>NC_049230.1:22897500-23211458 GCF_011100685.1 Canis lupus familiaris
TGGGGAGTCTGTTTGGGATTCTCTCTCCCTCTCCCTCTGCCCCACCCCCCACTGCACACACACACACACACACTCTCTCTCTCTCTCTAAATAGATGGATGTTAAAAAAAAAAAAAGTTTAAATCTACAAGTTCATAATGAAACTAAAAAACAAAGCAAAATAAAACAAAACAAAAACCCCAAACCCTCTCTTTAGTCACCTTTGAAGGATACTAGGAAACCTCATTATCTTCAAAACTGGTAAATAAAATGAAAGAATTAAAGCTCTCTGCTTTTTTCCTATGACTTGTATGTAAGGTTAGTAAAATAGATGTTATCTTTATCCAGGAAGGAATAATATATCATCATCATCACAAAGCCACCACAAATGGATTGATGAAGGTAGATCATTAATACGGCTAATAACATTTCAAATATTGATAATTATATATTATGTAAAGTGGGGTGTGTGTATGTGTGTAAATCTGCTCTGTTAGGGATGAATATTTTATCAAACATTGTTTAGAATCGCCTGTATAATGCCTTTATTAAAAGGCAGATTATAAGATACTATTTTACTCCTTTTAAATTCCCTACAGATGATGTATCCGGTTATTGGCTATACTCTGGGCAGTCCCACTGTCTCAAACCCCCAAACTTGATGTATCATTGGCAATAATCTTCCAGAAGTACTCAAAACCACCTGTAAAGTAGTTTCGGGCTCAGTAGGCGATTGGAAATCACACTTGAATTCACCTACAACTTATAGGAAATAAAAGGGATAGAGAACCATGCTAAAACATTGAAAAACAACAAAAAACACAGTGAGGATGCAATCAGCAAAATTCAGACTGAGGAAACTATATGACAAATGATCCAGTTTCTTCTAAGGAAATTATAAGGTGGGGAGAGGAACCCAAGAAAGACGGAGGGAGAAGCTATAATTATAAGACTTAAGGGGTACCTGGGTGGCTCAGTTGCTAAGTGCCTGCCTTTGGCTCGGGTTGTGATTTTGGGGTCCTGGGATCAAGCTCCACATTGGGCTCCCTGCTTAGTGGGGAGTCTGCTTCTCCTTCTCTCTCTGCTCCTCCCCTGTCCTCATGCTCTTTCACCCTCCACTCTCAAATAAATAAATAAATGAATAAATATCTTAAAAAAAAAAGGACTTGAGATAATCAATTGTAATCTATGTACCCTATTTGAATGTATTTGGATCCCAATTCAAACTAAGTTAAATTTTAAAAAAAAAGTTAAAAGAAAAAAGGCATTCAAGGAAATGTTTTTTTAAAAAAGTATGTCTCTGATATTAGGAGATATTCAACAGATTTCTTTGAATTCTGGCTAAACATTTATCCCCATTCTTTTGAACCTAAAGAAAAGCTACAAAAAGCCATGCAGAGAGAAAACAGATACATGTTTAACATGTGAATTACAATCAAAAGAAAAAGCTCAGAGAGGCTTACCCACAGCTCCAAACGTCAATGGCTGGTGTGTAACGCTCCTCTCCAAGCAGAAGTTCTGGAGGTCGGTACCACAGAGTGATGACTTTGTTTGTGTAAGGGCGACTGAAATGTAAAACATTAACCATGACATAAATGGCTTCTGATCCAAAAAAAAAAAAAAAAACCTTGTAAAATTAAAAATCGTAGCCAACTGAAAATGGGGTTGTCAAAAAAACAAAAAAAAAAAAAAAGAAAGAAAGAAAATGGGATTGTCAAAATAGCTACATAGCAATCTAACAGTTCAAAAGTAAACTGGACAGAAGTAGGAGATGAAAAAATAACTTGCATACCAATCTGGGTTGATTTAACTCAGTCTAAGGCTGATTCAAGAATTTAGATAGAATTAACACATTTAGAAAATTAGGAAACTCTGGGACACCTGGGTGGCTCAGGGGTTAAGCATCTGCCTTTGGTCGGGGCATGATCCCCAGGGTTCTGGGATCGAGTCCCACATTGGGCTTCCTGCATGGAGCCTGCTTCTCCCTCTGCCTATGTTTCTGCCTCTCTCTCTCTCTCTGTGTCTCTTATGAATAAATAAATAAAATCTCAAAAAAAAATTAGGAAAGTCTGAAAATTATTACAATTTATAGAATACTAGATTATCCAAGAATAGAAAGAATTCTTTCCTTTTTCCCCCACATGTAATTTTGATGAATGCCTCACCTCTCTTCAGAGTTATAGAGCCGAGCAAGTCCAAAATCTGCTAGTTTGATTTGCCCACTGTAAAACAAACAAAAAAATATTTTTATAAAAATAACAGCAGTGGCTTCATATTTATACCTACACAGCAATCCATGAATTTACGAGTTAAACAAAATCACAAAACTCTGAATTACAAATGCGAATTTTAACCTATGCTTAGTTCTGTTCTTAATGGTTACTCTCCCAGATTAAGCCTCTTTTGACTACTTTGGTTTACAAAGTCTTATGGTTTTCTTTTTCTTGGTGTTTTTTGATTTGACTCCTTAACTAAATATTTATTATTTCTTGGCAAACAACAGTCACTAAAACCTGCTAGATTAAATACTTGTTATTGGGGGAAAAAAGGAATAAACTGTTCTAGATTAAGAGAGATTTAAGAAGCCTAAAAATCAAATCCAGTTCATAAACTTTGTTTAATAGTGGTTTGAACAGACTAGCTATACAAAAGACTTATAACACAAGTGAAAAAATATAAAAGTAAAAAATATATATATATAAAAGTATGAATTGTTAGAAGGTAATAGGTAATAATCTTGAGCATTTACGGCTAAACGTAATGATGTCAGTAATTTATTCATTTTTAATAAAGAGTTTATTTACTTATTTATTTGGCAAAGAGAGAGAGGGAAAGGGAGAGAGTGGACGGACACAAGCACGGAAAGCAACAAGCAGAGTTGCAGAAAAAGGCTCCCTTTGAGCAAGGAGCCTGATGTGGAGCTCGATCCCAGCCTGGGATCATAACCTGAGGCAAAGGCAGATGCTTAACCTACTGAGCCACCCAGGCGTCCTGTGTAATTTACTTTAAAATAACTCAAGCAGGGATGCCTGGGTGGCTCAGCAGTTGAATGTCTGCCTTCAGCTCAGGGCATGATCCCAGAGTTCTGGGATCAAGTCCCACATCGGGCTCCTGAGAGAAGCCTGCTTCTCCCTCTGCCTCTCTCTGTGTGTCTCTAATGAATAAATAAATAAATAATCTAAAAAATAAATAAATAAATAACTCAAGCAGAAAAATTAAAAATATATAGTAAAATGTTAACTGCATATGTATTAATTACATTAGTGTCTAAATTTTTCTTACAATTTAACTTAATTTTTCATAATAAAAAGTAAACCACAACAATACCATGGCATAGCAGACTTTTCAAACAGGGAACAGGGCTTTGAACTGAGCACACGATTTTTAAGATGAATGAGGTCCCTTTTACCAACATATGGCCCTCACTTCCTATACCATAAAGACATACAACCATGATCTTAGATGGGTTCTCAAACTTTATATGAAAAAGAATTACTTGGAATGTTTACTAAAAGTTTCTTGGGCCTCATTCCTAGAGATGAAATTTAGTAGGTCATGGATCATGAACTTGCATTTCTTTTCTTTAAGTAGGCTCCATGTCCCACATGGAGCCCAAGACAGGGACTGAACTCATGACTGTGAGATCAAAACCTGAGCTAATATTAAGAGTGGGATCCTTAATTGACTGAGCCACCCAGGCATCCCTGAACTTGCATTTATTTTATTTTCTCTTTTAAGATTTTATTTATTCATAAGAGACACAGAGAGAGGCAGAGACATTAGACTGAGGGAAAAGTAGGCTCCTCTCAGGGAGCCCCATGTGGGACTCGATACCTGAACTCGGGACCACACCATGAGCCAAAGGCAGAAACTCAACCACTGAGCCACCCAGGAATCCTTCTGAAGTTGCATTTCTAACAAGCCTATAGATTATGCCAATGCTGTTGGTCTGAGAACCATACTTGTGAGAACCACTACCTTAAAGGGATTACACCCAAGTTTCACTCTTTAAGTATTCTATCCTTGACGGTGATGTCAAGTAATATTTTAATAAACTATAACATGTCAGAAAACTTTTTAAACTATTAACTATTTTAGATTAATCATTTTTATCTAAATTCTTAAGTAGCCTATTTCATTTACATTTACCGTTTTCATTACTTCTTGGGGAATGAAAAGCCTACTCACTCTTTTTGAAGATACTGGGGATAGCTCTCGTACCTGATAGCTGAGATCAGACAGAAAAGTGAGATAGTAGAGAAAAGCGGCTATGCTAGGAGGTGCTCCTCAAACTATGAGCAATGGGACAGAATATTAAAACAAAGTAAGTACTGGCAACAAAATTTTACTTTAAATCTACCCTTATCATTCCTAGTAAAGATTATGGGCACCTTATCTACTTGCCCCATTACATTTTTAACTTCAATTTACAAACTAATTCTAAGAAAAGGAAAAAGGAAAGGACTAGCTGACTTGAGCCCTATAATGAGACATAAATCAATCCTCAAATTTTCAGCATCCTTACTCTGAGAATTTGTGAAGATCCAAGAATGAAGGCACATAGGACTGAAAGTTAAAATGGCAACAAATACGCAGTTATGGAAAATTAGGCCAGACCTCAACATCACCAAGCACTGAGCAAATTTTCTAATCCACTCTCTCACCTCTCAGTAAATGACCTTCTTCATTGAAAAAAGAAATCATGGGGTGCCTGAGTGGCTCAGTCAGTAAAGTGTCTGCCTTCGGCTCAGGTTATGATCCCAGGGTCCTGGAATCGAGCCCCATGTCAGGCTCCCTGCTGTTTTTTCCCTCTCTTCCCCACTTGTGCTCTGTCTCCCTCTCTCTCTCAAATTAAAAAAAAAAAAAAAAAAAAAAAAAAGTTAAAAAAAAAATCATCAGGTGGAAGCTACTTAACACCCTTTTACCTATATAACCTTAATTGCACCTATAATCTTCCTTTCTTCTTTCAATTACAGAAAAAGAGTGTCAATCTCTCTTGTTCAAGGATAATCAATATTTATAATTGTGGCCACAACCACCTGTGGCCTTGATTCCATCTCCTCTAGAACCTTGCTCCTTTAAATTATTTTGGTTTTTTAAATATTTTTTTTAAGATTTTATTTATTTATTCATGAGAGACGGAGAAAGAACAAGGCAGGCACAGCAGAGGGAGAAGCAGGCTTCATGCAGGGAGCTGGACATGGGACTCGATCCTGGGTCTCCAGGATCATGCCCTGGGCTGAAGGCAGCACTAAACCGCTGAGCCACCCAGGCTGCCTGTCCTTTAAATTATTTTATACTTTTTTGAATCTTCAACTTCTCCCTATTGATTTTCTTGTCCCTTAGTTTTTAAATATACTCAAACTTCTGTGTCCTTAAATAAAAAAAAAAATTAAAGACACACCTACCACCACCTTCCCATTAACTGTGCTACCCAACAACTTGTCATGCCCTGTCAATGCTGACCTTTTAATTTTCAGATTCCTTCTCACATCTCATAATCTGTCTGCATCACCTGACATCTATGACCATTTTTAAACCTTTTTTATTTTTTATTTTTTAAGATATTATTTCTTCAGGGACGCCTGGGTAGCTCAGCAATTTGAGTGTCTGCCTTTGGCTCAGGGCATGATCCCAGTCCAAGGATCGAGTCCTGGATCAGGCTCCCTTCGAAGAGCCTGCTTCTCCCTGCCTATGTCTTTGCCTCTCTCTGTGTGTCTGTTATGAATAAATAAATAAAATCTTTAAAAAAAAATAATTTCTTCATTTAGAGAGAGGGAGTGTGAGCAGAGGGAGGGGCAGAGAGGGTGAGAATCTCAAGCTGACTCTGCAATGAAGTGGAGAACTAGACGCTGGCTTCCATCTCGGGAGCCTGAGATCATGACCTGAGCCAAACCAAGAGTTAAGACACTCAACTGACTGAGCCATGCAGGTACCCCTAAATCCGCCTATTTTGGAGTCATGATATTTTCCTATTTTCTCTGTATCTTTCTGACCATTCCCTTGAGTTCCATCTTCTGACACCTTTTCTCTGCTTGGTAACTCCTAAACTATACTGCTAGTTTGGAACTTCAATGTGACCATATGCCTATTAAATATCACTACCTTGGATATGCAATAGCCATACCCAAAAGGGATTTATTCTTCACTTGCCTATCCTGCTTTTCCTTTTATATTACCTATATTGACCATTATGTTACCCAGCTAGTTTTTTTTTATAATTTTTTTTTTAAGATTTCATTTATTTATTCATAGACAGAGAGAGAGAGAGGCAGAGACACAGGCAGAGGGAGAAGCAGGCTCCATGCAGGGAGCCCAATGTGGGACTTGATCCCTGGTCTCCAGGATCACACCCCAGGCTGCAGGCGGCGCCAAACTGCTGCGCCACCGGGGCTGCCTGCTAGTTAGTTTTTAAGTAGGAAATCTGTGAGGGACGCCTGGGTGGCTCAGCGGTTGAGCGTCTGCCTTCAGCTCAGGAAATGATCCTGGAGTTCCGGGATCAAGTCCCACATCAGGCTCCTGCATGGAGCCTGCTTTTCCTCCTTCTGCCTATGTCTCTGCCTCTCTCTGTGTCTCTCATGAATAAATGAAATCTTAAAAACAAAACAAAAAAACAAACAAACAAGGAAATCTGTGAGTTATCTGAAAGTACTTTCATTCATTCTCTACCATTCATTCACTCACCAAAGTCTACTGATTCACAAGTTGATCCTGTCCATCTCTACTAGTAATGCCTTGGTTAGTTTAAGCACTGGCAATTTCTTATGGTAGTAATAGGTTTCCCTGCCTCTAGTCTACAACCTATTAGAGTGACATTTAGTGATTTTTCTAAAAGAGAAGACTAATTGTGTCTCTCCACCATCTAAAATGACTTGGTCTCATTTATATTTATGTAATGAAGATATAATGAATATCAGGGAGCCCAGCCCTGCTCTCCTCCCTCTCTACTCAACTGCTTTTGCTTCCTTGTCCAGCTGAGGTATCCTTACCATTTCTCCAGGCCATCTCACCCAGTATTCTCTGTGTAGACAGAGCTAAATAGGCAAGAGCAGTGGCTGGATGGATCAGATTAGATCATAAGACTCCTGAATCCTGCTTAGCAACCTGAGGAGGAAGTTCAGTTTAGTCTAGAACCTCATCAGCTTCCTGAATATGGGAAGTCAGAGACAGGGAGTGGCCTGACCCGCCAAAAAGGACACCAAGTAGGATTGCAGTTATTCCCTGGTCTGAGACATCCTCCTTGGGGAAGCAAAATGATCCAAAGAAAGTATATGCTCTAGTCCAGAAACCTTTAAGCAGATAGCCATTATTAAGTTCTTGAAGCATTATTACTATGGATGTAGATTAACCAAGCCCAGCTTTAACAAAAATTGTGGATAACAGAGACAGCGACAAGAATAATCTTTAAACAGTGACAAGAATAACTTTTAACATAATGTCCTGTCTCAACACAACTATTTAAGTATAAAATACATATAATTAGATACATCTTATAATTTAAAATGCATTAACTGTGTAACTTAAAATATTACCAAATTAACTGTATAAATTATTTTTTATTTTTTTATTTTTGTTGAGAGTGGGGTGGGGGGTGGGGTGCAGAGGGAGAGAGAATCTCAAGCTGACTCCACACGGAGCACAGAGCCAGATGCAGGGCTCAATCTCATGACCCTGAGATCATGAAATGAGTTGAAATCAAAAGTTGGACATTGAACCAACTGAGTCATCCAGGTGCCCCAACTATATAATTTAAAAACAAAAAATTAATCAAATTAGCGCCATTCAATGGCTATCATCAATAGATAGTGTAAGCTCCTTAGCAAGATATACAAGATCCTTAAATTGGCTGCCCAGTCTCATCATTTTATGCTTCATTCTTCTTGCCCAGCTAATACTGACCTGTTTACATTTTCCCCAATATAACATGTTAATTTGTATATTTATGTGCTTTTGCCCAGTAATTTCTTTTGCTTAGAAATTTAACCCTCTGTTGTCAGTCTTTCTGATAAATTCTTATCCATTCATCAAAACTGCATCTTCTCAGATGCTCCCAGATTCAAGGGGGGGGAAGGGAAGAAAGGCAGGAGGCCAGGGGGAGCTTAGGGGCACTTACTGGCTCAGTGGATAGAGCATGCAACTGTCAATCTTAGGGTTGTGAGTTTGGGCCCCACGATGGGGGTACAGAATACTTAAAAAGTGGTGTCGGGGCTAGTGTTTAATAAATATTTACTGGGTTGAGTGATTTGTTTGTTTGCCCTATTAAACTCAGCTTTCTAGTGACCAACTATCCCATGTGGGACTTTCAGTGCTAAAACCAGGACAAGGACACCTTCCTGGTTGGCTCAGTTGGTAGAGCATGCCAACTCTTGGGTTTGAGCCTCACAATGGTTGTAGAGATTAGTTAAAATAAAAAATCTGGGGATCCCTGGGTGGCTCAGCGGTTTAGCGCCTGCCTTTGGCCCAGGGCATGATCCTGGAGACCCGGGATTGAGGCTCACGTCGGGCTCCCTGCATGGAGCCTGCTTCTCCCTCTGCCTGTGTCTCTGCCTCTTGCTCTCTGTGTCTCTCATGAATAAATAAATAAAATCTTTAAAAAAATAAAATAAAATAAAATAAATTAAAATTAAAACAAAACAAAACAAAACAAAATAAAATAAAATAAAAAATCTTTGGGGGCACCTGGGTGGCTACTCAATTAACTAAGTGTCTAACTCTTGATTTCAGCTTGGGTCATGATCTCAGTGTGTGAGATTGAGCCCTGTATTGGGCTCAGCGCTGGGCATGGAGTCTCTCTCTGCCCCTTCCCCTCCCTGCTTGCTCTTCCTCAAAACACAAAACAAAACAAAGCACACACACACACACAAAAGCCACTTAAAATAAATAAAACCAGGATAGTCCCTGGGCAACTCTGGATGGCTGGCTACCTCACTCTACAAAGACGGAAAAATGGGATCCCTGGGTGGCGCAGCGGTTTGGCGCCTGCCTTTGGCCCAGGGCGCGATCCTGGAGACCCGGGATCAAATCCCACATCAGGCTCCCGGTGCTTGGAGCCTGCTTCTCCCTCTGCCTATGTCTCTGCCTCTCTCTCTCTCTCTGTGACTATCATAAATAAATAAAAATTAAAAAAAAAAAAAAAAAACAAAGACGGAAAAATGTCATAATCATTCTATAGCTCTATCTAGATAGTATTTGTTAAATTAACTGAACAGAAATGTACAAAACAATGGGTGAATCAGACAAAGACGGCTATAAACAGCCTAGTTACCTAAAGAACCAAATACTGGTAGGACTTTAATCGCATAAGACTTTCTTTTTATTCCTCAACAGGTAGGGCTATTTACCAAAGACTAGTGTACATAATACACTTGATATCACCAATGTAGTTTAGGTAAACAGCCAGAGAAGAAGAAAGTAGTTAAAAACTTCTGAAGATTTAACACTGCTCATCACCAAACTCGTCTGTTTACACTATCAAAACCAGGGAGAAAAAAAAAAAAAAAAAAAAAAAAAAACAGGGAGTAAATGCTTGGCAGAAAGGTCAACCACCAGCTACACCTGTGTTTACTCTGAAATTTGATAACTTTATCAAATTCTCAAGAGCAGCTGTAAGAGCAGGCATGTTTCTCCCCACGAAACAAGTGAGAATTTCACTTAGAATTCAATGTGTGTTTTAATTTATCAAGGACCACAATAATATTTACCAACTATGGCAAAAAACTCTATGAATATTCCTGTGGGATGTGATTCCCTAAAATGTTTGCAGTTAAAAAATCTTTACAGGGACACCTGGGTGGCTCAGTGATTGAGCTTCTGCCTTTGTCTCAGGGTGTGATCCTAGAGTCCCAGGATCAAGTCCTACATTGGGCTCCCTACCTGGAGCCTGCTTCTCCCTCTGCCTCTGTGTCTCTCGTGAATAAATAAAATCTTAGAAAAATAAATTAAAAAATAAAAAATAAAATAAAATAAAATACCTTTACAATTCTACCTCTGTTAATTCCTTACCAACACAGAGACTGAAGAATCTGTGCATCAGAGTACCCCATCATAAGCTGTTCCCACAGGACAAATATCAGATATATGTAAATACAAAAAACTGCATCATTGGGTCTACCTGTAACGTCAATTAAATAGCTGAAACTAACTGGGTCAGAAGAGAGAAAGAAAATGCTTAACCTCATTTGGTTACTATGTTACCTGTTGTTCAGCAAAATGTTAGAACACTTAATATCCCGATGCAGGAAATTCTTTTTGTGACAGTAATCCAATCCTTCCATTAGCTGTTTCATGAACGACTTGATATGGTCCTCAGAAAAGTGCACCAAACCAGATTCTAGCAGTCCCATTAAGTCATGGTCCATATATTCAAATACAAGGTAAAAGGCACCTATATAAAAATGAAAGAAAAAATTAAAAACAAGAGGAAAAGGATGCTGAAATGATCATGCCTCAGATTTTAATGTAATTTTGAAGTGGGCCATAAGGCTTTCTTAAACAACTGCTTAATTTTATAGACGAGGAAGCTAAAACTCAGAGTACTTGAAGAACTTGCCCTTTCTAATAATAAATAACAGAACTATTTTAATTAATCTTCTCACTCTTAACCCAATGCTCTTTGGACTATTTACTTCTTAAGGAGAACAACTGCTCTGATCAAGTTGTATTACTATTCTTTTACAATCTAAGTCAGTTGGCAAATTAGTATAAATTATTGGTGAAATTCATAGTATTTAAGAATTGAAAGAAAGGTGAACCATCTAAAGAAACTCCCTAGATTTAGAAGTAGATAAAACGTAACTATGCTAAGAGAATTGTGAAAGGCTTGAAATCCATGCTATCTTTCCACCTCGACAAGGTGTATGACAAAAGCAAATATTGTAACATAAGCAATACTAGACCTATGTTAGACAATTCTCTCTCCAGTCTAGAATTCTGTCTCCTATCAACATAAAGGCAAGGATTCTTAATTTAGAGAGTATGCTTCAAGGATTCCTTGAACTCCCTGAAATGGCAATGTAACATTTTAAACACACAATACGCAACATTTTGAACTTATTTTTTTAAAGCATAGATCCATAAGATGTTTAAAGAAGTCCCTAACACCCCAAAGTTAAGGGCCATTGCATAATGGAGTACCTTAGATTTAGCTAAGAGCTCATATAAATTAACAAGAAAAACCTCAAAACTGCAAAAGATAGAAGCAAAGGACACAAAAACACAAAGAAAATAAGTAAAACTGGCAAACATGGAAAAGAACTCAAAAGTAACAAAGAATGCAATCCAAAATAATGTCATACTTTATCTATCAAAATGACAATCTTAAAAAAGATGTACTGAACCTTAAAGGTGCGTGGGTGGGTCAGTCGGTTAAGCATCTGCCTTTGGCTCAGGTCATGATCCCAGGGTCCTGGGACTGAGCCCTGCATTATGCGCCTTGCTCAGTAGAGAGTCAGCTTCTCCCTCTCCCTCTGTCCCTCCACTCTATCTCACTAGTTGTGTTCTCACTGTCCCTCTCAAATAAATAGATAAATAAAATATATATTTTTTAAAGATGTACTCAATTTTAGGATAAAGTGGAATGGTACTCACAGATGGACATAATTACTATCTTAAAAGCAATCTAACATTAAATATAAAAATCCTTTTAACCAAATAATTCTACTTCTAAGAAACTACATTAAGAAATAAACAAGGAAGGAAGGAAGGAAGGAAGGAAGGAAGGAAGGAAGGAAGGAGAGAAGGAAGGAGAGAGAGAGGGAGTGAGGGAGGGAGTGAGGTAGGGAGGGGGAGGGAGGCTAAAGAAAAGAAAGAAAGACGCAATAAAGACAAGAAAAAATACAAGACCAAGAAATCCGAAT
This sequence comes from Canis lupus familiaris, assembly GCF_011100685.1. Classification (NCBI taxonomy): domain Eukaryota; kingdom Metazoa; phylum Chordata; class Mammalia; order Carnivora; family Canidae; genus Canis; species Canis lupus. The sequence continues at coordinate 22,909,335 of NC_049230.1, forward strand.
ACGTCACTCCCGACCTCCAGCCCCGCCCTCCCTCCATCCCTCCTCCCTCACGCCAACCCCCGCCCTCACCACCTCACCGCTCCCTCGCACTACCATCTAACTCACGCCCAGAAGAAAAACAGAAACAAACAAACGAAACATGGAGTAAAGAAACCAAAATGCCTGGGTGGCTCAGTGGTTGAGCATCTGCCTTTGGCTCAGGGTGTGATCCCAGAGTCCCGAGATCAAGTCCCACATCAGGCTTCCTGCATGGAGACTGCTTCTCCCTCTGCCTATGTCTCTCTCATGAATAAATAAATAAAATCTTAAAAAAAAAAAAAAGAATGAAATCAAAATGCAAAGATTTATGAACAAAGATGCTCAATGCAGAGCTATTATATTTTTTAAGCTGGTAACTAATTGATGCCAGGCTGGCTCAGTCAGTAGAACATGTGACTCTTGATCTTGGTGTCTTGAGTTCAAGCCCCACATTGGTCATAGAGCTTACTTTAAAAAATAATAGGGGGATCCAAAAAAAAAAATAATAATAATAATAATAATAGGGGGATCCCTGGGTGGCTCAGCGGTTTGGCGCCTGCCTTTGGCCCAGGGCATGATCCTGGAGTCCTGGGATCGAGTCCCGCGTCGGGCTCCCAGCATGGAGCCTGCTTCTCCCTCTGCCTGTGTCTCTGCCTCTCTCTCTCTCTCTCTATCTGAATAAATAAATAAAATCTTAAGAAAATATATTAAAAAAATATATATATAATAATAATAATAATAATAGGGGCACCAGGGTGGCTAAGTTAAGTGTTCAACTCCTGACCTCAGCTCAGGTCTTGATGTCAGGGTCATGATTTCATGGCCTGTTTGGGCTCCATCCTGGGTGTGGAGCCTACTTTAGAAAAAAAAAAAAAAAAAGAGTGATAAATCTGGGTTTAATTTCCATTATTGTTATAATGTGTAAAAAAAAAAAAGAAAAACAAAAAAAAAGAGACTTCAAAACTAGTATCTTAACTCTGGCATGGATTCAAGAAGCTGGACTTCTGTGCTTCAGAAAAAATTCAAACAGGCAAACAAGCTAAAAAAAGAAAATAAGATGCACCAATCTACTCTGTAGAAACATGATTCCTTGTGTACCTTTGTCCTTCTTGAAATCCAGTGCATCTTGTTTATCTGTAACAATTTCCTTCATGTTAACAACACTTCGGTGGATTAGCTGACGAAGGATTTTGATCTCACGAATGGCTGTGATTGGAAAGCCCTCCTTCTCATTGTCCAGTCTCACCTTCTTCAGAGCCACTAGCTCTCCTGTGAAAACAAATTCAAACCATTACATTAGAATTTTTTGAAAAAAAAAAAAAAAAAAAAAAAGAATTTTTTGGCCACCATCATGAACCAGCCAATAAATGTCCAGAGTTGCTCTGAAAGACAGATTTAGCTTTCTTTAATGCTATATGCCAGATACTTTTATACCTTAAAAAACAAAACTAAACCCCATGTTCCCTTTCTTGCCTTTGATATTTTTAAGACTTGTATTTCTTAATTCAGTATTCAGTTAGGCCTAAAAATTTTGAATTATTAAAATATGCCAATAATCCAACTACTTCATTTTATCTTTAAGGACTAAATCCTTACCAAAGAACAACCTATAAATTTTATTTTACTCTTAAATTCCTAGCAAGCTTATTATAAAATATTTATACCAACAACTAATAAAGAGGAAGGTTTTTAAACAGTAATAATTATACTAGTCCTTTGGAAAATTTTAGTCTTTTAGTAATATTTGGAAATCAAATAAGAACTCGAAATTTACTTTTGTTAAGTCTACTTTAGCATTAGTATTGCTACGTTTTTAAACTTCTGACATTTAGAATTTTGTGGCAATATTTACCTGTGTCTTTGTCCTTGGCTTTATATACTTGGCCATAGGTTCCCTCTCCAATAATCCCGATAATGTCAAACTTGTCTACACAGCGTTTCCCCCAGTCACTTTCTGTTTGTCTTCTTTCTCCATAACGAGGACAACAAATTCTAAAAAAAAAAAAAAGGCAAAACAAAAAAACCCCGAAACAAACCAAAAAGTTATTTTAAAAACTTGTCTGTTCAAAGAAGAAAACAGAGCTCTTTTATAATGATTCTCTGGCCCATGAATCTTTTATGAATTTCTTTATTAAAAAGGCGGAAATCAAATGACATGAAATAAATGGTCTCTTACAGTGGGTAAGACAGATTTCTTGCTTCAGGACGACATAAGTTCAAATAATAGATTTGCTGCCTACTTTCTAGCCTCTCTTTAGTATTTGCTTCCTCATCTATTGAATGGGAAAAGAATCCCTACATCATAGAGCTACCATTAAAGTAAAATATAAAAATTGGGCAATAATACGTACTCAATAAATGGTAACTATTTTTACTATTTAAGAGAGGAATGCTGGAGTGCCTGGCTGCCCCAGTTGGTAAAGTATGCTGTTCTTGATCTCAAGGTCATGAGTTTAAGCCCTAAGGTGGGCATGGAGCCTACTTGAGGAATGCTAACAATGAGAAGATCAAATCCAGATTCTATTACATTTATAGCATGGCAATTTATGTGGTTTAAGAAAAAACATACCACATCTGTTAATTTTTCATTAATTTATACACGTTGATACACCCTGAATAAAAGAGCTTTTTTCTTTTTTAATATTCTAAGTATCAAACTCAAAAGATACAATGTTCATACCAATGTTCATGGTGTATCTGGATTTGGGAAATCACTGCTTTTCTAAAAACTCTAGGTATCTGAGGGTACAGATGAACAGATCTCCCAGAAAGGCTTTTATCCACTAATATAAAATAAAAGATACACATTAGGCCCAATCTTTTATAATCCTACAGTGTAGGTTGTGGATGAAAGTGTGAGATTCAGGCCCACCAGTAAGGAAGGAAGCTGTAATTAAGAATAGGTCCCTCTGGGGATCCCCGGTTTAGCCCCTGCCTTCGGCCCAGGGCGTGATCCTGGAGTCTCAGGATCAAGTCCCAATTAAGACTCCCTGCATGGAGCCTGCTTCTCCCTCTGCCTGGGTCTCTGCTTCTATGTCTTTCATGAATAAATAAAATCTTAAAAAAAAAAAAAAAGTCCCTCCAGGGGAGCCTGGGTGGCTCAGTAGGTTAAAAGTCAGACTCGGTTGTGGCTCAGGTCATGAACTCAGGGGTCATAGGATACCATCTCAAGTCAGGGTCCATATTCAGTGCAGAGTCTTGTTGGAAGTTCTCTCCCTCTTTCTCTCTTTTTTTAAGATTTTATTTATTTATTCACGAGAGAGAGAGAGAGAGGCAGAGACACAGGCAGAGGGAGAAGTAGGCTCCATGCAGGGAGCCTGATGTGGGCCTTGATCCCGGGACTCCAGGATCACGCCCTGGGCCAAAGGCAGGCGCTCAACTGGTAAGCCACCCAGGTGTCCCATCACCCTCTCCTTTCCCCTCTGCTCCTCCCCGCCCTCCCCTCAGCTCATTCTCTCTTAAATAAATAATAAAAGAACAGGTCCCTCCAAAAACTCACTTTGGTCTCTTTTTATATGGTTGCTGAGGTGGTGTAACTGCCTTTGGTTCTGGAGAGTCTGGAGGAGATGGATCCCCACCAGGAAGTTCTGGAGGGAGGGGGAGGTCTGTGAGTAAGTGACGTGGCCTTTGTTCCTTCTCTTTCTTTACAGGTTTTGAAGGTAGAGTTTCTTTTGGACTAAACAATAGATGAAGAAAAGAAAAAGATCATAATTAAGAAATATGCAAATAAAACTTTTCAAAGCTTATGTCTGGCTATTAAAAGATTATAAAGATTTTACTTAAAAGTAATGTAATATATGGAACTAGAGTTTATCACAAAGATTCTTGGATTTCACAAAAAGAAATCCATAGTACATAAAAGAAAACAAAAGATAAAAATTTGGGGTATTACTTGTAGGTCCTTTAACAAACTCTTTAATGTTCTTCCTAAGATTCTATATGGAATTTTATTGAGATGAAATAAAATATAAGAAGTAATCACCTTAAATTCAAAAAGTATCACAGCAACTCATGGGAGTCACCAAACATATTCTACATATTTTGGAATGAAATTCCAAAGAAGTGGGGGGATCCCTGGGTGGCGCAGCAGTTTGGCGCCTGCATTTGGCCCAGGGCGCGATCCTGGAGACCCGGGATCGAATCCCACGTCGGGCTCCCGGTGCATGGAGCCTGCTTCTCCCTCTGCCTAGGTCTCTGCCTCTCTCTCTCTCTCTCTGTGTGACTATCATAAATAAATAAATAAATAAATAAATAAATAAGTAAGTAAGTAAGTAAGTAAGTAAGTAAACAAATTCCAAAGAAATGAAAGTTCAACAATGTCACACTACTGTGTAGATGTTGACAGAATTTGGAAAAGGAAATAGTGGGATCCCTGGGTGGCGCAGCGGTTTAGCGCCTGCCTTTGGCCCAGGGCGTGATCCTGGAGACCCAGGATCAAATCCCACGTCAGGCTCCCGGTGCATGGAGCCTGCTTCTCCCTCTGCCTGTGTCTCTGCCTCTCTCTCTCTCTCACTGTGTGCCTATCATAAATAAATAAAAATTAAAAAAAAAAAATTAAAAAAAAAAGAAAAGGAAATAGTATTTGAGTGTTTTGTAAAAAATATAGTTAAATTGGACTCAAAATTAGTGAATATACTGACCTATTCTATTGGTTTGGAAGCAAAAGGCAACCATATATGACTAGCCAAAATATATAAATAATTCTCAAAGTAATCTAAGCAGAGAGTCCAGGAAACTATTTCAGAATCATTAAAGCAGTTGGTAGCAGGCCTCTCATGATAATCAACAAAATGGTGGTAATAGGGGGGAAGAATGGGAAGAAAGGATGTCTTTTCTGGAATAGATTAGAAAAGTCACTGTTCAGATCCAATTTTTTAACGATCTCAATTTATTTATAAGAAAGGATTTTGTGGGCAACCCCAGTGGCGCAGCGGTTTGGCGCCGCCTGCGGCCTGGGGTGTGATCCTGGAGACCCGGGATCGAGTCCCACGTTGGGCTCCCTGCGTGGAGCCTGCTTCTCCCTCTGCCTGTGTCTGCCTCTCTCTCTCTATGAATAAATAAATAAAATATAAAAAAAAAAGGATTTTGTGCTATGTACATCCTCAGAAAAGATAATATACTAACTCATGCCTACAAATAAAACCATGCTAGATAATAAGTCTTTTCTGTTCTATCACAGTATCAGAAGCTTGAAAACAAGCTGAGAATCCTCCTAACCACAGGAGCCTCTTCTCCTTTTTTTTTTTTTACAAGTAGTTATAAAACATGTATTCTTTCATGAATACGTCGTCCATAGAACCAATGAAGATCTATCCCTTGCAATGTGTCTTTTTAAAGACTGCATGTGAAACACAATCTCAAAAAGTGTAACTTCATACCAATTTTCATCATTTTAATCTCCTGTAAATCAGGCAGAATAGAATCTAGATTAGTTTGTGCATATCAGACAGAACTAGGGTAGTCAATAGATTGCAAAATGATCATTTGAAACTTTCTGTTAAATTACTGATAGAGATGAATGCACATGATTATTATAATTTGCACTAAGATTTTTCTACCCTGGGAACAAAGCCTATTACAAGAAAACTCTTCAGGCAGGACGTAATATAGATTTTTAAATTTCTCCAATGTTTAAGACATTCAAGTAATAAAAATTCCTAATTTTTCAACTATTGTCAGAATATTCTTTATAAATTTTAATTCCTCATGACTCAGAAATAAATTACTTCTTGGTTATGCTTCACTAGAATTGAAGTATCTGAATTTTCTCACCATCACTTCATATAAATTCAGTCTATTTTTAAACTTAAGTCCTGCTTTCTCCAAGGTTGGCTTTATAGGTTCATATTCAATTTGCTACTATGAAAATGTACATTGCTTCTAAAAAATTGTATGATTAGCGTGTTTAATTCATCAAGCATGTGTCTGATATGTACTATCCGTTCAGAGCACATAAGTTGAATGCAGGTCAAATCCTATTTCAACAAATTCCAATGTACCAAAAATTGTGGAATAATGATGACTCATAAAATTGCAATGCTTAACATCACAGCCTATAGCCTTCAGTATTCAGCACTCAGTAAAACACAGCTCTATACAGTGCAGAGGATATATGGCAGGTACAGAGAGGGTCTAACACTGGAGAGCAGATATTGAACATCTAAGTCATTACTATGAAGATTCAGTACTAGGAAGTGCTGATCCTACTAATATCAGTATTTCCTGGTTCCCTGTTTATAACTGTAGTTGGGCCCACAAATGGTGAGTAGCTGCATAAATGCTCACATATAATTTTCTTTCAAAAAAAGTTGTGGAGGGATCCCTGGGTGGCGCAGCGGTTTGGCGCCTGCCTTTGGCCCAGGGCGCGATCCTGGAGACCCGGGATCGAATCCCACATCAGGCTCCCGGTGCATGGAGCCTGCTTCTCCCTCTGCCTGTGTCTCTGCCTCTCTCTCTTTCTCTCTCTGTGACTATCATAAATAAATAAAAATTAAAAAAAAAAAAAAGTTGTGGAAAAAAAACAAGAAAAAAAGTTGTAAAGCTCCATGACTGCTCAAATATTTAAATCTGTATAATCTCTTGGAATTTATAATGATGGGATTTAATCTGTAGTACAATGTCAATATCATTTATAAGAACTCCTTATTGTTAATAAAGAAAATTTACATATCAATTATTTTAAAAGATTAACTTAATATTTTTCATAATTTTATAGTATAAACGACTTTATAAAGATTTTATTTATCCATTGATGGAGAGAGACAGAGAGAGAGAGAGAGAAAGAAAGTGTGAAAACAAACGGGGGAATGGCAGGGAGAGGGAGAAGCAGGATCCCCGAGGAGCAGTCTCAATCCTAGGCCCTGGAATCACAACTCGAGCAAAAGGCAGACACGTAACTGACTGAGCCACCCAGGTACCCCCACATAAATGACTTTAAATATGATCATCTATCCCTTTCTCCTTAAAGCAGGTTGTTTAAAAACTGATTTACTTTTAGATTCTTCTATTCAAAAATTTGAGTCGAGGGCACCTGGGTGGCCCAGTCAGTGAAGCATCTGCCTTCAGCTCAGGTCATGGTCCCAGGGTCCTGGGATCAATCCCGCGTTGGGCTCCCTGCTCTGGGGGAAATCTGCCTCAACCTTTCCTTCTGTCCGCCCCCCAAACTCCTCCTCTCTCTCTAACAAAATATTTTTTTTTTTTTACAAAATATTTTTTTAAAGATTTTATTTATTTATTCACAAGGGACAGAGAGAGAGAGAGAGAGGGAGGCAGAGACACAGGCAGAGGGAGAAGCAGGCTCCATGCAGGGAGCCTGATGCAGGACTCGATCCCGAGACCCCAGGATCATGCGCTGGGCCGAAGGCAGGAGCTAAACCGCTGAGCCACCCAGGCATCCTTAATAAAAATCTTTAAAAAAAATTTTGAGGTGAGTACATTAAAAATGGGAACTGAGCATTCCATTAACAAATTCTAAATTCTGAAGCTCACACAAAACTTTTCTATAAGAGCTCAGTACTTTAAAGATAAAGTCTTTAAGAATAATGTAGACTCTGCTAAAGTCTGATAAACTCCAACTGAACCAGGCTACCAAAAAATTGATTGGGAAATGAAGATTTTATTTTTTTTTGTTATTATTTTTAGTAAGCTTTTTGCCCAACGTGTGGCTTGAACTCACAACCCTAAGATCAAGATTTTCATGCTTTACCAACTGAGCCAGCCAGGTACCCTGGAAAGGAAGATTTTAAAACCCTATGTGGGGATGCCTGGGTGGCTCAGCAGTTGAGCTTCTGCCTTTGTCTCGGGTCCATGGTCCCATGGTTCCAGGATCAAGTGCCTCATCAGGCTCCCTGCAGGGAGCTTGCTTCTCTACCTATGTCTCTGCCTCTTTCTCTGTGTCTCTCATGAATGAATGATTAGAATCTTTTTTTTAATCTTTATTTTTAATAAAGATTTTATTTATTTGAGATGCACACACACACACACACACACAGGCAGAGATGTTAGGCAGAGAGAGAGAGAAGCAGGCTCCACTCAGGGAGCCCCCTGTGGAGCTCGATCCCAGGACTCCAGCCAGGATCAAACCCTGGGCCAAAGGCAGGCGCTCAACCACTGAGCCATAAGGTGTCCCTTGAATAGAATCTTTAAAAAAAAAAAATTTCTTGGGCAGCCTGGGTGGCTCAGCAGTTAAGCGCAGCCTTCAGCCCAGGGTGTGATCCTGGAGTCCCAGGATCGAGTCCCATGTCGGGCTCCCTGCATGGGGCCTGCTTCTCCCTCTGCCTGTGTCTCTGCCTCTCTCTGTGTGTCTCTCATGAATAAATAAATAAAAATCTTAAAAAAAAAAATTTTCTTTAAATAAAAACCCTATGTGGTTAACCGAAATTCTATTATCTGAAGTAGGCTCCATGACCAACATGGGGCTTGAACTCTCGACTCCTGAGATTGAGTTGTATGCTTTACTGACTGAGCTAGCCAGGCACCTCAGTTAACTAAAATTTTAAAAACAGTATACAGATGATCTCCTTAAGAGCAGGTGATCCCTGGAGCACCTGGGAGGCTCAGTCAGTTAAGTGTCTGACTTTGCCTCAGGTCATGATCTCAGGAGCCTCGCTCAGCAGGGAGTCTACTTGTCTCTCTCTGCCCCTCCTCTCATTTGTGCTCTAAAATCTTAAAAGCAAACCAGCAGGTGATCCCCATGAATAATTATGTTCATGAAGAATGTACTGTTTCCTGAAGAATGGGTGTTTAGCAGTCCTCATTTCTTGAAATGAAGAATTGCAGACCATGAATTAGAAAGGCTTTTGCAATACCATGTTAAATTCATTCCCGCATTTGATACCTGGATTAATATACTCCTGGCCCAGAGGTACTTGGGTAGCTCAGTGGTTGAGCATCTATCTGCCTTTGGCTCAGGTCAAGATCCCAGGGTCCTGGGTTGGAGTCCCACATCAGGCTCCCCAGAGAGAGCCCACTTCTCCCTCTACCTATGTCTCTGCCTCTATCTCTACATTTCTCATGAATAAGTGAATAAAATCTTAAAAACAAAAAACAAAATACACTCGGTCCAATACATAAGTTTGAAAGAAAAGTTTCATTCTATTCCCAAAGGTGCTTTAAAAGAAGACACATCGGGCAGCCCGGCGGGGGGGGGGGGGGGGGGGGGGGGCTCAGCGGTTTAGTGCTGCCTTCAGCCCAGGGTGTGGTCCTGGAGACCCAAGATGGAGTCCCACTTCGGGCTCCCTGCGTGGAGCTGCTTCTCCCTCTGCCTGTGTCTCTGCCTCTCTTTCTCTGTGTCTCTCATGAATAAAAAAAAAAAATCTTTAAAAAATAAAATAAAAGAAGACACATCTATGGAATATCTGGGTGGCTCAGCAGTTGAGCATCTGCCTTTGTCTCAGGATGTGATCCCGGAGTTTAGGGATCAAGTCCCACATTGAGCTCCTGCAAGGAGCCTGCTTCTCATGAATAAATAAAATCTTAAAAAAAAAAAAAAAAAAAAGACGACGACACATCCTCTGATATAAACCTTATGTCATCCATGTGCCAAGTGAATTCTTAACTACGTGCCCAGTGTCATTTCACACAAGTCTTGATCCTGGCTCCTTCGGTAATCTTATTCAAATAAGCAATATTTACTAATTGTATTCTGTGTTTTTATGTTTAAAGCATTGAAGGAAACAAAAATATATAAATCACATTCTCAACAATGAAGCTGCTGCAATCTTATGTGAGATCAAGAAGATAAATGAATTCTGTATGCAACTTTCAGATTTCTTCCTGAAAAGTTTTCTTACATAAAAATTATTTTTTTTAGGGATCCCTGGGTGGCACAGCGGTTTAGCGCCTGCCTTTGGCCCAGGGCGCGATCCTGGAGACCTGGGATCGAGTCCCACGTTGGGCTCCCGGCGCATGGAGCCTGTTTCTCCCTCTGCCTATGTCTCTGCCTCTCTCTCTATCATAAATTTAAAAAGAAAAATTTTTTTAAAGATTTTTATTTATTTGTTCATAGAGACACACACAGAGAGAGGGGACTCGATCCTGGGCCTCCAGGATCACACCCCAAGCTGCAGGCAGTGCTAAACCGCAGCGCCACAGGGGCTGCCAAAAAATTATTTTTCATGCAAAAGACAGGTGCCACTAGTATGATATACGTGTAACATGGCACCAAAAAATAAAGATGAAAACAAAAGCCATCTTGAATTTAAAATACAAAATGAAAAAATAGATTGTGGAAGATATCTTCATTTCCATTTTTCTACCTTTAATAATTCATTTGTGTTTGTGTGGAAAGCTAATAATAATCATACATTTAAAAGTAATTACATTGGTGCTCACTTCAGCAGCACATATACTAAAACTGGAACAATACAGAGAAGATTAGCATGGCTCCTGCGCAAAGATGACAAGCAAATCTATGAAGCATTCCATACTTTTAAAATATTAAAATTTTGGAGATAAGGTCCCTTTACCTTTGATCCTCATTATAAGTCCCATCCACAGAGATAATAATTTTATCAGCTTAATATTTATCTTTCTGGATTTTCTGATGTGAATTTATATGGATATATACACAGACATATGTATCCACAGAAAATAGATGTTTTGTTCTTGTGTATGGGTTTTGTTTTGTTTTTTAAGATTTTATTTATTCATTCATGAGAGAGAGAGAGGCAGAGAGAGAAGCAGGCTCCATGCAGGGAGCCCAATGTGGGACTCAATCCCAGGACTTCAGGATCAAGCCCTGGGCCGAAGGCAGGCACCAAACCGCTGAGCCACCCAGGAATCCCCTGTGTAACGGTTTTTACATAATTATCATACTATTAAAATTACAGGGCAGCCTGGGTGGCTCAGCGGTTTAGCGCTGCCTTCAGCCCAGGGTGTGATCCTAGAGACCCGGGATCAAGTCCCACGTCAGGCTTCCTGCATGGAGCCTGCTTCTCCCTCTGCCTCTCTCTCTGTGTGTTTCTCATGAATAAATAAAATCTTTAAAAAATAAAAAAATAAAATAAAAATAAAATTACAATAAAATTACATAGTCCAATAAATTACATTGGACTATGAGGTGAAAGTCATATTTTCAGAATCAGAATTGATATATAACAAAAAATGCTTCTGTTCACTTCATTTTCTCATACACATTCTTAAAGATAGCCACATATACTCAAATAAGTACTGAATGGTCTTACTTTACCTTTCATCTTCAACCTAAAAGATAGAAATCCCTATGTGCCTATCAAAATTATTCCACCTCTGGAAATCAGCATTCTACAGTGATACATAGTAGGTAAGTTCAATAATTATTTGGTTAGCCAAGTAAACATTTCAAAATGAAGATCCTGAGCCACACCGATATTGTTCTAGCCACTATGTAAACCAATATTTAAACAAGGCTCCTATAGATAGATCATGGCCCAGAGTCCCACTGGATAATGCTCAACTGCTATTTTCTTTTCTAATAAAAACTATAGAAATGCATAGGTCATTATCTATGAGAAATATATTGTATACAGGGGATCCCTGGGTGGCTCAGCGGTTTAGCACCTGCCTTTGGCCCAGGGTGCGATCCCGGAGTTCCGGGATCGAGTCCTGAGTCGGGCTCCCGGCGTGGAGCCTGCTTCTCCCTCTGCCTGTGCCTCTGCCTCTCTCTCTTCTCTCTATGACTATCATGAATAAATAATAAAAAAATTTTTAAAAAAGAAATATATTGTGGGGATCCCTGGGTGGCACAGCGGTTTGGCGCTTGCCTTTGGCCCAGGGCGCGATCCTGGAGACCCGGGATTGAATCCCACGTTGGGCTCCGGGTGCATGGAGCCTGCTTCTCCCTCTGCCTGTGTCTCTGCGCCTCTCTCTCTCTGTGACTATCATAAATAAATAAAAATTAAAAAAAAAAAAAAAAGAAATATATTGTGTACCTAAATAGATTTTTTTACATAAATTTCAGGTTTTATATTTCTCCTTTGCAATTCTCAGGATATAGCAGAATTGATAATATTAAAGCATGTAGAATTTTTCTTTAAAATCAGATTTACTAAAAAAATTTTAAAAATCCGATTTACTGGGATCCCTGGGTGGCTCAGCAGTTTGGTGCCTGCCTTCGGCCCAAGGCGTGATCCTGGAGTCCTGGGATTGAGTCCCCTATCAGGCTCCCTGCATGGAGCCTGTTTCTTCCTCTGCCTGTGTCTCTGCCCCCCCTCTCTCTCTCTCTCTCTCATGAATAAATAAAATCTTCTTAAAAAATTAAAATAAAATCAGACTTACCACTATGAATAGTAATGGAGTCATTCTTTAAAAATAATTTTTTAATTGAATTTGCACCTTCTTAAAAGGCAGAGTATATAATCTTGAAAAATATAAAGAGCTGAAACGCATCATCATTTAAATTACTGATGTGGGGGAAACCCGGGTGGCTCAGTCAGTTAAGCATCTGTCTTTGGCTCAGGTCATGATCCTGGGTCCCTGGATCAAGCCCCACATAGGACTCCCTGCTCCACAGGGAGCCTGCTTCTCCCTCTCCCTCTGCCTGCCACTCCCCCTGCTTGTGCACAAGCGCTCCTGGCGCACTCTCTGTCAAATGAATAAATAAAATCTTTAACCACATAAGGTTTTTAAAATCTTCCTTTCCAGGGCACCTAGCTGGCCTCAATTGGTAGAGCATGAAACTCTGGATCTTAGGGTCGTGAGTTCAAGCCACACATTGGGCACAGAGCTTACTAAAAAAATTAAAGTCTTCATTTCCAATCAATTTTTTTGGAAACCTGGTTCAGCTAGAGTTTACCAGACTTTAGCAGAGTCTATGCCACTTTTAAAGGCTTTATCTTTAAAGTACTAAGCCCTTATAAAAAGATCTTTGGAGCATTCAGAATTTAGTATTTTGCTAATGGAATGTTTAGTTCTCATTTTTAATGTATTAACTCAAATTTTTAATAGAAGTTTGTAAAAGTAAATCACTTTTTAAACAACCTGCTTTAAGGAGAAAGGGATAACTGGTCATATTTCAAGTTGTTTACGTGGGAAGCCTGCTTGTCCTCTTGTCCCCACTCATGCTTTCTCACTCTCCCTCTCAAATAAATAAAATAAATTACTGACATCACTTGGAAAATTATGGAGGTTTAGGAATTAGTCTGGAATGCAAGATCCATGGTACTTACTTTCATGCTTACAATGAAAGTTTGTTGCAATAAAGTGAAACATATCCTAGAGAACAAGAGGGTAGGATCACCTTAGAAAACACCAGTAACACATACTACCATGGCATATGTCACTGATAAATCATATTTGTTTGATGGTACTTGCCTAGCTAGTCCTGTCAAGATATAGAATGTATTTCCTAATGCCTTCCATAAAATCAGATTCATGCTTCAGAAGAATTTCACTTCTCATTATTCAGAGGACCCATCAAAATTAAAGCTCTTCTCATCATCCCATTGTGAATTTATATTCTAATTAGTAAATATTCTACATACTGTTCTTCCACTTCTTATAGGATAACTTTTTTTTTTTTTTTTTTTTAAGCAGTGCCTTTCAAAATAAACCTGGTTTATTCTTTTCCTAGATTAGAAAAAAAAGAATCCAGCTATAAAAGACATTTTTGGGGACCACAAAGGATATTTAATATTATTATTGATATTTTACCATTAAATCAGTTAAGTTTTTTAGATTTTTCTTAAGGAAAATGTTCTTAGAAGAGAGACGCTAAAGTATGCTAAAGTATTCTGAAGTAAAGCATCATATCTAAAGTTAAAGCAAATGTAAAAAGTTAACAAGTGATGAATCTTGGTCAAGAGTATAAAGGAATTAATTGTATTATTCTTTAAATTTTTCTACAGCTATTGAAGTTTTCAATATAGGGGTGCCTGGCTGGTTCAGTTAGTGGAGCATCTAACTCTTGATCTCAGGGTCGTGAGTTTGAGAGCCCCATACTGGGTGTAGAGATTATTTTTTTTTAAATGGCAGGGAGGGGAGGGATGCCTGGCTGGCTCAGTTAGAGAAGAGTATGCAACTCTTGATCTTGGAATTATAAATCCGAGCCCCACATTGGGTGTAGGTATTACTTAAAAATTAAAAAAAAAAATCTTGGGGCACCTGAGTGGCTCACTCAGTTAAAGGCTGTCTTTGGTTCAGGCCATGATCCAGGATCCTGTGATTGAGGCCTGCAGCAGACTCCCTGCTCAGCAGAGAATTTGCTTTTCCTTCTCCCTCTGCCCCTCCCTTGCTTGTGCTTTCTCTCTCTTGCTCTCTCAAATAAATAAAATCTTTAAAAAAAGAAAAACAATCCAAAAAGAAAACAAATTTTCTGCAACATAAAAATTTAGGGAGAAAAACACCATTGATTTTTAAAAACTTTAATCAAAAGTTTATCAATAAACTTATGAAAAAAAAAACTTATGAAGAAAAGGGTTACTAGGCCTCAAGCTGTAATTTTCTCCTTTTTAAAAAATATTTATTTATTCATTAGAGACACAGAGAGAGAGAGGCAGAGACATAAGCAGAAGAAGCAGGCTCCCTATGGGGAGCCCGATGTGGGACTTGATCCCAGGACCAATGGATCACGACCCGAGCCAAAGGCAGATGCTCAACCACTGAGCTACCCAGGTGCCCCTAATTTTCTCCTTCTAAGTAATAATGTTATAAATAAAATCTTTTACACTGACAACCAAATACCAAAAGCATTTCCTATTCATAAAAATATTTTAAACATCCATATATTAGTTTTGACAGTTTGAGAAAATGAATTACATTTAGATCAAGAGGATAAAGTTTTCCTAGTTAACTATAGGACTTACCTATCCATGTCATCATCTCCTGGTAATAAGGGTGGGAGGGGCAGAGGAGGCAACGTTGAAGTTTTTAGGTGTGGAATAGCAGCTGTTACAGATACTTGAGTCTTCACAGAAACCTGTGCAAGGGGCTGAGAATTTGCCTGAGAGGACAAAGTAGATGTCCTTGGGTGAGTAGAAGGGGGCAAAGTTGAAGTACTAGAAGTAAGAACCTGACTAAATGCTGGTTGGGGAGGAGGCAGAGGTGGTTGCTGTGGAATAGCTGGTAGTGGAGGCAAAGGTGGCAAAGGGGGTGTCTGAGGTGGAGGGGTAGTTGTTGGTAAAGGAGGTGCAGGAGAAGTAACTGTGGGGACAGGTGGAGGGGTCTCCTTTTCTGATGTCTCTGTCTCTTTTGGAGTAACAATCTCCTCTTTCAATACTATGGGTTTAGAGTCTCTTGATCCCTGTGCTTTCAAATCTTTAATAGGATGCTTCTCAGAGTTCTCATCCAACTTTACTTTCCCTGTATCTAAAGAATTTTTGACTTCTGTATTTAGATGTGGTACATTCACCAGTTCAGTATCTGGGGCAGATTTTTCCAATTTTACACCTCTGGTTAACTTTTTAGACTCCAAGCCTGAATCTTTAGCCTCTACTAAACTGTTCTCTTTTCTAGGCAAAAATATAGGTGAACCCTTGGATTCCTTTCCATCCATTTTTGCTGCTGCAGCAGCAGCTGCTCTTTCCTTCTTTTTCCTACTGAGTTCAGCTCCCAAGCTGGAGTTCAATGGAAGCCTGACAGGTGAGATGCTGGAATGTCGACTGCGTGACCCGGATCTCTTCTTTTTACTATGAGAAGATGAGTGTCTTGAATATGCGGGACTTCTACTTCTAGACTTCATGGATTTCCTAGTGGAAAAAGAAAAGCAGTTTAAAATGGGTAGCCTACAGCAATAGGGAGGAAAATACATCAGTTAAACTACAGAGCACTGTAACTTAACTCATTTTGAGTAATTTAACAATCTTAAAAATGAATTAGGTACTATCGGATAATAGTAATATATCAGAATTGGTTCATTAACTGTAACAAATGTACCATACTAATGTATAATAATAGGGGAAATAGGGTGCGAGGACATATAAGAATTCTTTGTACTATCTTCACAACTTTTTGGCGCATCTCAAACTGGTCTAAAAAACAAAGTTGGGCAGCCCAGGTGGCTCAGCAGTTTAGCGCCGCCTTCAGCCCAGGGCCTGATACTGGAGACCCAGGATCGAGTCCCACATCAGGCTCCCTGCATGGAGCGTTTCTCCCTCTGCCTGTGTCTCTGCCTCTCTCTCTCTCTCTCATGAATAAATAAATAAAATCTTAAAAAAAAAAAAAAAAGTTTACTTAAAAAATAGATTACAAGAAACTAAATCCTGCAGGACACATCATGTTTCAATCATACAATACTAAAATTATCCATTACTTATACAACTCATGGAAGGTGGTTGAGTGTTTTTTACCCATGTTGGAAAACACCCATATTCACAATGATTACTTTTTTAGAATTTTGGTTTAAGTCTGTGAAAAAGTTGGGGCCCTTGGGTGGCTCAGTTGGTTAAGCATCTGCCTTCGGTTTAGGTCACCATCCCAGGGTTCTGGAATTCAGCCCTGTCAGGCTCCTCACTCAGCAAGGAACCTGCCTCTCCCAGCCCTTGTGCTCTCATGCTCTCTCTCACTCTCCATCTCAATTTTAAGAAACAAAATCTTAAAAAAAACAAAAACAAAAATAAAAAAAAACCTCTGATAAAATAAAAACATGATAAAAAAAATACTAAAGGTGAGTTATACAGTCAGGAAATTAAAAGTAACTAGCATGCTTCACCAAACCCTGTTTCAACTAGAGAGCTATTTAATTGACAGATCCCAAGAAGATTGTTCCTTGTATCCTCAGTCAATAATTAAGTTGTGCCCATACTAAACAACCCCTAAGATACAAGAATTATTAGGATTTGCAAAATAGATAAGCTGAAAAAATTGTCTTACCAAATGATTTATAAGTTCTCAAAACTATAAAGACTTCTGGTATTTCATACATAAAATGATTTCAAATCAACTTTTTAGGAACTCATAAAGCAAGGTACTGTTGCATGTTCAATTTATTTTCTTCATTATTAAGAATCTAGAAATCTATGAGGTAGATTATTCTAAATTGAAACCCAACCCTCATTAATTCTTTTTGCCTTTTTCATAAAGCCTAATGTGCTTTCCCCCTCTACATGAGGGGTAAAAAAAATAGCACTAAAAACGTGACTGAAAAAACAATTTGCCCAGTAGTCTAAATAAATTGTTCCCATTCCAGAGCTTCAATATCTCCCTTTATCTTTGGTCATTGGTAATACTGACATAATTCAAAATTTTTCAAAACAAATAGTGTGTGTGTGTGTATATATATATATAGTAAGTAATTCATATGATATTAGCCATGGTTTTCTTATACCTACACTGCTTTTTGGAAATTTGCTCCCAAAAGTTAGTTAAAATACAAGTCTTTATTGAAATCAAAGTACTCAGAACAGTAATAACAACATGTATATGTACATGATATAGAATACTGAAAGTGGTTAAATGGATTTACTAAACATTCTTCAGAAAATTAACACTTCTAAATAACTGGCTGACAGTTTTCTCTGACTGAATTAGAGCTGGGATAAAACTACCATCTCTATTATCCCAGGACAAACTTCTAAGGACCACATGCTCTAAAAACTAGTTGTTGTTTTTTTTATTAAAAGATGTTATTTAGGATCCCTGGGTGGCGCAGTGGTTTGGCGCCTGCCTTTGGCCCAGGGCGCGATCCTGGAGACCTCGGATCGAATCCCATGTCGGGCTCCCGGTGCATGGAGCCTGCTTCTCCCTCTGCCTGTGTCTCTGCCTCTCTCTCTCTGTGACTATCATAAATAAATAAAAAAAAAATTAAAAAAAAAATAAAGATGTTATTTATTTATTCACAAGAGACACAGAGAGAGAGTGGCAGAGACACAGGCAGAGGGAGAAGCAGGCTCCATGCAGGAAGCCTGATGTGGGACTCGATCCCAGGACCCCAGGATCACGAAGGCAGGCGCTAAACCGCTGAGCCACCCAGGCATCCCTAAAAACTAGTTTTTTTAATCATTCAGCATTACTAAATCTTTCTAAGGAACTCTGTTACAAACCCTTCAACTTCTGAACAGAAGCTTATTGTTAATAGTAACATCCTGATGGCCATATACTTATGGCATTTTTAGTGATACAGATGCTATATTTGAGGTCCAGATTTCAAGAGTAAAAGTGATGGAGGAGAGAGGTGGTAACAGGAGACAACCAATAAGTAAATGCGAGCAACAATACAAACTGTTCTCAAAAAACAAATGTATTTTCCCCCTGAATTGAGTTAGGTTCTATTAATGTGAAATGAAATTGCTACTATCAATCACTACTAATTTGAAGGATGCAAAGACCTTGCATTTCTGGCAAAGCATTTTTAGTCTTTTAAAACGATGTTGCTTGTTTAATTTTGACTGTGTCTCCCAAGGAAAAACCATAGAGATATCACAGAAGGATCTGCGTGTTCTACTCTAAGAAAATTTTGTACTTACTGTCTGGAATTCCAAAGAATGAGGAAAAATCTGTAGTGCACACATAAAAACACATAATGCTCTCTAAAACCCAACTAAAAATATGCATGTGACTTTAAAATTATATAATGTTTATATTTGTGTCCTATGCTATCATATTGTGTCTCTAATTCTTTCCTGGCTTATTTTTTACCATTACTGCACAGTTCCAATTAACTGAGAAGACAGAACTTGAGATATGAATTCAAAAGGAATCACTGCAAAGCAAGTCCTTTCCGAAAGTCGTTTTAGTTTTTCAGCCTCAAGTGCGATTCCATATTCCCAAAACTCACTACAGTAAAAATTCTCAAAACAGCCTTAATGAAATTACCCCCTCAAGAAAACAATTTGAGAATGTTTCCTTAAACAAGTAAGCTACTTTATAAATGGTACACTTAAGACATCCATTTCACTGTATATAAATTTTACTCACGTCTTCAAAAAAAAAAAATCAACTCTAGCTAATGCTATACATAACACTAAAATGCTTACAGTGAAGTATACTAATGTCTGTAACTTTGAGAGGAATCAAAACAAAAGAGGAGGGGCGGCCCAGGTGGCTCAGCAGTTTAGCGCCACCTTCAGTCCAGGGCCTGACCCTGGAGACCCGGGATCGAGTCCCATGTAGGGCTGCCTGCATGGTGCCTGCTTCTCCCTCTGCCTGTGTATCTTGTGAATAAATAATAAAATCTTAAAAAAAAAAAAAAGATGATTAAAAAAACCAAAAAAAATAAAAATAAAAAACCCACAAAAGATGGACTGCTGGAGGGATGGATGGATATGATAAAATATACAGCATATATTAATTGTTGAACCTAGGTAGTACATATATGGATCCTCACTATAATTCTTACAACTTTTCTGTTTGATAAATTGTGATAAAATGGGGGTGAGGGGGTTGGGAGGGAGGAGGACGACTAAGGAACTTTTAGCCTCTGACAACTAGGAACTCTGCAGTTTAATTCAAACTGGCTTATGAATAATTATAACTTTTAGTCAGCAAAAATTACTCACATTAACATACAAAAGACGTGCATGGATTTTTACAAATAGCATAATTTCTCCACTAGCATTGTACACATTTCCTTGCTCATAGATGGAATTTACTGTCTTCCTCCAGGTAACCAGGAACTGTGCTATACACTTCACATTTATTAGCTAATTTAATTCTCACAACTATGCTAGAAGTAGGTAGTTATTATTCCCATTTTACTACGAAGAAACATGGGCAAGGAGAAATTAAATTATTTGTCAAAGTTCACAAAGCAAGATTAGGATTCCGTTCAGGTATAACTTCAAAGCCCATGTTCTTTGTGGACAAAGGTGAGTCCACAAAGAGGAAGGTACATCTCATCATCTAGGAATAAGAACATAGTTTTCAGTAGTAATTCATTTCAACAATTAAATTTCAAACTAACATGCCTTTCTTGTTAAAACATCATGGTAAAGGCACTACCACTAGTTTTTTAGAGAAAGATTTTGAAAATTGCCAGTGGTCACAGGGTAGGTCAATGGTGATGATGTAAAGAAAATAAAATTATCCTTAGAACCAATTTCTGCTAGGCTATACACCAACAAAAAGAAAAAGGACTAAACAACTGAACTCCAGTAAAAACATCAGTTAAAACCAGAGTTATCAAAACACTGTCAATTAAGAAATAAACTTACAGCCCTGGAGATTCAGTGGACAGCACACACACAAATGATAAATGACTTAAGCAAATGGCCTCAAAATTATACAAATGAAAATTTATAGTTTCTTACATCTTCAGTGAGGTCCACTAAGGTCTAAAGCACGAATACCAAGGTGATTTTAAAACATTCAAAACAATGCAACAACAGAAATTGCTAGACAAGCTATGAGATAAACTCAGTTATCAACTCTGTACTCAAGAAGCAGGAGCCTATGGTTTTTCTCACAGGAGCTTACAAGTGACGATCTCACCACTGAAGTACCTACCTTTAGTAGTTTTAGACATGTGAACTCCCCACTTCTCAAATTCTGGGTTAAGAGAAGACCAGATTCAACTACTTGAATAACTAGTCAATAGCAAATTGTTCTAGTTAACGAGGAAGACTGGGGGCTTCAACAAAACGTTAACATGACTAATCGCCAGTTCCTCACGACCCAGCCTAAGTAAGAAAGGGCTGTTAGACAAATAACTCACCTGGGGAGTGGACTCCGACTCAGAGATCGTTTGCTCATGAAAGGGCTGCTAGACCGTCTTCGACCATAGGGACTAGGCGATCTCCCACTGTAAGAGCCACTCCTTTCATAGCTGGAAGAACGTCTCCGACTATAGGGACTCACAGACCTTTGTCGTCTACTGTAGGGACTGGGTGACCGGGTGCTTGACTGGTAGGCGGAAGGCTCCTTGTAAGGAGGGCTAATTGACTGTCTTCTTGAGGTACTTCCAGGACTCTTCTTGTAGGAGTCATAATTGCTAGAGGTGTGAGATCTTGGGGGACTAAGGTCATAATCTTGGCCATAGGAAGCTCCCGAGGGGCTATCATCTTGCTTGGGGCTGTCAGACCATTTTCTATGGGGACTCCTGGATCTCCGTTTGGGGCTGTCTACGGTTTTGTAGCTTTTGGGTGTTTCCCTCTTCCGATGACTTTTACTCCGGTCTTTGTGCCCAGACTTCAACTCACGTTCTTTCCGTGTCTTCTCCTTATGAAGTTTGGATGACCTGGATTCCTTGTTGCTGCTGCTTTTGGATATCTGTGCCTTCCCATAGTCCTCATTCTCCTCATTTGAACGCTTTGAACTTCCTGATATCCGGTCCTTCATCGATCCCGATTTGCTGGAGACTTCCTGGTTTTTCTCTTTTTCTGTTTGTTTAGTTTTTAGTAAGTCCCGGGAACGTCTGTGCTGGTGGTGACGATGTTTGTGCAGACGGTCACTCCGATCAGTCCCACGACGTTCATCATTCTCCCTCCTGTCTAGTTTGAAGGCCATGTCGTCAGAGAAGGTATCTGAATCAGAGCTGATGTCATCATACTCCACCAGAGGTTTGATAATTGTACCCAAAGGTGCTGCTTCGGGGGTCACCAACCCCATGTCTTTGGAGTGCTTGGATTTATGCCGCTTGTGCTTCGACACCAAGCGGTGACGCTCTCTGCTGTTGGAGCTGCCACCTCCCGATGACGGCTGCAAAGTTCCAGAAGCTCCTCCACTCCCGTCCTTCTTGCCCCCATGTCTCTCTGGATTGGGCATTCCCTTTCCCCTACCCTCAAAAAGGGGAAAAAGTTCCCCAGCACTCCCAAAAGTAACCCCCACCCTCCCCCCCAACCCCACGCCTACCAAAGAGCCCCTAGAAGGGGGTGGGGAGGGAAGGGACAGTAGCCCAGGCTCCTCCTCCCTCCCGACTCCTCAGCACCCTCCTACATGAGGTAGGGGGTGAAGGAGCCAGGAAAGAAATGAGAGTTCCTCAGCAGTAGAGTTGCGAGACAACGGGTAGCTGCTCAAGTCTGTTTCCCCTCCTCCCCCCGCCGAGCCAATCCTCAGGCCCCGGCGCCGGGGAGGTCGAGGAAGTAGGAAGCCGACGGCCCTGGGCAGTGGGGCCGACTCCGGCTCTGGGGCCCTGTGAAGACTGCGCGGGCCCTTCCGCTACCCGGTAGCCCGGCTCGGAGCGGCTTCCTGTCGCTGGGGTCCCGCGGCCTAAGTGCCTCACGCCCCCTTTGTCCCTCGCTCCTGAGGGAGCCCCTCTTCTTGCCTCCGCCTCACCTCAACACCTCACACACTCACTCGCTCCCTCACACAGACTCAGTCACACACTAGGTTAAACCGAAACGGCACTTAGAGGAGGGGGGGAGGGGGAATCCCGGGAAATATCGCGAGAATCCCTGGGCTCTCGCGGTATTTCGTGCTTCCCTTTCACCTCTCACCACGGCTTGCTTAAACAACGCGAGAGTAGGTCCTGAACAAGAAACGCGTTCCGCCAGATTCTCGCGATAAGCTCCCGCTCTCCATTTGAGCAAAGCTTTATTGAAACGGTGGCAGGATTTTTTTTTTTTATTCAAAACTTTATTGGTAACTCATTGAACAAATAGCGGCAGGCTCCGGCACAAAACTAGCTTTGCATACTTTATAACAACTCTTTTAACTACCAGGATGGAAATATTGTCAACAGGACAAAGGGCGAATGTGGGGACATTTCAACCCCAGTCCCTAAGTATTAATAATTCTTCCCACTTAAATAGCATGTACCACGCGCGTTATGTCTAATTCTCACTATCCTGCAAAACGCGGTATCCTCTTCCCTATTTTACAGATAGGAAACTCAGAGTCACAGAAGTTAAATAACTTACTCAAGGTAACAAAGCTAGTCCAGCAACTGCCAAAAACGAGATTCAAATTAACGTCTATCACCAAAGCGTAGCTCTTGTATAGTGTGGCATTCCTCTCACTACTCTGTTTAAAATCTTAAGCCCGAAAACCCATCACCTCTTGGGATCATCTGTGGCTTTTCTGGAATCATTTAGCCTTTTTCTTCACACAGAAAATTAAATTATTGAACAAGTAAAAGTATTCATGAGCAAGAAAAAATAAAATATCCCTGCTCTTCTTTTTTTTTTTACTTTTCAAAACTCTGCCCACATTAGCCCATTCCATCTTCACAACAATCATCTGAAATAGGATTGTATATGTGAGGAAACTAAGGTACTGAGAGGTTAAATGACATCCAAAATTCTTGTTTTCGGGGATCCCTGGGTGGCTCAGCGGTTTAGCGCCTGCCTTTGGCCCAGGGTGTGATCCTAGGGTCCCGGAATCGAGTCCCACGTCAGGCTCCCTGCATGGAGCCTGCTTCACCCT
Source organism: Canis lupus familiaris (assembly GCF_011100685.1). Taxonomy (NCBI): domain Eukaryota; kingdom Metazoa; phylum Chordata; class Mammalia; order Carnivora; family Canidae; genus Canis; species Canis lupus. The sequence continues at coordinate 22,932,564 of NC_049230.1, forward strand.
CTGCCTGTGTCTCTGCCTCTCTCTCTCTCTCTCTATCTCTGTCATATATAAGTAAATAAATCTTTTAAAAATGATTGTTTTCTTCATCAAATTTATCTATGAAGGGCGCCTGGGTGGCTCCATCGTTGAGCGTCTGCCTTCTGTTCAGGTTGTGATCCTGGGGGCCTGGAATAGTCTCACATGGTCCCTGGAGTCTGCTTCCCCTTCTGCCTATGTCTCTGTGTTCCTCATGAAAAAATAAATAAAAACTTTTTAAAAATTACCTATGATACTTTAAGGCCCTTCTCTGTGAAATAATGTCCTTTCTCCTAAGGCCATCAAGCCAATATAGAGGAAATATTCATACCAAAAGATATAAGATGATAAATGTCATAAGAATAACACAGAGCACTGCAAAGGTTCTAAAGAAGGCTGGGAGTGTTAAAAAATTCTATAAATGTAGGGCAATTGAGTTGGGCCATGAAGATTAAGTAGGATACATATATGCAAAGATGGGAAGGTCAGCCAATAAATTAGGGACGAGAAAACACCTTGAACAAATGCAGAAGAATCTACTCTCAAAATCACTCCCTGGGGGTCCCCAGGTGGCTCAGTTTGTTAAGCATCTGCCTTTGGCTCATGATCCCAGGGTCCTGCAATTGAGCCCAGATCTAGGCTCCCTGCTCAGTGGGGAACCTGCTTCTCCCTCTCCCTCTGCCCCCCATTAGTGTTTGCTATAAAACACTCTCTGTCAAATAAATAAATAAATAAATAAATAAATAAATAAATAAATAAATAAAATATTTTTAAAAAATCACTTCCTAAAAATGTTCTTGTTACTTTCGGTCACATGGGTACCAAAAAAAATTTTTTTAGCATAAATGTTTGAGTCCATAAATGCTGGCTAAAATGAAAAAAGATAAACTTTTTAATTAACCATGGAAGAAAATTTATTTTTATTTTTTTAAAAAAGATTTATCTATTCAGGAGAGACACAGAGAGACGGAGGCAGAGACACAGGCAGAGGGAGAAGCAGGTTCCTTACAGGAACCCTGGATCCTGGGATCACGACCTGAACCAAAGGCAGCTGCCCAACCGCTGAGCCACCCACGCATCCCAACCGTGGAAAAAGATTTAATGCCATCAAGAAAAAAAATAAAAGGATAGAATTAAGTACTGGGACTCAGGTATGGTAACGCCTTATTCATTGCTGCAAGAGAGCCTGGATATAAAAAGTTCCCACCAGTGTTTGATATGATGATATGGCGTGAGACTTAATGGCCCATTAGATGAAATGACTGAGCCACCAATCAAATACTGGCATGAGTTTGGCAAAAGTACTCTGTTTTTTTATATCTATTAAATGAGATCAAGTTTTTTTTTTTTTTTAAGATTTTATTTATTTATTCACAAGAGACAGACAGAGAGAGAGAGGCAGAGACACAGGCAGAGGGAGAAGAAAGCTCCATGCAGGGAGCCCGATGTGGGACTCCATTCTGGGTCTCCAGGATCACACCCTGGGCTGAAGGCAGGCGTTCAACCGCTGAGCCACCCACACGCCCTGATTTTATTTATTTATTAATGAGAGAAACAGGGGATCCTCGGGTGGCTCAGCGGTTGGTGCCTGCCTTTGGCCCGGGGCGCGATCCTGAAGTCCCGGATCGAGTCCGCATGGGGTCCCTGCATGGAGCCTGCTTCTCCCTCTGCCTGTGTCTCTGCCTCTCTCTCTCTCTCTCTCTGTGTCTATCATGAATAAATAAAATAAATAAATCTTTAAAAAAAATGAGAGAAACAGAGAGAGAGGCAGAGACACAGGCAGAGGGAGAAGCAGATGCCCCAGCAGGGAGCCTGATGCAGGATTCAATCTCAGGATCTTGAGATCATGACCTGAGCCAAAGGCAGATGCTCAACCACTGAGCCACCCAGGCATCCCTAAATGATATTAAATTTTTGACCCAGGATGTACCCATACTCATGGTAAAATGGAAAAGTGGGGACAGAAAAAGGAATTATGGCAATGTGTTAAAATCTTGAATAACATTCATCATGTAATTTAAAGAGCAGTTGAAACTTTCTTTTTTTTATAATGAAGATTTATTTTTTATTTTTTTGAAGATTTATTTTTAAATAATTATGGAATTTGTTCAGGGATACGGTGTATGTACATGAGTATTCTAATTTTTTCAATTTAATCATTTTGTGATATATAAATTTATGCATTACAACAGTGTAATCAACATATGCTGGTTGATTTTTCATTTTAAAGACAAGAGCAAGGGCACCCCGGGGTGGCTCAGCGGTTTAGCGCCATCTTCAGTCCAGGGCGTGATCCTGGAGATCCGGGATGGAGTGCCGGGATGAGCTCCCTGCATGGAGCCTGCTTCTCCCTCTGCCTGTGTCTCTGCCTCTCTCTCTCTCTCTCTCTCTCTCTCTCATGAATAAATAAATAAAATCTTTAAAAAAAAAGACAAGACCAAAATCAATACCTTTGAACTTATTATACTTTTCAAACTGAAAGATTCAAATAGCTACAATTCTAAAATAGCATCAATAAATCCAGTATTTTCCTTGTAAATATCAACAGGCTATACTGAAACAAGGTAAAATATAGTATATAATACCCTACACTGTGCTTAATTGGTAGTGTTTACCACTGAAATCAATTACAGATGTTTATTCTGAGATGCTACTATGAAGACTGTAGACTCAAATGCTGATAATGGTAATCAAAATTAAATTTATGGGATACCCAGAAAACAGGCTGAATTGAAATCTGTACAATTTTAAAATACTCATTAACAACAAATTTTGAAAGACATATAGAAGGCTATTGTTTTCAGGGATACCTGGGTAGCTCGGCGGTTTGGCGTCTGCCTTCGGCCCAGGGCGTGGTCCTGGAGTCTCGGGATCGAATCCCACATCGGACTTCCTGCACGGAGCCTTCTTCTCTCTCTGCCTGTGTCTCTGCCTCTCTCTCCCTCTCCGTCTCTCATGAATAAATTAAAAAAAATTTTTAAAGGCTATTGTTTTCATATAAATTGGGTGTTTTAAAATCATCTCCCTTTAGTGCTTCAATTGTCACATGGCCATAAACCAAAGACCAAATAATTTCAAATGATCACAAATACTATTTAAGCAAAAATTCTCAGGTGTCCATTCTTTTAATGCTGTATACATCAAATTATAGTAAAAAGATGACTATAAACAACATGCAGCCCCTCTATATTCATAAACAGCACAACAGATTACAGTAAACCGAGTTTATATTCCACCATCAAGTGTGGTTCTCCCATTAGTTCACTTTGTGACGGGTCATTAAGAATATCTTCAAATCCAGTAGTCTCATTATTACCCCTCCAATATCCAGTGAATGGTTTGAACTTGGAAGAAATGGAAGACGCTGAACCTGCTGCATGGCCTTGAATTCCATTTGTAATTTTAGTGGAACAAACAGAACCCGAATGTTTCTTAGTGTAGAAAAATCCATTTTATCTTGGTTGAGCTGGAAATTTTTTTCTGATAATTCAAGAGGATGACTGGGCAAAAGTTCATTTTTCACACAAGGGAGACCTTTTCGCAGATCATGCTGTTCAAAAGGTCCACTTACTGAAAGTTCAGTAACTGGAATACTGTCCTTCAGCTGAGATCCAAGTCCTCTGGCATTCATCTTCACTTGCTCTGTGAACAGCCGCTGGGCCCTATTTGAAACTTTTTAAATTATCTGCGGGCTGCCTACTGAAGACTGTAGACTTGTAATGGATACATGAATGAGTGAATGAAGATTTTCCTGAATTTTTATGACTTATTTCTGTAGCACTGTTCAATTTTCCACAAACTCTTTCAAGTCTGTCAATAGATATTAGTTTAACAAATAACCCCAGGAGGTGGCCAAGATGGGTATTACCACATGCATCTAAAGGTTGAAACTGAGACTCAGGAGTTGGAATACATTCCCATTAAGTGTTAAGAAGTGCCAGGATCAGGGATAGCTCTTTCTTTAATCTTAGACCAGTACTCTTTCTATTCTAGCACACTTTCTCTTTTTGGTGGATGCAATTCTACTCTAAGGTCAATAATATCTCAACAAAGCTGGAAAAAATGTCTACTCTAGGAAATATAGTTTTGTTCAAGTGTTTAAATACAAAATTAAGTGTAAACTGCAGAAATTTGTCCAAGAATTTGTGAAAATAGCACTTTTATAAAATAAGGGTTGCTTCACTCTACAGAAAAACTTTGAACTCAGAAATCCCAGGACTACACAATTTGCTTTATTTGCATGACCTCCCAGGGCAGGGAGTCAGGGCAACTTTATGAACCTCAAGGTAATCAGTCAGATGAACACTATACTTTCCCTGTAAATCCCTCCGCAAGTCAGAAAGCTTCTCTTTAGGCCGTACTCAAGAGGAAATATTTAACTAAAGTCAATAACTCCCCCAACCCTGCCCTAGATCAATTTATTAGTTTAGATTTTAGGTTTTGAAGAGTCCTCTGAAATCCCCCTCAAAGCTTAGTCATTTAAAATTTGACCAGTGTTCCTTTTTGCCATATACAAAGATCGCTCCTATGTGCATCTTAGATGATTTTCTTGTTTAATGACATGTCTCTCCCTATCTTTACTTTTGAAGTACAAATTTTTCAATAATGTCATTTTACCTGCATTTTTAAAAAGATTATTTATTTATTCATGGGAGACACAGAGAGAGGCAGAGACATAGGCAGAGGGAGAAGCGGCTCCTCAGGGGGAGCCCGATGTGGGACTCGATCCCAGGACCCTGTATCATGCTCTGAGCCAAAGGCAGACGCCAACCACTGAACCACCCAGGCGGCCCTTATCTGTATTTTCAAATGAGAAATAACTTCTTATTCTATTCTGTGACCAGAATTTGATAAAATTTATTTTATTTTTAAGCTTATAAGGTTTAAAATTACCTAGCTATAGTTGATATAGACATTATTGTGTATAGTTTCCATGAGAAAATGTAGCTGTATATCTAATATTGATATTTGGGGCACAATTATAAGTTAACAAAAAAATTTTGAGTAACTGATTTTTGTGACCAATCATGTTTTCAGAAGCTTATTATCAAGTGAGTGCATCAAAGTTTGGGGCTCTGTTTTCGTGTTTATATTACCAGCTCCTAGTTATTACACAAGTATTAGGATTCCTTTTTTTTTAAATTTTATTATTTTTTTATTTTTTATTCATAGAGACACAGAGAGAGAATGAGAGGCAGAGACACAGGCAGAGGGAGAAGCAGGCTCCATGCAGAGAGCCTGACGTGGGACTCGATCCAGGGTCTCCAGGATCACGCCCCGGGCTGCAGGCGGCACCAAACCGCTGCGCCACCAGGGCTGCCCCAGTATTAGGATTCCTTAGACGCTTGTCAGCATTTTAAATATTAATTATCTTTGAGGGGGTGCCTGGGTGGCTCAATCTGTTGAATATCTGGCTCTTGATTTCAGCTCAGGTCATGAACCCAGATTCCTGGGTCGAGCCTTGTGGCAGGTTCTGCACTCAGCAGAAGGGCTGCTTGAAGATTCTCTCTCCCTTTCCCTCTGTGCCTCCCTCATTCATGCACATGCACTTGTTCTCTCAAATACATACATCTTAAAAAAAAGTAAATATTATCTTTGAATAATTTTCACTTGGATAAAATGCTCTCTGTACCTCATCAATTTTAAGGTTGCTAGATTTACATTATATATTTTTACTTTTTATTTTATTATTTATTTATTTATCCATTTATTTATGAGAGACACAGAAAGGGAGAAAGCGAGAGAGGCAGAGACACAGGCAGAGGGAGAAGCAGGCTCCATGCAGGGAGCCTGATGTGGGACTTGATCCCGGGTCTCCAGGATCACGCCCCGGGCCGAAGGTGGCGCCAAACCCTGGCTGCCCTATTTTCTTTTTTTTAAAGATTTTTTTTTATTTATCTATTTGTACAAACAGGGGGAGGGGCAGAGGGAGAAGGAAAAGCAGACTCCCTGCTGAGCAGGAAGCCAGCTATAGGGCTGGATCTGGGACTGAGCCAAAGGTAGATGCTCAACTGACTGAGCCACCTAGATGCCCCGAAACACTTTTTTATATTAAAAATATTAATTGATTATCTGAAATTCAAATTTAACTGAGTGTTCTGTATTTTATCTGGCAACCCTATCAGTTTATACCAGCAATATGTAATGAGTCTCTAACGTGTGTTAGGGGCTGGTCTAGGCAATGTCACTAGACAGTAGTGAAAGAAGTAGACCCAGTACAACCTTCCTGGAGATAGCAAACTAACAACGAAGACAGGCATTGAACCATCATGTACTTAATACATTTCAATGTATTACGCATTAATACTTTTAATTACTATTAAGTAATAGCAATGAAAGTGCTTTTTTTTTTAAGATTTTATTTATGTATTCATGAGAAACAGAGAGACAGAGAGGCAGAGACAAAGGCAGAGGGAGAAGCAGGCTCCATTCCATGCAGGGAGCCTGACATGGGACTCGATCCCGGGTCTCCAGGATCACACCCTGGGCTGAAGGCAACCCTAAATCGCTCAGCCACCCAGGCTGCCCTGAAAATGCTATTAAAGAGAAGTTGGAGGAACACCTGAGTGGTTTAGTTGATTAAGCATTGGACTCTTGATTTTGGCTCAGGTCATGAGCTCAGGGTCGGGACATCCAGCCCAGTGTTGGGCTCTGTGCTCAGCTTGGGGTCTGTTGCAGATTCTTTCTTCCTCTCTCTCTGCCTCTCCTCCCAACATTGAGCATGCATGCACACACACTCTCTCAAAAATAAAATAAAATCTTAAAAAAAAGAGAGAGAAATTTGAAATAATGTAACAGAGGACTTGATCAAGTCAGGGGTTAGAGAAGACTTCTTTATAGTCTAGAAGAAGACAATTAAATTGACATCTGAGGGATCCCTGAGTGGCGCAGCGGTTTAGCGCCTGCCTTTGGCCCAGGGCACGATCCTGGAGACCCGGGATTGAATCCCACGTCGGGCTCCTGGTACATGGAGCCTGCTTCTCCCTCTGCCTATGTCTCTGCCTCTCTCTCTCTCTCTCTCTGTGTGTGTGTGACTATTATAAATAAATAATAAAAAAAATTTTAAAAAAATTGACATCTGAATAAGAAGGCCTTAGTGAGGTGAAGGAGTCAGGTAGAGGAAGGACTCTCCCAGCAGTTAAAAAAGGCCTGTTCAAGGAACTTGGGAGGAGAATGCAGCAATTTTCTGCATGAGAAAGAAGGCTAGTATGGCTGGGAATTGGCAACGGGAGAGGTGGGTCTAGGAAGGGTTTTTTTTTTTTTTTCCCTAGGAAGGTTTTGTAGACCCAGTAAAACATTTGTCTACTGGGCTCCAGTACAGTAGTAGGTAAGCGGTGGAAATTCAGAAATGAAGGCAAAATCCTGCCCCCAAGAAACTCCCTATGTAGTGACTAAAGGAATGAGGGTAAAGAGGAAAAGATAAAGAATAAAATTTGAATTCTACTTCAGAGAGCATAGTTATAGATATCTTTGTGGTAGTAAATGTGTTCCCAGACGCTTCCAAAGATTTGTTCTTGGGATCCCTGGGTGGCGCAGCGGTTTGGCGCCTGCCTTTGGCCCAGGGCACGACCCTGGAGACCCAGGATCGAATCCCACGTCGGGCTCCCGCTGGATGGAGCCTGCTTCTCCCTCTGCCTGTGTCTCTGCCTCTCTCTCTCTGTGTGACTATCATAAAAACAAACAAACAAACAAAAAAAAACACAAAGATTTGTTCTTATTAAATTTACACTGCTGTGCCTGCTCACCTGAACTGCAGTTGTCTGCTGGAATGGCTTTGGAGGATGTTTGAATAGCATTTTTGAAATATGGAGAAATTCTGAGACTGAAAAGCCAGTAGAAATCCACTACTTAGTATCCTTACAGTGAACTAGGTAAAATCCAACTTTACAGCGGCTATTTTCAAAGATTTGTTTGGAAAAAGAACATTAAAAACAAAACAAAACAAAACCAAGCCTTAACTACGTCGAGAACTTCCACCAAATGCTAGTTTTGTATTTTAGCCTGGTCCTTCAGTTCCGGTGGCCATAAACTTCTCATCATTACTCCAAATTTCTCCACGTGAGGAGACAGGACTGCGCATTCTTTGTATTGTGGAGTACAAGCTAAACTGCTTGTTTTACTATGATTACCAGATAGGAACACTAGTAGTCATACACCTTAGTATATAATTAAAAGCATCCGATGCTCTGACTGCTACAAGTTTACCTTAATTTAAAACCTCCCAGATCTTAAAAAACAAAAAACAAAAAACCCCAAAACCAAAAAACCGTTATTGCGTGAGAAATATTTCTGAAATTTGAGGAAAAAATTGGGAAATGGGAATTAAGTGAATTGGGCTGGCTTGGAACGCTGTGTTACAAAGACCCAATACCATTTTCATGTTTCCACCTAGTATCTCAATAAAGCGTATTATCTTTTATTTTATATTATTTTATTTATTCACGAGAGACAGAGAGAGAGAGAGAGAGAGACAGAGACAGAGACACAGGCAGAGGGAGAAGTCGGCTCCATGCAGGGAGCCCGACATGGGACTCGATCCCAGGTCTCCAGGATCATGCCCCAGGCTGAAGACGGCGCTAAACCGCTGAGCCACCCGGGCTGCCCAGCGTATTATCTTCAACAAAATATTTCTGGTACCTATATTCTTTGAAATGCTAGTCAGTAAAGAGATCCCAGGATTTTAATTTACGAACTCCTTTGCCACTTGGAAGCGAGGTTGAGCGCCAGCAGACGGCAAACACGGTACTCGAGAGCAGTAAGTAAACCTTCAGGTGACCGAAAGCTAAGGGAAGGCGTGATTAGAAGAATCTCGCGAGAAGCACTGCATTCACTATTTTTCGCGATATTTTGGTGCCCAGCCTTTTTCCTATCTCTCGCAGGATCACGGTTAATCTCGCGATATTTGGGAAGTTCCGTTGGGAAGATGGCGGCGGCCGGGAGCGCCCTTCTCTTCTTGCCGCCGGGGACTTCAGACTGAGCCTTCCCGGGAAGAGTGGGGACGGTTGTTCCCCTGCCTCCCGGGAGCCCGAACCAACTTGGTTCCCTCGTTAGTGGTGGGGAAGGGTTTATCCTCTTGTGTAGGACTCAGGACCTCCCCACCGTCAGGATGAAGGCTCAGGGGGAAACCGAGGGTGAGTGACTTGAGGGGGAATGCAGGGGGCGGGACGCAGCTTGGGGGAGCCAATCTGTGAGAGGAGCTGGGGTGGGGGTGGCCCGATGCCTCTGCAGGGGCAACGCTCCTGAGGTCGTGGAGTCCAGGAGGCGGGATAGCTTCTGACTGTGCCTTCGTTGGTGATGCAAGGATCTGAGTCTCGGGTGATGGGGGCTCTCAACTTCTATGAAGGTTTCCTGCATAGCTAGGGACAATCACTTGGGCCTCGGAACGTTTTTAGCCTAAAGTTGATGGAAGACCAGGCGAGTGAATCTAAAACCTGCTTACACCTCGTTTCAGAAGAGATATCTGAATAATGACATTAAAAAAATACAGAGCTGTGTGTCAAATATCGGAGAATGTTTTGGCGTGAATGAAATGATTAGGACCTTATGATTTTAAAAGCTAGTAGTTCCATGGAACGTTACAATGTCCAGACTTACACTATTGTATGTTTATGAAATGCGTTGAATTTCATCCTTTCAATGGCTGGACTAACTCACAACTGCTGAAAAACAACTTTTCTGTGGAACCTTACTTAGATTCTCTAAAGTCCTACACTCTTAAATGCTTCCTTAGCATTTTGGATATAGTTTTGTTAATAAGGATCACTGTATTATGTTTACCCATCTTCTCCACTTTGAGCACCTTGTCTTACGCATCGTTGTGTAGTACCTGGCACAAAAAGTGTTTGATCATTCGTGTAAAGTATTTATCATCAGGCTTCTCAAGGAAAAGGGAGGGGAGTATTTTAAAGGAGAGGAAGAAAAAAGGTATACTCCTTGGGTGCAGAGGATTGGTGAATGTAAAATGGAAACTTGATGAGGCAGGAATTTTGTCTAGTTTGCTCATTTCTATATCCCCAGCACATAAAATCATGTGTGAATGAGTCTTGAAAGTGGGAATTGCCAACAATGTGTCCAGAACTGTAAGCTGGCTGAAACAGTCCCCAAACCGGTTTTCCAGAAGATGAGGACATTGGAGGAAGGAATTTGAATCTTGATTTAGAAAATGTCACTGCGTTAACTCTGATTGCTGAGATTATTTATCTTTCAATGCCAATATCAACTGTCACCTTTTCTGTAATCTCCCCACAACTAATAATGAGATTTTCCTTTTTTGTGTTTCAATTGTAATGTGTCTGTTTTTAACAGCATATCTCATTTTGCTTTCTGTGATGGTTATTTCCACGTTAACTTACGCACACCCCTTCACAGATACCATCTCAGGTGTATTGAGTTTTTGCATTGCCAGTGGTCTCTAGAACAGGTCCTAAGAAGTGTAAGAATTAGAGGAAGGATCACCTATATTTCAAAAGTAAAAAATTTAATAGAAATAAAGCTATAGTTCAGTAGTAAAATAACAAAAATTCAAAAATAAAAATTATAATTCAGTAATAAAAATTAGGAAGGCTGGAGAGCATAAGATCTTTGTTCACTCATAGCCCAGGAAACTGAGGACTTTTCCACCTTTCTCTTAGCTCTGCTAGAAGCTCATCCTTTAGTCATTGACATATTTCCTATCCATATAGTTTTAGTTTGAATTCAAACAGGAAAAATGAAAATGGCAAATACAGCCTATTTTCTTGATAATACTTCTGTATTGTTCTCTTAGAATTACATCAAAGTCTGCATTTCACATTGAAAACCAACTAACCAAAGTAAGGCCATGTTCAAATGTATGCTTTTCATATATCATGCAAGGGATTCATGCATATCATGAAATGATTTTGTCACTAACCCCAAAACAGTCTTGTAGTCTTGACCCCAAAACATGGTTAGAGGTGGTTCTTTTTTTGGTTTTCATTAAAAGACTGGATAGAAATCAGTTATGTTCTGTGGTGCTCATTAGTTTAGAACCCAATTTCTGTGTCATTTTGTTATTAAAAGTAAATAATTTGTATGTTTTGAAGTAAATGGTATTGAAAAATATTTCAACTGAGTTCTTACCAGGTTGAAGTGTGGGAGTTTCTTTTTGCAAGAAAGATTGTGGAAGGTCTGGAAAGGAAAGTTTCTAATAATGTTTTCTGATTTATATCGTAGAATCGGAGAAGCTGAGTAAGATGAGTTCTCTCTTGGAACGGCTCCATGCAAAATTTAACCAAAATAGACCTTGGAGTGAAACCATTAAGCTTGTGCGTCAAGTCATGGTGAGGATTAATGTAATGGATAAAGTGTTATGCTTAGATAATTATTTAATAAGCTAAGCTCCCTTTGTAAATTTTTTTCAAACTAGTTATTATAGGGTATCTCCTCAGCTTTTTTGAAAGAGAGAGAGGTGGGCAGGGAGTAGGTTGGGGGGTCGGTCAGAGGGAGAAGGAAAGAGAGACTCTTAAAGGACCCTGAGATCATGACCTGAGCCGAAATCAAGAGTCAGACCAACTGAGCCACCCAGGCACCTCAAGCCACTTGATTCTAACGAAATAGTATTTTCATTGTATATATACTTCTACTAGAGTTTGCAATTGATTTTTTTTTTTTAAGATTTTATTTATTTTTCATGAGAGAGAGAGAGAGAGAGAGAGGCAGAGACATAGACAGAAGGAGAAGCAGGCTCCATGCAGGGAGCCCGGGCCTCCAGGATCACGCCCTGGGCCGAAGGTAGGCGCCAAACTGCTGAGCCACCCTGGGATCCCACAATTGATTTTTTAAAATATTTATTTATTTTAGAGAGCTCAAGAGAGCATGAGTGCAGGGGGGAGGGGCAGAGGGAGAGGGAGAAGGACTCAAGCAGGCTCTGTGCTTGGGCTGAGATCACGGCCTGAGCCAAAACGAAGAGTTGGATGCTAAACTGACTGCCTCACACAGGCCTCCCTGGAGTTTGTGATTGATTCTTAATTAGCTTCACCTGTTCACTCTGTCTACCTTTTCCTCTATAGTACTGTTTTTTGAATCATTTGCCAGTATCAGGAGCCCTTAAGTGAAGACAGGGCATAGGAACTGGCTATTTAAAGTTCATCCATGATTCCAGTGGTAGTCAAATGATGCAGGAAAATTTAACTTCAATGATTTGACCTGGGCAGTGTTATATGGGTGTGTTCACTTTGTGATAATTCATAGATCTTTTCACTTAAGAGCCATATACCTTTTTTGTATATGTTATTTATATTTCAATGAAAGTTCCACTCCTCCCCACCAAATCTTACTTTGAGTACAGAGTAAGTTCGGTTTAGTAGATTTATTAGTGTTAAAACTGATCATATCTAAAAAAAATAAAAATAATAAAATGATCATATCTGTATAGCCCTAGTAAAAGAACTAAATTTGCTATCAAAAGACTTACTTTGGACAAATTATTGACTCTGAGTTTCCTCATCTGGAATGCAGAGGCACAGAGTATCAGTTTACTTTTCCACTAGTTTTGTTGTAAGAATCAAGTGAGATAATGCATATTAAATTGTGTGTTGCTAAAAGATTTCTGTAACTGCAAATTTGACAAATGTGTGAATGTCTTCTGGCTGAGGATTACATACATAGAATGTGGGGTTTTGTTTTGTATTGTTTTGTTTAATGTCTTAATAAAAGGCAATTTTTGCAGTTTGGGGATTCAGAGGTTTTCATTTTACGTTACAGAGTAGCCATATTCTAATTTGAAATTTGTTCTGTAAATGATATTGTCATTAAAGAGACATTGTGAGATAGAAAAATTCCAGGTGGCTACTAAGACCCTCTCATGGGGAACCGGAGTCTTGGTTTGGTTACCATAGCTTCCACTGTCTACTTCTCACTTTGCAGAATCAGAAACCTAATTTTATTAATATATTAAGACTTATAAGAATTTTCAACAACTGCAATAGTAACAAAATCTCAGTAGATTAAAATGTAAATCAGACTGCCAATTTATTAATTTACCACAGAGAGTTTATCTTTCCACTTACCAAAATATTGGTATCCACTGTTCAGAGCAACCCCTTATCTATTCAAGGTACAAGGGAACCCAGATTATTAATTAATCAGATGTTTGTTTTGTGAGGTGGAATTAAAACAAAGAGAGATGGATTTAGGCCATGGAAAAGCCTGAAAAGCTATCCTTGTATCTTAAAACTATTCACACTTCTAGGAAATGGAATCCTTTGGAGAGAGAAACTTCTTTGGATAGGGTTAGAAAAACTATGTCAGGGATCCCTGGGTGGCGCAGCGGTTTAGCGGCTGCCTTTGGCCCAGGGCGCAATCCTGGAGACCCGGGATCGAATCCCACGTCGGGCTCCCGGTGCATGGAGCCTGCTTCTCCCTCTGCCTATGTCTCTGCCCCATTCTCTCTCTCTCTCTGTGTGACTGTCATTAATAAATAAAAATTAGAAAAAAAAAAAGAAAAAAAAAACTATGTTAAATCTTTTGTTCTTTGGGAGTCCCTTTTTCTGGACTACACTTTGTTTCTTAGAGTCAATCTTTTTTTTTTTTTTTTTTTAAAGATTTTATTTATTTATTCATAGAGACAGAGACAGAGAGAGAGGGGCAGAGACACAGGCAGAGGGAGAAGCAGGCTCCATGCAGGGAGCCCTATACGGGACTCAATCCTGGGTCTCCAGGATCATGCCCTGGGCTGCAGGCGGCGCTAAACTGCTGTGCCACCGCGGCTGCCCTCTTAGAGTCAATCTTATTTTACTAAGCTTGATTTTATTTCTTAGATTACATGCGAATCACCTTGTTAGATTTGGGAACTGCCAAATCACCTGAGCCTCCTCATTTAACTGACTAAACTTAGGATGCAGGAGGCTGATCTTATTTATTGTACTTGATCTTCCTAATTAAAATAAGATTAGGGCATACCTTTTTCTATCTTCATGTATATGGATATAGATGTATCCATGTTTATGAACTTTTCCTCCTGTGGCTGAATGGACAGAGTAACAGGCGTCTATAGATTATCTAGAGTATATAGAGAATATAGAGTATACAGACTATAGCATGTAGTGTGTAGATTATCCTGAAATAGTGCTACTAGAATAAGTACCTTTACTTGAAACACTGTTGGCTTGGTCAGTTTTACCTTATGTTTTCCTACTTAATACAGGAGAAGAGAGTTGTGATGAGTTCTGGAGGGCACCAACATTTGGTCAGCTGTTTGGAGACTTTGCAGAAAGCTCTCAAAGGTTTGTAAACATGTTTAAAATATGCTTTTTTAGAATGCCCAATTTTTTAAAAAGACTGTTTTATACTTACATAAGTAATGTAAATTGGGATAGATCAACTTTCTATTCAAGGCATGCTTTTGCTTTTACTATGGAGTTGAGATGAGTTCCTACCTGAACTCTTGAAATATATATATATATGTAATATATATATTTATTTATATATTTATTTATTTTTTAAGATTTTACTTATTCATTCATGAGAGACAGAGAGAGAGAGAGAGAGAGAGAGAGAGGCAGAGACATAGGCAGAGGGAGAAGCAGGCTTCATGCAGGGAGCCCGATGCGGGACTTGATCCCAGGACTCCAGGATCATGTCCTGGGCTGAAGGCACGTGCTAAACTGCTGAGCCACTCGGGGATCCCCGAAACATACATACATATATATATGTATATGTATGTGTGTGTGTGTGTGTGTGTATATATACATATATATGATTTATTTATTTATGATAGAGACGCACACACACACACACACACAGGCAGAAGGAGAGGCAGGCTCCATGCCAGGAGCCCGATGCGGGACCCGATCCCAGGACTCCAGGATCACGCCCTGGGCCAAAGGCAGGTGCTAAACCGCTGAGCCACCCAGGGATCCCCGAAACATATATTTTTTATCTATTTTGGAGGCTGTGAGAAATTCAAAAGATAATTGATGGAAGGTAACCAACCATAAGTTAGCAAGGGAAAGTTCTTTTTTTTCCTTCATATGTTCTCTTCTAATGAACTTGTAATGAGAAGATCGACATTTTAACTTTAATAAAAGATTTTTACATTGTTTATGGACAGTGTTTTCAGGTCAGGAAAGCAAATAACATTTAAATCATGAGTTTGAATATCCATGCTTATAATGACTAGTTTTGTGTGTTTTGTGGGAGAATGAAAGTAAAAACAGATTTGACTCTGATCTATCACAAAGGAGCCTCATTCAGTTGAATACTGTTTTTTTTTTTTCTCCCTTGGGTGTCCTTTGAGATCTCAAGTTTGAGAGTGGGCTCCTACAACCTTCATCGCCCCTCCTAACATTTTCTTCTCTATGGTTAAGAATCCTTGTTTAGTTCATCAAAATGTAGAAGATCCTACTTTTGCTTCTTCCAACTCAACATAGAGTCTGCATATTGAAAAACTCTGGTAGCCCTTCCCAATCTGGAAATATGTAGAGACAGAGGATGGTACTTTTTAAAAAAATTGTGGCGTTAAGTCCATCGCATTGTTGTGTAACCATCACCACCACTATCCATCTTCAGAACCTTTTCATCTTTCTAAGCTGAAGCTCTGTACTTACTAAACAATAACTTCTTTCTCCCTCTCCTCAACTGCTGGTAACCATCATTCTGCTTTCTGTCTGTAAGAATTTGTCTACTCCAGATACTTCATATAAGTGGAATCAAATAGTATCTGTCCTTTTGTGACTAGCTTTTCACATAGCCTACTGTCTTCAGGGTTTATCTATGTTGTAGCATGTATCTGGATTTCCTTTTTTAAAAAAGCTAAATAATTGTATGTACCACATTTTATTTCTACATTCACCCATGAATGGACATTTGGTTTGTTTTCACCTTTAGAAATAATAATGCTGCTGTGAATATTGAATATTTGTTTTTATGTTGGTTTGGTTTTGATATTAATCTTCTTTATTCTAGCATTAGCAGATACAGGTGTCTTTTTGAAGTTAAAGATAACTTGTCCTAATTGAGCAACGCAAAAGGAAGAGGAGAAAGGTCCAACAATTTTTAAAAATAGATTTTTAAAGTAAGGCCCCTTCCCCTCAACATGAGGTTCCAACTCATGACCCCAAAATCAAGAGTTGCATGCTCTACTAACTGAGCCAGCCAGGTGCCCCACCCCTAAATATATCTTTTTTTGGACCCTTAC
The DNA here is from genome assembly GCF_011100685.1 of Canis lupus familiaris. NCBI lineage: Eukaryota > Metazoa > Chordata > Mammalia > Carnivora > Canidae > Canis > Canis lupus. Next base: position 22,948,735 of record NC_049230.1, read on the forward strand.
TACTGCCTAGGTCACAACTAAGTCTTACTAATGAACTTGTTCAAATTAACAAGCATTTGAACTATTGAATGTAATGACTTGGAAGGATGGATATACTCTTTCGGATATTTCAGTCTTTGAAGAATAAAATTTAAGTGTTTGGAGCGTTTTGTGATTTCTTTCTTTTTTCTTTTTCTTTTTTTCTTTTCTTTTCTTTTCTTTTCTTTTCTTTTCTTTTTTTTCTTTTCTTTTTTCTTTTTTTCTTTCTCTTTTTTTTTTTTTTTTACCCTTTCCTAGTAACATCTTTACCAGCAATGACTGACCGCTTGGAGTCTATAGCAAGACAGAATGGGTAAGTAGTCTATCACAGGCAGAAGTATTTAACTTAGTGTTGACTTTGGGTGGCTTTATTTATGTGTCTTCTATTAATTTTTGTTTTGATTTGTTCCTGCTAGACTGGGCTCTCATCTCAGTGCCAGTGGCACTGAATGTTACATCACGTCAGATATGTTCTATGTGGAAGTGCAGTTAGATCCTGCAGGACAGCTTTGTGATGTAAAAGTGGCTCACCATGGGGAGAATCCTGTGGTATGTGTTGTTGATATTTCACTGGAATCTGTGGGGTTTACTTAGGGACATTAATTTTAAAATGAATTGTTGGGGTTTGAAATAGCTTGGGTTTAGGTTTTTTCATGAGCCACTGTAGAGATGATGTGATGGGCTATACTATCAGTAGCTCTAGAATTTAGAATAACATGGGTCCATCTCTGACATCATCCAAAGGCTTCGACAAGTGGAGACACTAGAGGAACACTTTCCATTTCATATCAACAAACATGAGCCGCAATTGAACAATAGGTGCTGGGGATACAGAAATAAATAACTTAAAGTTCCTATCCTCAAAGAGCTAATAATCAAGGACAGATAATCTTATACATAGCTAACGTCTCTGAAAAATCCTGTAATAGAGATGAACATTTAATATTTGTAAACAGACAATTGAATATGGACTTAAAGAGAGGTCCTAATGTTTCAAACAAGCTCCTGAAAGTTGATTCCTTTATAAATTATTTCATATATTTTGAGATTTAATTTCCCACCTCAACCCTATGGTTTATTAAGTAGGAAGAAGATGCTTTTTGATATTTTAATGTAAGGATTTTTTGTAGTTTTAATGTTTTTGTTATAAAGCATATGCTCCTAACAAAAGAGAAAAATTTTTGATGTTTTCAGAGGCCTTAAAGTAGTTTAAAGTTTTAATGTGATTTCTTTAATTTCAGAGCTGTCCAGAACTTGTACAGCAGCTAAGGTAAGCAAATGACATTTATATACCCTGATACTGGCACATAATTCTTTGTAGCTAGGCTTGTGTTTTTTTTGTTTTTTTTTTTTTTAAGATTTTATTTATTTACTTGACAGCACAAGTAGGGGGATTGGCAGAGGGAGAAGTGGGCTCCCCACTAAATGGGGAGCCTGATGTGGGGCTTGATTCCAGGACCCTGAGATCACGACCTGAGCCGAAGGCAGACGATTAGCTGACTGGGCCACCCAGACACCCCTATAAGTCAGTCTTGAGGTTGGTCAGAAGTTACTCTCCTGAGGACGCCTGAGTGGCTTAGTGGCTGAGTGGCTGTTTTTGGCTCAAGTCATGTCCTGGGGTCCTAGGATTGAGTTCCGCATCAGGCTCTCTGCGGGGAGCCTGCTTGTCCCTCTGCCTGTATCTCTGCTTCTGTATCTCATGAATAAATAAATAAAATCATTAAAAAAAAAAAGTTACTCTTCTGAGGAACATATTTTTTTTGGATCAGGATTTTCAGCATCTGTATTTGTTCACTTTCAGAATTGACTTAGCTTGGCTTTTTAACCTACTCCATCTATCCCAGGATTTCTCAATCTTAGTAGTATTGACAGTTTGGATTGGAAAATCCTTTGCTCTAGGGGGCTGCCCTGTGCACTGTAGGATGTTTAACTGCATCCTTGATCTCTCGCCACTAGTCAGTATTTCCTGACCCATGACAATCAAAAATATCTCTAGATATCATCACATTTTCCCTGGAGGGCAAAATCATTCCTGGTTGAAAACTACTGACCTAGCTTCAAGAATTCTGTGTGCAACAAAAATAAATAGAACTTAATTATTAAATCAGCTAAGGGTTGAGAAACTTGAGTCTATACATGGAAAGAACTTTTATTCGCTTTGAGAAAAATTGTTTTACATTTAAAGTATTTATGTAATAAACTCCCATCATAGTAAAAATGCTAGACTTAAAAAGTTTCTTAGCAGTTGATGGCATTTCCCTCTGGATTATCCTTTCCTTTTAAATTGAGTGAAAATTTACTTTCTGGGATTTTGAGAAAGTCATTACATTAATTTTATGTCTTAAATATAGCAAAGTTCTCAGATACTTCATGGAAGTGTCTTAAGATGTTAATATTGAGGAAAGTTTTATACTCAGACTTTGCAGTGATCATTTTAATGTATTCATAACCAAAAGCACCAAATTTGAACCACCTTTTAAAAACTGCAATGCAATATGAAAATAGCATTTTTTATGACTTAATTGAATCAATTAAGTCTAGCAAAAGTGTGTTGCTAGAATAGTCCAGAAAGCCAGTATTTCTGGTTCTAATCTAGAGTAGGAGACCACCAATTTACGAACCGGTGGTGTTTTTTTTTTTTTTTTTTTTTTTTTTTTTCCGGTGGTGTTTTAAAGTTAACTTGTAAGCTTACTTTGAAGTGAGAAGCTCAGAAAGAATATTAGCCTTTACATGCTATTTGTAGTTGCTTTGTATAGATCGTGATCCTAAGGTAAGGGGTATTTTGGCTATTGCTCTTGTGGTTTGTTTGTTTTTTTTTTTTTTTTTTTTTTTTTTACTTATTTGAGAGAGAGAGAGAGAGAGAGAGAGAGAGAGAGAGAGGCAGGCAGAGACACAGGCAGAGGGAGAAGCAGGCTCCATCAGGGAGCCCGACGCGGGACTCGATCCCGGGTCTCCAGGATCACGCCCTGGGCTGAAGGCGGCGCTAAACCACTGGGCCACTGGGGCTGCCCTTTTTACTGTTTTCATGGCATTTTGGGCAGTAAGTGTTCAATATCTGCTTAGTATATGCCTGACCAAATATCTGACATTGTTAGGGCAATTTAGCTTTCAAGAGACATTTTTTTTAAGTTTGAAAAAAGATAAAGATAATTAGAATTGTTGAGTTGTGTTGTATTCTTGAGCCAGCCCACATAACTCAGTTGACTAAGAATCCAAGCCTGAATAATGGGTTTTAGGAAGCGAGGGGTCTAGGTAGTAGTTTCTTTTTCCTGGGGCAAGTCCAGTCATAGGAACATTGTAGAATTGTCGTTTGCCTCCACAGTACTCCTCTTACTTTCTCTAGGTCTCCCCTCTGTCTCCTAGTGTTCATTTTCCTCTCTGCTCTTAGATTGTCATATACATACATGGAAGTGTTCTATATTCCAATTTATTTACTTGCATTTCCTCTCCAATCAAAAGTTTATTTTCCTCATGACATCCAGTCATCTCAGTTACATATTAAGAGGAAAACAAAGTGTTTTTATTTAAGCCAAGTCTTATCACTTAGGATCAAATTATTGGAGTATATGAATTATTAGGTCTTTTTTACTATCTTTTATCATGCTTATGAGCACCTTCTCCAGATAAATGGGGTAGAGAAAGGAAAACATTTTCTTTATTTTATTTTATTTTATTTATTTTATTTTATTTTATTTTATTTTATTTTACTTATTTATTCATGAGAGACAGAAAGAGAGAGAAAGAGAGAGAGAGAGGCAGAGACACAGGCAGTGGGAGAAGTAGGCACCATGCAGGGAGCCCAACGTGGGACTCGATCCCAGGTCTCCAGGATCAGGCCCGGGGCTGAAGGCGGCGCTAAACTGCTGAGCCACCGGGGCTGCCCTAGGAAAACATTTTCTTTTGCTACTTTTGACTGATTCTAGAAAACTTTGGGGGAAAAAAAGAGTAAAGCAAATTATTAAAATTAGTTTTATATTGCCATGATTTTTGGTACTTTGCATTAAGCTGAGTAATAATTATATGTTTTATTCTCTTCCCTCTCCCCTGAACTCCTTATAGGGAAAAAAATTTTGATGAATTTTCTAAGCACCTTAAGGGTCTTGTTAATCTTTATAACCTTCCAGGGGACAAGTAAGTATTTTTGAATTTTTTTTGCTTTTGTTGGAAAAATCAGTATAGTTGTAAACCATCTTGTGCTTAGAAAGTTGCCAAGTCTTTTGCCCTATCTTGTTTTTTTTTTTTTTTTTTTTTTTTTTTTGCCCTATCTTGTTTGTGATTTCTTCTTATACTGACAACTTATAGCTTCCAATTTATATCTTTTGAAGGTATTTTAAATAAATAATATCTATGTTAATGGATATAATGCTAAATGAGACTATAATCCTTGAGATGTCTTCAACACATTGATTTTTAAGCTGAAAAAAAAATTAGCTGTTGTGGAACTGGCTCATTATTTTTATTTTTAACCTACCTGGGATTCTGTTAATTAGCTTGGCTCTTTCAAACAGAATTGCCCACTAGGCTGTGTTAATTTTTGTATGTGTGTATTTTTCAACTTTTTAACTCTTGTTCTCTTCATCTACTTTCTAGCAAACTGAAGACTAAAATGTACTTGGCTCTCCAATCCTTAGAACAGGATCTATCTAAAATGGCAGTTATGTATTGGTAAGACTGGCTAAGGTATCAATTCTATATGAGCCTTCTGGATACTTTGTTCTTCTTTTTTCTTTTTTTAATTTTTATTTTTTTTATTATTATTATTTTTGGATACTTTGTTCTTAAAGCTTTTCATCTAGAGGGTTACTAGGGTTCTGTATTATATTTAAGGTGCATATTTTTATGTATTTTATCTATATCATATATCTTCTCCATCTCCTTTTACTTCCCAAATTATTGCATTCCATTTTCTCAATGTCTGAGTCGTTGGTTGGTATTCCATCAGTTTTATTGGAAAACTTGTCAAACCTGGCCTTACATCTGATAAATAATAGTCTAGTTGTAATTTTTGTTCACCATATTACTGGTTTATACTTGTAAAAAATCTCTACCTTCGAAGTGAAATACAATTGGTATATGCCCAGTTACAAGACAAGTCATTACAATACTTCTAAGACTTTTAACAGCTTCTCTTTAGCACATTGTGCACTGATACCTTCAGGACTTTAATACAAGCAAACATAGATTATTTGTCTCACAGGAAAGCAACCAATGCTGGTCCCTTGGATAAGATTCTTCATGGAAGTGTTGGCTATCTTACTCCAAGAAGTGGGGGTATGTGATCCTACTTTGCTTACTTAGAAAAAATTTTATTTTATTTATTTTTAAAGATTTTATTCATTAGAGAGAGTACATGTGCAAGCAAGGGGCAGGTAGAGGGAGACGGAGAAGCAGACTCCCTGCTGAGCAGGGAGTCCGATGTGGGGCTTGATCTCAGGACCTGAGCTGAAGGCAGACGCTTAACCATCTAAGCCACCCAGGCACCCTATTTATTTTGTTTTTTTTTTAATTTAATTTAATTTAATTTAATTATTTATTTATTTATTTATTTATGATAGTCATACAGAGAGAGAGAGAGAGAGAGAGGCAGAGACAGAAGCAGAGGGAGAAGCAGGCTCCATGCACAGGGAGCCCGATGTGGGATTCGATCCCGGGTCTCCAGGATCGCGCCCTGGGCCAAAGGCAGGCGCCAAACCACTGCGCCACCCAGGGATCCCTTATTTTGTTTTTAAAAAGATTTATGTATTTGAGAGAGAGAGAGAGAGTGAGCCAGCGAGTCTGGCAGTGCATGTATGCAGGGGAAGGGGCAGAGGGAGAGAGAGAATCTTCAGCAGACTCCCTGTGGAGCACGGAGCCAAGATCATGAGCTGAGCTGAAATCAAGAGGCAGTTGCTTAACTGACTGAGCCATCTAGGCATCTGGAAAAATGTTTTGTTTTAGTTAAGGGGTCAAATCATTAATTTTTTTACCTTGGATTTATAGGCAGAGGGAGAAAATTAGCAGTCACTTGTGTATTTTTAAATGGTTTCTAAAGTGTTAATACCTGCCTTCCCCCACTTACATTTTTAAATTGCAAAGTAAATTGTTGCTACTAGAATCAGTACTTCTTCTTCCATCATATTTCATAAATTGTTTTGGAGCATAAGTCCTCTAATCTGTGAAACGATTTTCTCGTATATAGTTTTGTAGAAATTGGAATGTTTTTCTTTATTTGATAAAAATAGTGATGTTTTATTTTTCGTAGGTCATTTAATGAACTTGAAGTACTATGCCTCTCCTTCTGACCTGCTGGATGATAAGACTACATCTCCCATCATTTTGCATGAGAATAATGGTAAGACTGACTGAAAAGCAATTGAAGGTTTTCTTCAATGTTTTAAGAATATTTAAAATAATTTGAATGTCCAAGCCTGGTTGTGTATTTCCTGATTTGCTACTTTCTACCAAAGTTTGCTGTTTTTTTCATTTTTTTTTTTTTTTTTTTAAGATTTTATTTATTTATTCATGAGAGAGAGAGAGGCAGAGAGGGAGAGGGAGAAGCAGGCTCCATGCAGGGAGCCTGACATGGGACTCAATCCTGGGTCTTCACAATCAGGCCCTGGGCTGAAGGCAGCGCTAAACCACTGAGCCACCCAGGCTGCCCCGAAGGTTTGCTGTTTCTATCAAGAGTTTGAATCTGGGATCCCTGGGTGGCGCAGCGGTTTGGCGCCTGCCTTTGGCCCAGGGCGTGATCCTGGAGACCCGGGATCGAATCCCATATCAGGCTCCCGATGCATGGAGCCTGCTTCTCCCTCTGCCTGTGTCTCTGCCTCTCTCTCTCTCTCTCTCTCTGACTATCATAAGTAAATAAATAAAAATTAAAAAAAAAAAAAAAAAGAAAAAAAAAAAGAGTTTGAATCTGAGACACACACACACAAATACTCTTAAGTACAGATACATGTGTACATACACATACATAATAATATAAAGCTTAATAGGTGCTTTTGAACACATTGTCTATCCTGAGAGAGAAAGAGAAGAACTATACTAAATCCACTGGTTTATTGACTGGTTCTTTTTTTTTTCTTCTGTTGATCATGGGACTTGTATTGATTTGGTGTTACACTGGAGTAAATGAATTAATGAAAAGGTATAAACCATTTGACCTAAAACAATCCCCTTTAATTATTACTTTAAAGGTGAAGAGATTAGCCAACTTACTAAAAAATACAATAATGGATGTTATTTTCTATTTGCATTTTTTTAAAGATTTTATGTTTATTCTTTTAAAAATATATATATATTTTTTAATGATAGTCACACAGAGAGAGAGAGAGAGGCAGAGACACAGAGACACAGGCAGAGGGAGAAGCAGGCTCCATGCACCGGGAGCCCTACGTGGGATTTGATCCCAGGTCTCCAGGATCACGCCCTGGGCCAAAGGCAGGCGCTAAACAGCTGCGCCACCCAGGGATCCCTTTATCTGTTTATTCTTGAGAGACATGGAGAACGAGAGGCAGAGACACAGGCAGAGGGAGACGCAGGCTCCATGCAGGGAGCCTGATGTGGGACTCGATCCTGGGACTCCAGGATCACGCCCTGGGCTAAAGGCAGGTGCTAAACTGCTGAGCCACCCAGCCGTCCCTTCTGTTTGCATTAAAAAAAATTTTTTTTTCTCATTAGAAGAATGAGAAAGCCCAACATGAAGTTTGAACTCACAACCCTGAGATCAAGACCTTAGATGAGATCAAGAATCTGAGCCACCCACACGCCCCTCTATTTCCATTTTAATACACTAAAACAGTGGGAAATGGCCTAATACCTCATTTGGTCCCCTTATAACTTTAGTTGTTGACTGTTCTATAATCCTAATTCTATTTAAATGAATTCTGGAATTGGAGAAAATAAATGTTGGTATTGAGTCTTTAAAATTTTTTTTTTCTTTGGACTGCATTGTTTCTTATATTTTGCTTTACTTACTGACAGAAATATAGGTTGTAGAAGATAGCTTCTCGCATTTCTAAGTCATATAGGTATTACAGTATCTGACAAATTATGGCAGACAAATTATGCGGAAGTTAAGCCTGTTTTTTGTTTTTAAATGTTAAGATCCTTATTTATTTGTGTTACTTTGGAGAGAGTACCTTTTTTCTTTCCTTTTCTCAGTTCCTCGATCATTGGGCATGAACGCATCAGTGACAATTGAAGGAACATCTGCTATGTATAAACTCCCAATTGCACCATTAATTATGGGGTCACATCCAGTTGACAACAAATGGTAAGTTAAATACAATTCTAGCATAGCAAAGTTCATTTTTTTCAGCTTCAAGCCAGTATGAAACAAGTTATTACTTTCACTTGCCTCTTTTCTCACTTGACTTTTTGGAGATTGGCTTTTTTAAAAAATTCATTTAATTTCTCTCTTCAATATCAATTTGAATGTTCTTCTCTGAACATATAGAACAGATTATCTATCCTGAGAGAGAAAGAGAAGAACTATACTAAATCCACTGGTTTATTGACTGGTTCTTCTTTTTTTTTCTTCTGTTGATCATGGGACTTGTATTGATTTGGTGTTCCAGATAATAGCTCAAGCTCAAGATAGATGCTTGATTAAATACTTAAGGGTTAATAAATAGGATGTTTTGAAACTGGGGGAAGAAAGTTGAAAGAATGAACTTTTTTTTAAAGATTTATCATTTATTTATTTGAGAGAGTGCACATGTGCATGAGAGCAGGAGAGAGGAACAGAGGAAGAGGGACAAGTAGACTGCACTGAATATGGAGATTGATCCACAACCCTGAGATCATGACCTGAGCTGAAATCAAGAGTCAGTTGCTTAAGTGAGCCATCCGGAGTCAGATGCTCAACCGATTAAGCCACCTAAGCTCCCCAAAAGTGAACTTTTTAAAAAACATTTAATCTCTACACCTAATATGGGGCTCAAACTCAACCCCAAGATCAAGAGTTGAATGCTCTACTGACTGAGTCAACCAGGTGCCTCAAAAGAGGAAACTTTTGATAGGCTTTTGTTAAATGATATGGACATGTCTTAGAATGGATGTTTAGATTTTTCATTTTTATATCAAGTCAAAATCCAACCCACCCCCTTCTTCTTTTTTTTTTTTTTTTTTGAAGGACCCCCTCCTTCTCCTCAATCACCAGTGCCAACAGTGTTGATCTTCCTGCCTGTTTCTTCTTGAAATTTCCCCAACCAATCCCAGTATCTAGAGCATTTGTTCAGAAACTTCAGAACTGCACAGGTGAGTTTTAAGCATCAAGCATTAATTCTTGTTAAAAATGTGAAAAACAAACTTCAAATTCAGATGATCTTAGACCTCTTCAGTCTTGCAGGCCTCGAAAAAGTACTGATGGGTATAAATGTCATGATGTTTTGTATTAGTAAGTGCTTAATAAGTACTTTTTCAATAAATGGGTGAAAGAAATAGAAGTCATGAAGGGAAAACTGAGCTGTCAACATTTTGATGTTATTGTGATCATTATGTTGATTCTTATTTTTCCAGGAATTCCATTGTTTGAAACTCAACCAACTTATGTACCCCTCTATGAACTGATCACTCAGTTTGAGCTGTCAAAGGACCCTGACCCCATACCTTTGAATCACAACATGAGATTTTATGCTGTAAGTAAGGCCCCATAGATTGTCGTAGATTATATTTGAACCCGAGATCAGAATCTTCCTTTATAGGATTACTGAGGTCAGGAACATTCTTTTGGACTACTGGATCATATCCTAGTTTCTCATTCAGGCAGGAAATTACAGAAATTTCTGAAACATACTGAAGAAAAAGAGCATGAGCTTCCAAGTCAGGAAATAACAATGTATATTTCATGGCCAAAATTTCAGATGAAGTCTCTTAATGGTATCCTGAACTTTGATAAGCTTCTAAGTAGATGTTAAGAATTCTTTTTTTTTTCCCATTTTTTTCCTTTTTTTTTTTTTTTTTAAAGATTTTATTTATTCATGAGACAGAGAGAGAGAGAGAGAGAGAGAGAAGCAGAGAGGCAGAGACATAGGCAGAGGGAGAAGCAGGTTCCCTGCAGGGAGCCCAATGTGGAACTTGATCCCGGATCCCAGATCACATCCTGAGCCAAGGCAGACACTCAACCACTGAACCACCCAGGCGTCCCAGATGTTAAGGGTTTTTTTGTTTTTGTTTTTGTTTTTTAAGATTTTATTTATTTATTCATGAGAGACAGAGAAAGAGGCAGAGACACAGTCGGGGAGAAGCAAGCTCTACGCAGGGAGCCCGATGCGGGACCCAATCCCGGGCCTCTAGGATCACGCCCTGGGCCAAAGGTGGTGTTAAACCGCTGAGCCCCCTGGGTTGCCCGATGTTAAGAATTCTTAATTTTTTTTTTTTTTTTTTTAAGATTTTACTTATTTATTCATGAGAGAGAGACAGAGACCCAGGCAGAGGGAGAAGTAGGCTCCATGCAGGGAGCCTGACGTGAGACTCGATCCGGGTCTCCAGGATCTCGCCCTGGGCTGAAGGCAGTGCTAAACCACTGAGCCACCGGGGCTGCCCATTAATGTTTCATTCTTTCAAGTGTAATGAGCTTATAATCTGACAAGATCCTTTAAGTACATACAGAGAAGAAAGTGCTAGAATGAATAAATTAAGGAAGGTCTAAAACCTCATCTGGACTTGAATTTATTTGAATGTTTGAGGATGGTCTAGACTAAAGTAGTAGTTCCAAAATTCTGTATTGCAATTATATTATACGGAGTGTTTTATTAAAAATACGGATTTTGGGGTATCCCTGGGTGGCTCAGTGGTTGAGCGTCTGCCTTCAGTTCAGGGCGTGATCCTGGAGTCCCGGGATCGGGTCCCACATCAGGCTCCCTGCATTGAGCTTGCTTCTCCCTCTGCCTGTGTCTCTGTCTGTCTCTGTCTCTCATGATGAATAAATAAATAAAAATAAATAAAAAGTTTTTAAAAAATACGGATTTTGCACTTAGGGTTCAGGAACCTCTTTTATACAGATTTCTGAGGTAATTTTTGTTAGCTATGTTAAGAAACCACTAATAGAACATTTATAGAAGAGGGGTCTTTTCAGCCAAGTGAGTAATTGGCATTTATAACATTAGCTGACCAAAGAATTCACTGTGGAATTTTATTGTCCAATGAGAAACTGTTGCTGATTTTTGAGGAGTAGGGGTTTTTCCCAGGTTATTTTGTGGTTGGAGTATGTTGGGTGAGTTGATAGTGTTCATTTGCTTTGTTCTTTTTGCCAGGCTCTTCCAGGTCAGCAGCACTGCTATTTCCTCAACAAGGATGCTCCTCTTCCAGATGGCCGAAGTCTACAGGGAACCCTAGTTAGCAAAATCACCTTTCAGCACCCTGGCCGAGTTCCTCTTATCCTAAATCTGATCAGACATCAAGTGGCCTATAACACCCTAATAGGAAGTTGTGTCAAAAGAACTATTCTGAAAGAAGGTACTGCCTTTCCTCTTGATATACTTACTGGCAAATGGAAACTGTTTGCTCTCCTGGTTCTCTAATTTGCTGGCTTAGCATATCACCTGTAGAGTTTTGTTTTTTGTGTGTCTGTTTTTTTTTTCTTTTAATCTGTAGAACTTTTATAACTGGTTTCCATTCACAAGTGAACTGAATTAGAATCTCAGTGGGGAGGAGTTGGGAATCTAGTTTAAGCTCCACATATAATTATGATGGAACCAATCTATAAATTGGGATTTGGAAACCACTGTTTTTTGCAATGGACTTACTCTTTTTCTGCATACGGTGATATAATTAGGTATCTAAGTGCCTGAGCCTTATAGAAGGTAGAAGGGATGCTGTGGGAAGAGATTTCTTTTTTTTTTTCTTTTTAAATAATCTCTACACGCAGTGCAGCTGTAATTCACAACCCTGAGACCAAGAGTCATATGCTCTGCCATGTGTCCCAGAGACTATTCCTTGAGATCTACATTTTAGGTTGTTAGGACAATGCTTCCTAGCTTTTAGTCTTGCCTGAGTATGTTTCCTGTCCTCATTCTTTGGGGAACTTAAGCATGTAGCTTAAAAGGGAGTAAGACCCATGACCTTTTTTTTCTCCCTGGATTCTGGAATGCTGATATTTTTCAAACACAGTTTGCTGTTAAAATACTGATGAGAATTTTGGCAACTCTAATTAACTGCAGTTAATTTTTTTACCTTAATCGTAAAACACTTCAGTAATAGAGATGTATGAATGGCAGGCAAAATGAAACAAGGAAGGTAAATCAGGAGATACCTTTTTTGGAATAAGAACTGCTTTAGAAATGAGAAATTTTAGAGTTACAGTAATGACACAGAGCATGTGCAAGTGTGCTTATGGCCCTTCTATTTCGTGTACTTGAATCCTGGGAGAATTTTCCAAGTAGTTTCAGAGCATCTGAAAATTAGTTTTTTTTTTTTTTTTAAATCATTTATTTATTTATTTATTTATTCATTCATTCATTCATTCATTCATTCATTCATTCATTCATTCATTCGAGACACAGAGAAGCAGAGACACAGGCAGAGGGAGAAGCAGGCTCCATGCAGGGAGCCCAGTGTGGGACTCGATCCCAGGATTCCAGGATCACGCCCTGAGCCCAAGTCAGAAGCTCAACCTTTGAGCCACCCAGGCATCCCTGAAAATTAGTTTTTGTAAGATAGTCAGAGTTAGTCCTGCAGAGATGTGTGCTTTCCCGCAAGAAAGTATGTGATCCTTGTCTTGGGGCTGCCAGTGTATTTGGCTTAGGAACCTATGATGATAGTTGGATATATGTGTATTGACATAAGGATAGAATTGTATTTATTTAAAGATTTATATATTTATTTTAGAGAGAATGCAAGCAGGGTGAGAGGGAGAGAGACTCCTCAAGCAGGACTTCCTGCTGAGGATGGAGCCTGACTCGGGGCTTGATCCTAGGACTCTGAGATCATGACCTGAGCTGAAATCAAGAGTCAGCTGCTTCACCAACTGAGTCACCTAGTTGCTTCAAGGATATCATTTTAGATTATAGCCCCTACATCCATATTTACCAAACTATGGGCCACATAACTAACCTCTGCAAACACTGATAGAAAGCAGGGTTTATGGCAGAGATTCTGGAGGTCTTCTTATCAAATAGAATAAAAAATTCTTGGCCACGTTTATTTTCAGAATTCACTTTCAAGGCAAGACATTTGTATCTGTCAAGGTCTTTAACAATTTAGGGATTAAATGGCCTTCATTTTAGAAAGTGGAAGTTTAGTTACTTATTTGTTTGGAATATTTATAACAAGCTGACATATTTTTTGGAATCGGATTCATTCTATCACCTGTGAATGATATAGTAGTTTTGCATGTAAAAAATGTATAGGATTTAGTTTCTAAGGAGACTGAAAATGATGTTCTGTATACTTAGGGATTATTATTTATTAGGATTTAGTCTTATATTTGATTATTTTATGATCTTTTTCTTTGCCTTTTAGATTCTCCTGGGCTCCTCCAATTTGAAGTGTGTCCTCTCTCAGAGTCCCGTTTTAGCGTATCTTTTCAGCACCCTGTGAATGACTCCCTGGTGTGTGGTGAGTTTTGAGGGGGCTAGCTCTTTTCTTAGGGCAGTAGTTTGGGCTCTTTATCTTCTTTTTGGAAAGTCAGAAGCTGAATTTCTCTCAACTCCTATATGTTTTGTCTTTCAGTGGTAATGGATGTGCAGGACTCAACACATGTGAGCTGTAAACTGTACAAGGGGCTGTCAGATGCACTCATCTGCACAGATGACTTCATTGCCAAAGTTGTTCAAAGGTAGCACTGGCTCTTTTCCATCAGACTCCCATTTAGAGGGGTATAAGAAACACTGTTTTCAGTATTAAAGTGAATGGAAATTTAGGAGGGAAGCATTTATTTATTTTTTATTTTTTTAAAGATTTTATTTATTTATTCATAGACACAGAGAGAGAGGCAGAGACATAGGCAGAGGGAGAAGCAGGCTTCACGCTGGGAACCTGATGTGGGACTCGATCCCGGGTCTCCAGGATCACACCCCAGGCTGCAGGTGGCGCCAAACCGCTGCGCCACTGGGGCTGCCCAGGAGGGAAGCATGTAGTCACTGTTTTGAATTCACCTTTCTCTGCTTTGGGATTCAAAAGCAATGTGAGCTTTAGTTTTTTATTTTTTTTAAGGTTTTTATTTATTTATTAATGAGAGACAGAGGCAGAGACACAGGCGGAGGGAGAAGCAGGCTCCATGCAGGGAGCCTGTTGTGGGACTCGATCCTGGGTCTCTAGGATCAGGCTCTGGGCTGAAAGCGGCGCTAAACCACTGAGCCACCTGGCCTGCCCCAAGCTTTAGTTTTTTAAATACCATCATGGGAGTAATAGGAAGTAAGGTAGAGTAACTTTAGGTTGGTATAGGATTCTTTTAGGAAGGAAATACCTGAAATAAGATGTAGATTTTTTTTTTTAAGATTTTATTTATTTATTTGAGATAGAGAGTGAGATAGACAGGCAGAAAGAGAAGGAGCCAGGGGGACAGCCAGAAGGAGGGGGGAGAAGCAGACTACCCGCTGAGCAGGGAGCCTGACATGGGTATTGATCCCGGGAGTCTGGGATCATGACCTGAGCTAAAGACTGATGTTTAGCCAACTGAGCCCCTAGATTTTTTTTTTACTTATCTACTGCATCACTTTTTAACATATGTAATATATCAAATGGTGGCATGTAGGAAGATACTTTAAGCTAGTCAGCTTCCCAGAAACATTAATATGTAATTTTGAGATTTTTCTAGAGCTGATGCTTGTGGCCTGTTTTGTAAATAAATTTTATTGGAACACAGCTATGTTTGTTCATTTATATGTTGTCTCTTTTTTTTTTTTTTTTTTAAGATTTATTTTTTAGAGAGAATTTGAGGGGTGGGTGGGGGTTAGAAGGAGAGAGAATCCTAAGCAGACTCTACTGAGTGGGAAGTCTGATGTGGGGTTTGATCTCAGTACACTGAGATCATGACCTGAGGTAAAATCAAGAATTGGGACACTTAACCGACTGAGCCACTCAGGCACCCCTATATATTGTCTGTGGTGCCTTTCGAGCTAAGATGGCAGAATAGTTGGACAAAAACCATGTGATCTTCAAAATCCTAAAATACTACTATTTTGGTCTCTTTAAGAAAAGTTGCTAAAATGTTCTAGAGCAAAGTGTTTTCGAAAATACTTTTTTTTTTTTAATTTATTTATGATAGTCATACAGAGAGAGAGGGAGAGAGAGGCAGAGACATAGGCAGAGGGAGAAGCAGGCTCCATGCACCGGGAGCCTGACGTGGGATTCGATCCCGGGTCTCCAGGATCGCACCCTGGGCCAAAGGCAGGCGCCAAACCGCTGCGCCACCCAGGGATCCCGAAAATACGTTTTTAAACTTATCTATAAGATAAAAAGTGCTTTGCTTTAAAATAATAAAGATTGTAGGGGATTCTTGGGTGGCTCAGTGGTTTAGCGCTTGCCTTTGGCCCAGGTGTGATCCTGGAGTCCCGGGATCGAGTTCTGCGTCGGGCTCCTGGCATGGAGCCTGCTTCTCCCTCTTCCTGTGTCTCTGCCTCTCTCTCTATATATATATCATATGTAAATAAGTAAATAAATCATTTAAAAAAATAATAAAGATTTTAGAGCAATAATAGCATCTTTCACAATATAGCTTTGGGATGCTTTAAGCCATTAAGGTTTATTTTTGTTTTATTTTATTTTATTTTATTTTATTTTATTTTATTTTATTTTATTTTATTTTATTTTATTTTATTTTATTTTATTTTATGATTTATTTTTTAAAGAGTTTATTTATTCATGAGACACACAGAAAGAGAGGCAGAGACACAGACAGAGGAGATGCAGGCTCCATGCAGGGAGCCCAATGTGGGACTCGATCCCGGGACTCCAGGATCATGCCCTGGGCCAAAGGCAGGCGCTAAACCGCTGAGCCACCCAGGTGTCCCACCATTAAGGTTTAGTTTTTTTTTATTATTATTATTATTTTTTGCCATTAAGGTTTAGAACTTGATGTTTCAAGAGCTTTTTCTAGTGTTTCATTAATTAAGGTAAATATTATATCCCATTAATCACATGTGAAGTCCTAAAAGGAGGGCTTTTTTTTAAAGATTTTATTTATTTGAGAGAGTGACAGAGCAAGCATGAACAAGGTGGTGGGGGATGGGCAGAGGGAGAGGGAGAAGCAGACTCCCCTTTGAGCAGGGAGCTGATGTGGGGCTCGATCCCAGGACCCTGGGATCATGACCTGCGCTGAAGGCAGATGCTTAACCACCTGAGCTACCCAGGCGCCCCAGGAGGGCATTTTCTTACTGAGTTCATTATTACCAGTTTTCTTTTGGTTTAGTATGACATGTAATTTGGACTTTGTGGTTGGTTTGTTTTGGGTAGTGCTTTAAAAGAGGTTAAGATTGCCTACTGGTACAGATTCCTTTTAGAATGAATTTGCCCAATGCTCCAGCATTTTATAGAACTATTTCTGTCTTACCGGTTACTTGCCTTACCTGAAAATTCCTTACTGTAAACCTCTGAGTACATATCTGAATTTCAGGCAAAATTAAAGCCTGTTTTCCCAAATAAAAATTGTTTTCTTTCAGCAGCTAATACATTGCTGATTTTGTTTTTTCTATCTTATCTTACAGATGTATGTCCATCCCTGTGACGATGAGGGCTATTCGGAGGAAAGCTGAAACCATTCAGGCCGACACCCCAGCACTGTCCCTCATTGCAGAGACAGTTGAAGACATGGTGAAAAAGAACCTGCCCCCGGCTAGCAGCCCAGGGTATGGCATGACCACAGGCAACAACCCAATGAGTGGTACCACTACACCAACCAACACCTTTCCGGGGGGTCCCATTACCACCTTGTTTAATATGAGCATGAGCATCAAAGATCGGCATGAGTCGGTGGGCCATGGGGAGGACTTCAGCAAGGTGTCTCAGAACCCAATTCTTACCAGTTTGTTGCAAATCACAGGGAACGGGGGGTCTACCATTGGCTCGAGTCCGACCCCTCCTCATCACACGCCGCCACCTGTCTCTTCGATGGCCGGCAACACCAAGAACCACCCGATGCTCATGAACCTTCTTAAAGATAACCCTGCCCAGGATTTCTCAACCCTTTATGGAAGCAGCCCTTTAGAAAGGCAGAACTCTTCTTCCGGCTCACCCCGGATGGAAATATGCCCGGGAAGCAACAAGACAAAGAAGAAGAAGTCATCAAGATTACCACCTGACAAACCCAAGCACCAGACTGAAGATGACTTTCAGAGGGAGCTATTTTCAATGGATGTTGACTCACAGAACCCTATCTTTGATGTCAACATGACAGCAGACACGCTGGATACGCCACACATCACTCCAGCTCCAAGCCAGTGTAGTACTCCCCCAACAACTTACCCGCAACCAGTACCTCACCCCCAACCCAGTATTCAAAGGATGGTCCGACTATCCAGTTCAGACAGCATTGGCCCAGATGTAACTGATATCCTTTCAGACATTGCAGAAGAAGCCTCTAAGCTTCCCAGCACTAATGACGATTGTCCACCCATTGGCACCCCTGTTCGAGATTCTTCAAGCTCTGGGCATTCTCAGAGTGCTCTCTTTGACCCTGATGTCTTTCAAACCAATAATAATGAAAATCCATACACAGATCCAGCTGACCTAATTGCAGATGCTGCTGGTAGCCCTAGTAGTGACTCTCCTACAAATCATTTTTTTCCTGATGGAGTAGATTTTAATCCTGATTTGTTGAACAGCCAGAGCCAAAGTGGTTTTGGAGAAGAATATTTTGATGAAAGCAGCCAAAGCGGAGATAATGATGATTTCAAAGGATTTGCATCTCAGGCACTAAATACTTTGGGGGTGCCAATGCTTGGAGGTGATAATGGGGAGACTAAGTTTAAAGGCAATAGCCAAGCTGACACAGTTGATTTCAGTATTATAGCAGTGGCTGGTAAGGCTTTAGGTCCTGCAGATCTTATGGAGCATCACAGTGGTAGCCAGAGTCCTTTATTGACTACTGGGGACTTAGGGAAAGAAAAGACTCAAAAACGAGTAAAGGAAGGCAATGGCACCAGTAACAGTAGTCTGTCAGGGCCAGGATTAGATAGCAAACCAGGGAAGCGTAGTCGGACCCCTTCTAATGATGGCAAAAGCAAAGATAAGCCTCCAAAGCGGAAGAAGGCAGACACTGAAGGAAAGTCTCCATCTCACAGTTCTTCTAACCGACCTTTCACTCCACCTACCAGTACGGGTGGATCCAAATCACCAGGCAGTTCAGGAAGATCACAGACTCCCCCAGGTGTTGCCACACCACCTATTCCCAAAATCACTATTCAGATTCCTAAAGGTACCGTGATGGTGGGCAAGCCCTCATCCCACAGTCAGTATACCAGCAGTGGTTCTGTGTCTTCCTCAGGCAGTAAAAGCCACCATAGCCATTCTTCCTCCTCTTCTTCCTCCTCTTCTGCTTCCAACTCAGGCAAGATGAAAAGCAGTAAATCAGAAGGTTCATCAAGTTCCAAGTTAAGTAGCAGTGTATATTCTAGCCAAGGGTCTTCTGGATCTAGTCAGTCCAAAAATTCATCCCAGTCTGGGGGGAAGCCAGGCTCCTCTCCCATTACCAAGCATGGACTGAGCAGTGGCTCCGGCAGCACCAAGATGAAACCTCAAGGGAAGCCATCATCACTTATGAATCCTTCTTTAAGTAAACCAAACATATCCCCTTCTCATTCAAGGCCACCTGGAGGCTCTGATAAGCTTGCCTCTCCAATGAAGCCTGTTCCTGGGACTCCCCCATCTTCTAAAGCCAAGTCCCCCATCAGTTCAGGTTCTGGTGGTTCTCATATGTCTGGAAGTAGTTCAAGCACTGGCATGAAGTCATCTTCAGGGTTAGGATCTTCAGGCTCATTGTCTCAGAAAACTCCCCCATCATCTAATTCTTGTACAGCATCTTCCTCTTCCTTTTCCTCAAGTGGCTCTTCCATGTCATCCTCTCAGAACCAGCACGGGAGTTCCAAAGGGAAATCCCCCAGCAGAAATAAGAAGCCGTCCTTAACAGCCGTCATAGATAAACTGAAGCATGGGGTTGTCACCAGTGGCCCTGGAGGTGAAGACCCGATGGATGGCCAGATGGGAGTGAGCACAAATTCTTCTAGCCATCCTATGTCCTCCAAACATAACATGTCAGGAGGAGAGTTCCAGGGTAAGCGTGAGAAAAGTGATAAAGAAAAATCCAAGGTTTCCACCTCGGGGGGTTCAGTGGATTCGTCTAAGAAGACCTCAGAGTCAAAAAATGTGGGGAGCACAGGTGTGGCAAAAATTATCATCAGCAAGCATGATGGGGGTTCCCCCAGCATTAAAGCCAAAGTGACTTTGCAGAAACCTGGGGAAAGTAGTGGAGAAGGGCTCAGACCTCAGATGGCCTCTTCCAAAAACTATGGCTCTCCACTCATCAGTGGTTCCACTCCAAAGCATGAGCGTGGCTCTCCTAGCCATAGTAAGTCACCAGCATATACCCCCCAGAATCTGGACAGTGAAAGTGAGTCAGGCTCCTCCATAGCAGAGAAATCTTATCAGAACAGTCCGAGCTCAGATGATGGTATCCGACCTCTTCCAGAATATAGCACAGAAAAGCATAAGAAGCACAAAAAAGAAAAGAAGAAAGTAAAAGACAAAGATAGAGACCGGGACCGGGACAAAGACCGGGACAAGAAAAAATCTCATAGCATCAAGCCAGAGAGTTGGTCTAAATCACCCATCTCTTCAGACCAGTCCTTGTCTATGACAAGCAACACAATTTTATCTACAGACAGGCCCTCAAGGCTCAGCCCTGACTTTATGATTGGGGAGGAAGATGATGATCTTATGGATGTGGCCCTGATTGGCAATTAGGAACCTAACTTTTTAAGACACAAATGGCCAGAGAAAAACTAATAAGTTTATAGGCAAACCACCATTAAGGGGTGAGTCAGACAGGTCTGATTTTGTGTTTAAGAATATGCTAGGAATCTTAAATGGCATAGCTTTGACACCGAGCTGGGTGAATTTAGAAAGGCATAGCCAGACCCTACTAAAGAGACCATAGGGTTTGATTCTGGTTACCAAGAATCACTTTTTCCTTTGCCAGAGAAAAAAAGAAAAAAAAAAAAGTTAAAATACTTGCTTATGAAAGGGAGGGGGTGGGTGGGGCATAGGGAGAGGGAAGGGTGGGAAACAGTTTTGTGGGAAATATTCATATATATTTTTTTCTCCCTTTTTCCATTTTTAGGCCATGTTTTAACTCATTTTAGTGCATGTATTTGAAGGGCTGGGCAGCAAATGAAAAAGCAATACATTCCTTGATGCATTTGCATGAAGGTTGTTCACTTTGTTTGGATAGTTGTCCATTTGAGGCATGGGCAAATGAAGGACTTTGGTCATTTTGGACACTTAAGTAATGTTTGGTGTCTGTTTCTTAGGAGTGATTGGGGGAGGGAAGATAATCTTAGCTATTTATTTGTAATATTTTAACCCTTTATCTGTTTGTCTTTATACAGTGTTTCTAATTCTATAAGGTTCAGGGTTCAAAGTGATGGGAGGTGAAAGAGCAAGGCTTATTTGGCGGTAGGGAGCCTGTAGCTTGTGCAGGTACTGTAGCATTAAGCCCAAGCAGATTAGTCAGAGCCCACCTTTGGAGTTAAGTAAAAAAACCAAAATGGTATTTTTCGTTTTAGGAGGTTTATCATAGGGTTCAGACATCATAGGAATATTAGGAGTCCCCTCCCTGGGGAGGTACAGATTTATAGTCTCTTTGTCCTTTAAAAAAGGCTGGGCTGGCTTTTTAGGGGTATAAACATCTTTTCAGATGCAGTAAGGTTTAATGTACAGCCTCCCTAACCCAGTGGCATGAAAACCATTACAGAATTAATAGTTCTCCTATTTCCACAATGTGCCAAAAGTCCACATCCCAGCATTTTGTTTGTAGGAGAATTGATGCCATTCCTGAGAGCTGGGCTCCTTGTTTCTCTGCATCACATGGAGAAGGAGTCCAGACTTCCAATCACTCCACTGTATGCTCTCTTAGATAAAACAGTAAAAATTTGCAGCCATAGTTCACTTAAAACAATTTCAAGCTCACTTGAAGTAATGGGGGCCTGGAATGCTAGGTGGGCATGAAGATAAACCCTTGCTACTATGTAGCAACCAAATTGGACCTTTTTGGAGGAATAGGTCTGAGTCTGGATTCTGGGGGACATCAATAAGAAGCCCTTCTCATAAATAAGAAATCCAGGAGACCATTTGAGTGCAACACAAGTTCTCAGTATTTGGAAGGTCCTCTTGAAATTCTGCGGCCTTACTTTGATTTTGACACCTGCACTGTGCCATTCCTGATGATTCCATTCAGGATCTGTATCAGCAGGATGGGGCACAGTCCCCAGCACAACTCTTCTGGATTAAAAAAAAAAAAGCCAGGTGATTCATTTGTGTGTGTGTGTAATAAATGGAGTGGCTTCATCAGATATTGAAGAAGATTTCTATATTCAGCTTTTTCTGCAGGTTGGAGTTAGCATAGAGTTGGAAAATCAGCTTTGGCGTTCTTTCCTGACTGTCTCTGATTTCCTCTAGTGTTCTCCCTTTTCTGGTCATCAGCTCTCAACAACTCTGCCACTTTTGTGTCCCAAGGTAATAAGAAGTAGGAAACGAAACATTGCAAAGTGGAGCAAGAAAAGTTATCGGTTACCGTATCAGAGTCAAATGTCTTGGGTGACACTAAGGAGGACATGGGCAAGGTGATACCAGAGTGCTTTATCTTGTGATGCTGATACAGTAGCAGCCTCTCAGACATATAACCAGGTTGGATTTCTCACAAGTTTCTCACCTAGCTTTGAATCCTATCCCATTGGTTTCTGCAGAGAAAAAAAAATGTTATGTGGTTTTAAAGTTTGTTCTGGGTGGGGAAAATCTTATGGGGAATGTACTACATATCAGGGGCTCAGCTTCCCCAAGCAGAGCCAACAGATACCAAAATGAGTAAACTGGGAAGCTTTTTCTCTCTTTCTGTCTTCATCCCAGATCAAAGAAACCCGAGTTAGGATCTGGATGAAGGATAAGCCCCTGAATTGTCGATGGGCACACCCCACACACTGACCCAGCATCTGAACTTGCTTAACAGGGAGCCGGGGCTAACCTGCTTCACCCTGCCTGAGAACCAGGGAGCACTGCATTTCTCCACAGGGTGGAGGAGAAGAGGCAGAATAAACCAAGCCTGGGACACCTCCCTCCTGTCTAGGTGTACTCATTCTTCTGTTTCAAAAGACTGCAAGGACATGAAGTCAACTTCTACCTGTCTTCTGCTGCTGGTGTCTTAATGTATTCTTAGTTTGACCTGATTCCTCTTCTGTCTTTGGCTTCATGTTAGGGGTTCTTGGTCAAAACCTGCTCTGATGTACATGAAGATTTCAGGTTCAAAATCCATGTGGTTTAAAACAGGTATTTTATAGATGGGGGAAAAATGAAGCAGGATATAATTGCCAAAACCGGCCTTGAGGTTAGTGACTCTTGTAAAGATTTTCCTTAAGGCCGAGGTCTGAAAGTTTAGTGCAGCAATACCATAAATTCTCAGAAGCAACCCTTTCAAGGGAGCCTGTCATACAGTATCCAGTCAAGTCACTTAAAGCAGATACCAGTATAGGAAACTTTCACAATCCCTGGGCAATCTCCTATTCTTTTTCCTTTTTTTTTTCTTTTTCTTTTCAATCCCTCTGCCCCCTTATTTCTACCCTTGAATTAGATTTTTGAGGGGTAGGAACTACCTACCATCTCAACCTAGGTTGGGAAACCTCAGCTGTAAAAGCTGGGCTTTATAAATTTTGTTTTAGAAGTGTACATCAGGAGCAGTTGGGGAGGGTCTTTTCTAAAAAACTTTCAAATTTGATTTTCTGTGCGTATGGCCGTTCTGTAAATACTTTGGGATTTTTCATTTTTTGAAAGTAGACAAAATCTGGGATTTTTTCCCCCGAAACATTACAAAAGAATCTGTTTATTTACATGCAAATAAATTTCTTTGATAAAAAGCAATATGCCTTTGTGTAGTAAATTTTTAACCTTTGAGTAATTTTCATTCAGCTTTTTAAAAGATTTTATTGAGGGATCCCTAGGTGGCTCAGCCGTTTGGTGCCTGCCTTCGGCCCAGGGCGTGATCCTGGAACCCTGGGATAGAGTGCGGCGTCGAGCTCCTTGCATGGGGCCTGCTTCTCCCTCTGCCTGTGTCTCTGCTTCTCTCTCTCTCTCTCTGACTTTCATGAGTAAATAAATAAAATCTTCAAAAAACAAAAGATTTTATTTATTTTTAGAGAGCACCTACTGGCCCAGAGGGGGGTGGGAAGGAGAGAAGTGGGGGGAGGGGCAAAGGGAGAAGGATAAGCAGACTTAAGCTGAACAGGGAACCTGAGGGGTGGCTGGACCCTAAGATCGGGAACTAAGCCGAAATCAAGAGTCAGCAGTGCAACCGCAACTGACTGAGGCACCCAGGTGCCTCTTCAGCTTTTAAAAAGTTCAATCAAAAAATTTAATCAGGAAATAAAAGTCTTCCCTAAGTTTATTCAAAATAAGTTAACAGAAAAGGATAACTGAAACCCAGAAGCAGATCTGTGAAAGTTTTCTTCATTTGATTTATCTGCTTGAGCCAGTTTTACTATCTTTTGTAGGTCTTATTCACCAAATTCATCAATAGTTGGGAGAAAATTGCTATTAAATCCGACAGGACTAAAAAGCTGTGTTTATATCGCTGAAGTGAAACAATAACATTAAAAGAGGAAGGAGAGAGTATAACATCTAGACCTGGGTTTGTGGGCCTGAGAATGAGTTTTTGAAGCTAGGTTCCTTGATTAAGTAGCCCTTTCTAGGACAAACACGAGACAAAATTAAATAAATATGCTTGAAGAGTTGAGTAAAAAGCTTCCAACTTGAATGTCTGTTTTTTTTTTTTCCCTTAAATAATGTTATTTTTTAAAGAGCAGGAGCAGGGGTGGAGGACCAGGAGGGGCAGAGAGAGAGAGAGAGAATCTTAAGCAGGCTCCATGACCAGCAAGCAGGGAGCCTAAGAAGGGACTAGATCTAACCACTTTAAGATTATGACCTGAGGGAACATCATGAGTTGGATCCTTAACTGAGCAGTCATGCAGGTGCTCCAGAATATGCCTATTTTAAAAAGATCTCCAGCACAAGTTGCTCTTAAATAAGTTCCTATCTCTCTCTTTCTAAAATATTATAAGTAATCTCTATACCCAACAGGACTTGAACCCACAACCCGAGAAGAGTAGCAGGCTCCACCAACTCAGCCAGCCAGGCGCTGCAAACTTAAATCAGATTCATAACAATCCTGTCCCTAAAACTGCGAATTAAAACAGTTATGAAGACAAATATACTTTGGAATACAACTAGGGGCAGTGATCCTGCCAGGACTGCTGGAATTTATGATACAGTTTCTAATATTTCATCTTTGGCACATGATTCTGCAGTTTGTCATTCTAAAAGAGGGTAAAGTCATTCTTTAATCCTGGAAATTTGTTCATAAATTCCGAGACCTTGAGGGCTGGTGTTGCTAAGTATAATAATATGAGGACACAAACTAGCTTCTATGGAAGGAGCCAAGGAGTCAGATGAATATCGTAATTTCCACTAGGCCAGCGCCCCCGCCTACTCGTTAAGACACGCTTGTTTCTCCCGCCAAAATGGCGTCAGGATCAGGTTCTCACCAACCAAAGCCCTGATTGGAGGACGAGCAGGCACTAGAGCTCATTGGGCGCCAGCAGCGGTCTGGTGGCGGAGGGGCGGGGGAAGCCAAAGGCCCTTCAGCCTCACTGGCCCCCCCAACCTCCCAAGCGCGCCCCTCCCCCAGCTAAAAGGAATGGACGCCCAGCTCCTGCGCTGCACCCCCTGACCCCAAGGCACGAGGCGCGGCCTCGCTGCATATTCCTGGAGCAGAGGGTAGCGCAACCAGCCCGCCCCCCCCAGTCTCCTGATCCATGCACAGGGAGACCCACGCCCTGCGGCGGCCCCCCAGGCCTCCTTGCAACACCCGGTAATGAAATCCACGGGGGCGGGGGAGGCGGCGGCAGCGACAGCAACGGCGGCGGCAGCGGCGGCGGCAGCAGCACTGCCTCAATCTAGAGACTACCAGAAACAGGAGGAAAATGGCTCCGAGCAGGGACCGCCTGCTGCACTTTGGGTTCAAGGCGACAGTGAGTGATAGGGGAAAGGGGAAGGGAGTTGGGTGGCCGGGCAGGATCTATGTGGCTGCACAGGCTACCGGGGAAGAAGCGACCAGACTTAGGAGGCTGGACGGACTAGACCGAAAGCTCAGGTGCTTGCTGGGTGGGTGCGTGCCGTCTCCCCGCGAAGGGGATTAGATAGGCTCCGGTGCTGTGTGCAGTTGTCCTGCTTTGCTCACTCGCGAGTCCGCGAGCACGCGCGCACTCGCTCCCTCCCCACTGCCCCTCCCATACACAAATACACACAGACAGATAGGCACTTCCCTGCCTCTCCTTCTCGCGGTGGGCTTGCGCGCCTCGGAGGCAAGAGCGGGGCTCGCGCCGCCGCCGCCGCCACGCTCCGGCTGCTCCCGGGCGGACCGTCGCGGGCTGAGCCCGGGAGTGGGGGAGGGGCGGCCCCGCGCCGCCGCCGCCGCCGCCGCCGCCGCCGCCGCCGCCGCCGCCGCCGCCGCCGCCGCCGCCGCCGCCGCCGCGCGCTCCTCCTCCTCCCCTCCCCACGCCGTTCCGAGGCCCGGGCTGCTCTGCCCAATGAGGAGCGGCGTTGCTGGCAGGTGGGGAGTGTTTTTGTTTTGGGTTGAAGTTGAGGCTGAGGGGAGAGAAGAGCTAGCGACGAGCAGTCGCCGCCGCCGCGGGCTCTGCGGGAGGCGGAGGAGGCCCCGCCGGAGCCGAGAGATTTCTCCTCCCCGCCGACGGCCCCCGGCCGCAGCTCCTCCGCCTCCTCCCGCTCCCGGAACTCCGGGGCCTGCCCCGGGCCCCCAGTCTTTGCACTCCGCACGCCGCAGCGCCGGGCCCCGGCCGCACCCGCCGGCCCCATGAGGAGGGACGTGAACGGAGTGACCAAGAGCAGGTTTGAGGTGTGAGCCTGGGGGTGCCGGGGCGGCGTGAGCAAGGCGATTCCCGCCCTTGTTTGCCCCGAAAATGCCTCTCCGCACGGAGCCTCCTCCCTTGCCTGGCGCCGTCACCCTCCGACCGCCGGGGCTGCCGGACTTCTTTCCCCCTTAATCGCGCCCCGAAAGCCCGGTTGCAGCCCAGCTTCCCTAGTCCTCCGGGCTGGTCGCCTCCTGCCTGTTCCACGAGCGGGCCCCGGCAAGGGATTAGCTCTGGCGCCCTAATTCTCCCCCTCCCCCCAGTATCACTCAGCTTTCCATTCTTTACACAACCCTTGGCTTGCCTCCCTCCACCCGGCAGAAAAAGCATCACAGCTCCGATCAACCGGAGCTGGCTTTTCTTTCTACCCTTCGTGAAAGGGGGTGGGGTGGGGGGAATTACGGGCCAGGAGGCCATTTCTCGGAGTTGGCGAGACCTCGGTTAAACTAGGGAAGTGGTGGGGGTGGTAGAGTGGATGATAGAGACGACCACGGGTTTTCGGTGCCGTGTTTGGTTTGCGTATTGCTGGGTATTGTTCTGATACTTCCTCTTCTCTCCCGTTTAGTCTGTACTTTTGCAGCTCATTGTTTCTGGGAACTCTTAGATGTATGCGGGCTTTGAGATTGGGACGAAGGTCGAAGAGCCCTGAGAAAATCCGTTCTTTAAGAAGTTCTTTAAGAACTTTTGCTCCTTTGGCGAGAGAGGTTTGTAGCTGTGGAATTGAGGAATGGATGAGGAAAGTGGGAAAACGGCTGCAAGCGTCTTCAGTGAATAGTCATCGTGTTAAGGAAGTGATTCCTTTGCGAAGTGAAGTATCCTAACTACAGATGAATTGCGGTGGTGTGGGTAGTATACCACCAGGTTTACCGAGGGGAGAAGAGAAAGAAACTTAGACAACGGGAAGAGTAAATGTTACCTGGCCCTTTCTGGCAGAGATCAGACTGACCCGGGATCACTCACAGCTTAGCTTGGGTGTTTTTCTCTTCATTTCCTTTTGCAGGGTGAAACTGTAAGACGATGAGACAAAAGTTGCAGGAAACTTGCCAGCTAGGTGCGGAGGGTGAAATCACCTAAGGGTCTTCAGGTTTAGTCTGTTCGTTGGTTTCTTTTTATGCTTATGGGGAATATGTTTTCATATATCCGCAGAGAGTGAGGTAGGAAGTCTTTGGGAGGAGTTTAAATTCAGAGCTCTACAGTATTACTGTTGGAGATGAGGAGTGGAGAAAATCAAGAAATTGGCCTCTTCAGACTTTTCATATTTAATCGTAGGAAGAAAATATTATAGTAGATGTGACTTGGTGTTTAACAGAACTTTAGATTGCCTTAGAGTAGATTCAATAAGCTTAACTTATGGTGGTTTCATATTCACTATTACTGTACTTTAAAAGGCGAGACCATCTTTAAAATTACTGGAGTGGACTTTTAGCAGTTAACAGAAACCTTGAAAGAGAAACCAAATACTGAGATCTGAGTGGGAGCTAGCCTTTTGCCGTTGAAGTCCGCTCTTTATCATTTTGCTATTTTCTTTAGGTTGAGTGAGCTATTGCTGGGAGGAGTTCTTTTGTAGTATGTGTTTTTAAAATTGCCCCGCTGCATCCTATTTTTATAATTAGCTTATATTTCACTTTGTAGTTTACCTGTAGCGGTAGTACTATGATAATAAGATTTATCACCTTATCAGGTATATTAAGTATATCTATTTACCTTAAACTAAATCAACTGAAGCTTTCTAAAGGTGTCTGATAAGATAAAGAATACGAGGGGATTAAAAAAACCCTCCTATAGTCATGATTGGCTTTTGGTTTATAAATAAAAATTCTGGTCTTTTATTGTGATGTAAAGTGGTCCATGCCAGAACACAAATGGGAAAGGCTGGAAATGATATGTGTTAATGAGTTTCATTATCAGAATATTTCTTTTTTTTTAATATATTTTATTTATTTATTCACGAGAAACACAGAGAGAGGCAGAGACACAGGCAGAGGGAGAAGCAGGCTCCATGCAGAGAGCCCCACGTGGGACTCTATCCTGGGTCTCCAGGATCACCCCCCCCCCCCCCCCCGAAGGTGGTGCCAAACCACTGAGCCACCTGGGCTGCCCTATCAGAATATTTCTTTTTTTTTTTTTTTAATTTTTTATTTATTTATGATAGTCACAGAGAGAGAGAGAGAGGGGCAGAGACATAGGCAGAGGGAGAAGCAGGCTCCATGCACTGGGAGCCCGATGTGGGATTCGATCCTGGGTCTCCAGAATCGCGCCCTGGGCCGAAGGCAGGCGCCAAACCGCTGCGCCACCCAGGGATCCCTATCAGAATATTTCTTAAAGTCATTTTACCTCCCCCCTTTTTTTTTCCATTTACTTCTTTACTGATCTAATTTACAAGTGGTAAAACAATAAACTGTTAGGCCTCTTATGAAGTAGTAAACTTACTAATTCATTGAAAACATTTAAAATATTTAGTCTGAATGGAAAAAACATGTAGACAAAATAAAGCATGCTTTTCATATCTAAAATACTTACATCAAGTTATTTTTTTGATTCTCAAAATTATAGAATGGTTTTTAAAGGACTCATAATTTTATGATTGTAAGCAGATAGCCTGTCCCTAAGAATTTTTGTGAGGGTAGGAAATTTTTGTAGCCAATAATAACTGATTTCAAATTAATTGTGCTTAATACAGAAAGTGAGATTGTTTTTTTCTTCTTGGTCACTTATTTTTTTCTGGGTGGAAGATAACTGAAGTTTATCTTTTTATAGTTGGTTCATTAAAATCTTATTATAAGGAATATTAGGTGAATTATGCTTTTGGATGTTGTAACCACAGGCCCCATTAAATCTCATGCTCAGGGTTAGAGCTGTAGAAAAAAATTTTAAGTTAAAACGAAGGGAGTAAAAACAAACAAATGAAGGGAGTACTTCTTAGTACTCTGTAGAATAGCATCAGAATATGGTGCTATTCTGTAGAATAGCCAAAGTAGATGACAGTTGGGTAAAAGATTTTAAAAGATACAGAGATGTGAAAATTATTGTTCTTTGTTGTATCACTTTGGCATTAAATTTCTACAAAAATAACATTTATAAGCTAACCTAATGGGTGCTGACTAATGTATCTCTCAATTGAAATTCTTCATCTAAATACTTTTTATTACATTGCTTATAGTATACATTGTTTTGTGACAAATCTTCATAATTTCCTTTCACATTTAATAATTGTTATTGAATCCTACATGCCAGGCACTGAGCTGGATGCTTTACCTCAGTTTCTTCTAGTCACAGTTCTGTTTTACAGTTGAGGAATAAGCTAGGGCGTAAGAAGTGCTCAAGTTGCACAGCTAGTAAGTGGGGAGCCAAGATTCCAACCTGCATTTTTTAACTTCACTCTGCCATTCTGCTGTTTTTAGAATAACATGGCATAATAAAACCCCATAAAAATGTGTGGAAAAGAACTTTTCTAAATTTCTTCATCCAGTATATTTTATTTTGTCTTTGCTTTCAAGAATGAAGCTGTTCATTTGAAGTACTATAATGTGTGTTATCTTTTAAAAAAATTTGTTAGAGAGGGGGAGTGGCAAAGGGAGAAAGATTGAGAGAGAGAGAGAGAGAAAGAATGAATCAATCTTAAGCAGGAGCAGGCTCCATGCCCGGTGCAGAGCCTTACATGGGGCCCAATCTCACAACCCTGAGATCATGATCTGAGCTGAAATCCAGAGTTGGATGCTTAACCAGCTGAGTTACTCAGGCACGCCTATAATGTGTTATCTTAATACTCAGTGCGATTAGTGACAGACATGTATAAATATCTAAGCTAGGCCTTGAATCTAAGGTTAGATTTTTTCAGTAAAGCCTCTCTGTTTCATCATTTTCTTAGTAGCTCCATTATAAGATGATAGGTGCTGTTGGAGGAAAATATCTTATTTGGGTTCATTAAAAAGTCTAGCATTATCTATAGTGACAACATTAACTGACATCACAGATACTATTTACAGTTTAATCAGTGCCTGGAAATGTTAAAGAGTCACATAGTTAGGATATGATAAGCTCCAATTTGGGTACTTTAAATCTCTGTTCATTATTGTTTTTTCATTCTACCTCACTGCCTCTTTGATAAATGTATAATATTGCAGCCTGTAAGATTAAATTGTAATACTTATTTGCCTGCTTCATTTTATCAAGTCAGTTTGTCCAAAATAAGAAAAATCATGGGGCACCAGGCACTCTGGTCATGGTCCCAGGGTCCTGGGATCGAGCCTCCGCATCAGGCTCCCTGCTCAGCTAGCTGGGAGCCTGCTTCTTCCTCTGCCTTTCCCCACTGCTTGTGTGTTCCGCTTGCTCTCTCACTCAAGCAAATAGATAAAGTCTTTAAAAAAAGAAAAACAAAAAAATCATAAAATGTGGTATGGCCGAAAGAACATAACTGCATTGGGAGTCAAGAGAATTGGATGTTAATTAATCTTGTTTTTTCCCCACTAACTAACTATAAGTTTGGTCATTTTTCTTAATTTCTCCAGTTTGGTCATTTTTCTCCTTTGCAAAACAAAGACGTTAGAACCAATTGTTAAGATTCCTTTTGTTACAGAATCCTATGAATCTGTAATTTTTATTTTATTTATTTTTTTAAGATTTACTTCTTTTTTTATTTTAATTTTTTATTTTTTTATTTTAATTTTAATTTTTATTTATTTATGATAGTCACAGAGAGAGAGAGAGAGAGGCAGAGACACAGGCAGAGGGAGAAGCAGGCTCCATGCACCGGGAGCCCGATGTGGGATTCGATCCCGGGTCTCCAGGATCGCGCCCTGGGCCAAAGGCAGGCGCCAAACCGCTGCGCCACCCAGGGATCCCTACTTATTTTTTTAAAAGATTTTATTTATTTATTCATGAGAGACACACACACACACAGAGGCAGAGACACAGGCAGAGGGAGAAGCAGGCTCCATGCAGGGAGCCCGATGTGGGACTTGATCCCGGGACCCCAGGATCATGCCCTGGGCCCAAGGCAGGCGCTAAACTGCTGAGCCACCCAAGGATCCCAAGATTTATTTATTTATTCATGAGAGACACAGACTGAGAGAGAGAGGCATAGGCAGAGGGAGAAGCAGGCTCCTCGCAGGGAGCCTGATGTGGGACTCGATCCCGGATCCTGGGATCACGACCTGCAACGAAGGCAGGCACCCAACTGCTGAGCCACCCAGGTGATCCCTGAATCTGTAAATTTTAAAATAAAAGCAGAGGACCACATTTTCTTGGCTATTTTTTTCTAAAACAGCCTCTCTAGTGCATTGTTAGAGTTTGTAGGCAGAGTTGCACAGTACTACTAAGGCTGCAGTAATTACCTTTTTTCTCCTGTAAGGTTTTATCTTCTGATCTAAAGAACATTCTGCATAGTAAATGACCATATTTTCCTAGTTGGTGCACACTGAAAATGTTATACATTTTTCCAGTGCGTTAGCAGCCATTTGTTTCATTCTGTTTGAAAAGCCTTGCAAGGGGAAAGAATACTAGTACAAGTGAGGGATTTTGTTTTTAACACTTTAGACACTGGTTTGAAAGCAATTATTTAACATAATCCAAGGTCCAGATTACAGGTCTAGGCTTTTTGGGCCCATTCAGACAATCTGTGTGTTTTTGATTTTGGTTTTTAAATAGTGTTATTGGTGTTTATTCTAGAATTATAGGTCCTTTTAACCTTTTGAAGCATGGTATGTTGTATTATGTACTTACTGTAGTAATTTATTATCTAAAAATCAACATGTTTCTTTCTTTCTACAGTCTACATAAGATAAATCATTACACATTGAAAATTATGTTTTCTGGGGCACCTGGGTGGCTCATGGTTGAGCATCTGCCTTTGGCTCAGGTGGTGATCCTGGGGTCTTGGGTTCGAGTCCTGCATTGGGGTCCCTAAAGGGAGCCTGCTTCTCCCTCTGCCTATGTCTCAGTCTCTCTGTGTGTCTCTCATGAATAAATAAATAAACTATTTTCAAAAATTAGTTTTCTGTTGTTGTTAAAAATTTTTAACTTGGGCAGCCCTGTGGCTCACCGGTTTAGTGCCGCCTTTGGCCCAAGGTGTGATCCTAGAGACCTGGGATCAAGTCCCATGTCTGGCTCCCTGCATGGAGCCTGCTTGTATCTCTGTCTCTCTCTGTGTCTCTCATGAATAAATAAATAAAATCTTTAAAAAAATTTTTTTAACTTGGCATAACCTTTACAAAGTGTTCTTGATATTTAAGTCATACATTTTTAGATGTAGTCTATTTCTTTTTTTATTTTTTAAAGATTTTATTTATTTATTCATGAGATACACAAAGAGGCAGAGGGAAAAGCAGGCTCCCTGTGAGGAGCCTGATGTGGGACTCAATCCTGAGGCCCCAGGATCACCACCTGAGCCAAAGGCAGATGCTCAACCACTGAGCCACCCAGGTGTCCCAGATGTAAGCTATTTCTACATTGAAGATTTTCATTTATTAATTGGTATTAGAAGTGTTTAGAAGTATTTACACTTTTACATTCTTTTTTTTTTTTAATTTTTATTTATTTATGATAGTCACAGAGAGAGAGAGAGAGAGAGAGAGGCAGAGACACAGGCAGAGGGAGAAGCAGGCTCCATGCACCGGGAGCCCGATGTGGGATTCGATCCTGGGTTCCAGGATCGCGCCCTAGGCCAAAGGCAGGCGCCAAACCGCTGCGCCACCCAGGGATCCCCACTTTTACATTCTTATATTCTTATGTTTTAGGCCATTTGTCAGTTTTTGCTGTTAGTGTTGATGTCACTTTTTAATTTTTCTTTTTTTTTTTTAAGATTTTATTTATTTATTCATGACTGACATAGAGAGGCAGACACAGGCAGAGACAGAGCAGGCTCCATGCAGGGAGTCCAATGTGCTACTCGATCCGGTGACTCCAGGATCACGCCTTGGGCTAAAGGCAGGCGCTCAACCGCTGAGCCACCCAGGCATCCCAATTTCTTTCTTTCTTTTTTTTTTTTTTTTTTAAGATTTTATTTTTTTATTCATGAGAGACAGAGAGAGGGGCAGAGACAGGCAGAGGGAGAAGCAGGCTACCTGAGGGGAGCCTGATGTGGGACTTGATCCCAGGATCCCGGGTTCATGACCTGAGCCATCCAACCACCCTAATCTTAATTTATAAAATCCTTCTATTTTTATCTCCAGAGTGTGTCTTTTTCAAATCTTGGTCTTGTTTTTCTTGCAAATTATTAAGTATTTTTATTACAGGCCACAGATTCCATTCCCAGCCCTTAGATTACTGTTTCCCAATTGGTGACAGGTTGGGAACTGAATTAAAATTTTCAGTAATCTAACTAGTACTGCGGTTTTGGAAGGGTATTTTTAGATGCTCAAAATAAAATATTCCGTTACACCAGGAAAATCCAAGGGAGGGAGGAAGAAGAAAGAATGCCCTTAAACTGACCAAATTTAGCTGCTTGTGCATAGTTGTCTTTATACTGTTTTCCTACTTGGCCTTCCAGACTTGGATTCTTAGATCAGACCCCCTACCAGAAAACTGACTCAGAAAGATGAAGGCATACAACTTGGTTTTACAGTTTTATGTCTTAGTGCACTTGGGCCCATTTGATAAAAGATTTTAACCTAATAGCAAATAACAATAGGTGGTGGTATTGAACTGTGCAATAGTATTTGTGGTTGATTCATCTTGCTTAATTATGTAACTTTTAAAATTGAAGATATGTATTCAAATGTAAATAAATCCAAAGCGTTTGCATTAGCTTTTGGAGACTTTCTGTTAAAAGAATAGCTTTGCTAAGTAGTTATTTTTAGCACATATCTAATAACTATTTAGCAGGCATATGAGTTACAGCTATAGGTTAAGTAACTTCTATTCCCTAATCATTTTCCCTCCACTTTGATTTTATGATATTCTCTTGGATTTTAAAAAAATATTTTATTTATTAATTCATGAGAGACACACAGAGAAAGACAGAGACATAGGCAGAGGGAGAAGTAGGCTCCCTGCAGGGAGCCCGATGTGGGACTCATCCCCACACTTGGGATCATGCCTTGAGCCGAAGGCAGACTCTCAACCACTGAGCCACCCAGGTGCCCCTCTCTTGGATTTTTTTTATTTTTATTTTTATTTATTTATGATAGTCACACAGAGAGAGAGAGAGAGAGAGGCAGAGACATAGGCAGAGGGAGAAGCAGGCTCCATGCACCGGAGCCCGACATGGGATTTGATCCCGGGTCTCCAGGATCGCGCCCTGGGCCAAAGGCAAGCGCTGAACCGCTGCGCCACCCAGGGATCCCCCTCTCTTGGATTTTTAAAAAAGATTTTATTTATTTATTTTTGAGAGAGAGAGTGTGTATGAGTGGGGGTGGGGGGTAGAGGGGGAGAGGGAAAAGCAGACTCCCCTCTGAGCAGGGAGCCCGGTGTGGGGCTTGATCCCAGGACCATAAGATCATGACCTGAGCTGAAGGCAGATGCTGAACTGACTGAGCCACCCAGGTGCCCTCTTTTGGATTTAATAAGCCTCATAGCTGACAGTTGGGTGGAAGTGTAATTTCAGTCATTTTTGCTCAGTCTCTTGAGTTGCTATGAGGTTAAAATCACCAATTAAATCATAGTAGACAAGAATTTTAGTCAATTATGAAACATATTGGCAATGTCTTCTCTCATTTTTGTCCTTGAATTTTGTCCCAGGAATTTCTAGTAAAAACGAAAAAGGAAATAGAATACCATGAAAGCAAGTAGCAAATTGATCTTATGTGTTACTCTGGTGCTAATCTGACAACATAGGGGTGAAGGCTAGCAATAAATCAAATGCCTGCCCTATTTTACATAATCAGATATACCGACTATTATGGTATTTGTTGGTTACTGTGACTTCCTGATCAACTAGAGGGTGCAGGCAGATATATTTCATAATCATTTAAAAGTAAAAAATGGAAAAGCATTTTCAGTTTTACTTATAATTTGCAATAATAAGAAGAAGCTCTAGTATAGCTATTCTGTGTCCTTGAGTTTGCTTTACTATCTGCAGAATGAGGTGATTTATGTGACAGGAAAGACTGGCAAAAAGAAAACAGTAAAATTTCTAGATTAGTCATGTTTTTAAATATAGAGTACCTATTCTTACGCATATCACCCTTGGTTGACAGTTTAGGCCCAGGGAAGATCATTGCCAACTCTGTGCATACTGAATTGCAGTTTACGAACAAGAAGCAAATTTTGTTATGTTTTTTTGTTTTCTTTTTTCCTCCTTCAAGGTGGGTGGGGAAAAGAAAAAGAAAGGATTTGCAGTTGCCTACAAATTAACAATTTAATGTTAACTGTAAAGGATAGCTGCAAAGTTTTCCAGAGTTACTCTGTTAGAATGTCATCCTTGTCGCCTGATGTTTGTTTTTTTAAATCATTCTTTGTCATTTTATTTTTTGAACTAGATCATTTATATATATATTTTAATGATCTAATTTTGAAATCAATTTGAGTTAAAAGGAGATGAAAGTGTTAAGGTGATGTCTTAAGATTTTACAAATGGAAATAATACAGTTAGGAACTATGAAATAAGTACTCATCTTTTATAAATATGCATTATATGTATATATGAGTATTTGTATATAATAATGTATATGTGTGTTCTGGTATCTGTATGTCCTTCTCTGGACTTCCATTGCTGCAACTCTAAGTTCCTTTCTAGCATAGAAGTTCTGTGATTCTTGGGGTGCCTGGGTGGCTCAGTGGTTGAGGGTCTGCCTTTGGCTCAGGTCCAGATCCTGGGGTCCTGGGATTGAGTTCTGTATCAGGCTTCTTGCAGGGAAGCCTGCTTCTCCCTCTGCTTATGTCTCTGTCTCTCCTGAATAAATAAATAAAATCTTTTAAAAAACATTCTGTGATTGTCTATGAGTATAAAATCCCCCAACTTGCTGCTGGTTAGAGATTAGATATTCAGTTTATTGCCAGTATTCTTATATTTCTTTGCTTACAACTGCTAGCAAAGACAAAATAGCCTGTGTGATCTTAACCTATATTCTATTTTGGATTCCTGCTTGTTTTTTTTACCCTGAATTATATTTTTTTCCTAATATTATTTATTTATTAATGAGAGACACAGAGAGAGAGAGAGAGACAGAGACAGAGACACAGGCAGAGGGAGAAGCAGGCTCCATGCAGGGAGCCTGACGTGGGACTTGATCCCAGATCTCCAGGATCAGGCCCTGGGCTGAAGGTGGCGCTAAACTGCTGAGCCACCCTGGCTGCCCTGCCCTAAATTCTGATTAAGAATGGAGGTAGACCCTTAAAGAAAACAAAAACTGTCGTCATATATCTGTCCAAATGAACACCTTTGCCAAATGATTTGAGGAATGAATATAATGATTGTATGATATCCTGGAGTTAAGCATGCTGTGATTCAATTTCTTAGAATGTATGAAATTTATATATTTATATAAAGAGAATCTATTTAAGAACATTAGCTTTGTCTGAGCTCTGAGTCAAACTCTGAAGACTGATTTTGATCTCTGACTTTGCCACCTACTGTCTGTTAGCTTGGGCAAGTTATTTAATCTCTCTGAGTCTCAAATTTTCAATATCTAAAATGGGTGTAATGCCTACTTCACTGGATTGTGAGGATTTAATTCTATAATGTTTACTTAGCATTTAGCAAGTTGTCTACTGAACAATAAGGGCTGGGTAAATAATGCCTATTATTAGATTACTCTGTGGAATCTACCACACAATAAGCACTCAGTAAATTATGACTCTTATTATATTACTTTGTGGAGAAGTGTTTTTAATTAGACTTTTTGTAAATCATTATTTTAAATGATTTAAAAGAATTTACTATTTAACAGAAAAATTCTATTACAAAGGAAATAATGTAACTATCTCTTTATTCGTCTGATTCAGTTTTACATATTGGGTTTATTAAACAGGAACACCTATGAATTTTAATCAGTCTAGTTGAAGAGTACTAATTTAGCAGTGTTTCAATTTGGAGTTTATACGTATCCGTTGTTAGGCAGATGTGGGTAAATGTCTCCTAAGATGAAAATCTGGCACCAAATTGTAAGTTGGCATTTATTTATTTATTTATTTATTTATTTAAAAAGATTTTATTTATTTATTCATGAGAGAGAGGCAGAGACATAGGCAGAGGGAGAAGCAGGCTCCCTGCAGGGAGCCTGACGTTGGACTCAATCCCGGGACTCCCAGATCACGCCCCGGGTGAAGGCAGTCGCTAAACCGCTCAGCCACCCAGGGACCCCGTAAATTGGCATTTAAAACACTAAATCAGTCAGCTTTTACCCAGAAACTGGTCATTCTTCCTTCCCTGATAATGTGGAAAATAAAGCTGTGTGGTGTGACTGCACACAAATAGAGATGCATTTATTTTTGAAAAAGAACTCTGCATTGCTAATATCCTTTCCCCACACTCATCCTTATCAGCTTTTTGAAAATTGATTACATGTCCTTCATGTAAAGAAGCCCATATTGAGGGATCCCTGGGTGGCGCAGCGGTTTGGCACCTGCCTTTGGCCCAGGGCGCGATCCTGGAGACCTGGGATCGAATCCCATGTCGGGCTCCCGGTGCATGGAGCCTGCTTCTCCCTCTGCCTGTGTCTCTGCCTTTCTCTCTCTCTCTCTCTCTCTCTGTGTGTGACTATCATAACTAACTAACTAACTAACTAACTAACTAACTAACTAAGCAAGCCAGCCCATATTGAAAAAAATCACATCATAACTTCTGCAACTTATTTGTGGGAAAGAAACCTGACCTGGGATGCCTGGGTGGCTCATCGGTTGAGCATCTGTCGTCTGTCTTTGGCTCAGGGTGTGATCTGGGTCTGGAGATCGAGTCCCACATTGGGCTCCCTGCAAGAAACCTGCTTCTCCCTCTGCCTGTGTCTCTGTCTCTCTGTGTCTCTCATGAATAAATCAATAAAATCTTAAAAAAAAAGAGAGAAAGAAAGCT
The DNA here is from genome assembly GCF_011100685.1 of Canis lupus familiaris. Lineage (NCBI taxonomy): Eukaryota > Metazoa > Chordata > Mammalia > Carnivora > Canidae > Canis > Canis lupus. Next base: position 22,986,808 of record NC_049230.1, read on the forward strand.
GACTTATTTTGGAATTCTCCGTGGAGAAGTTAAAACATTTATTTACTACTGTAACTTTCCTAACATAGTCTCATGAATGGTAACTTCAGGAAGATAATGGACCTCATATTCAGTATTCTTAGTCACAGCTGATGGGTACACAAAAGAAGTTTCCTAAATCTAGATCTCTGCAACAACAACAAAAAAGCTGTCTCATCATTTATAATTATTCTTTAAGGAAAGGATTAGATTATATGAGTCAAAAGATGGATTATAGGCCCTAAGTGACATAAATTTCATCTGAGCTCATCAGTGTCTGGTCCAGACAGAAGAAATTTGGCTAAATAGAGGAATCAAGATCTCAAGAGACCTAATGTTGGCACTATTGTGAACTTATACACTGAGCCCCCCAATGGAATTTCCCTAACTTAATACAAACTAGAGTAATCTTAAAGATTAAACCTAATATAATGTTGTCAGTTATAGCTCAGTTAAAAAAAATAAACCTAAAACTCTTACTAATAGTACTCCTTGAATTAAGTGGACATTATTAAGGAGTAATAAATGAAATTAAATTAATTTATCAAAACTGGATGTCATAGTGGAAATAAATAAGGAAGGACTTGAATGTCTATTACAATCACCAGTGAAGTTTTTGCCTAATACTGATCCCTTGAAACCATAGGATCTGGCATGCAAGTTTTCTAGATGTTCTCTTATAGATAATGATGTAAATTTCTTTTAAAGAGATCCAGGGGTAAGGGATACAAAGGTAACTTGTATTTGCAACATGAACTCCATAAAGAAACAGATTTACATACCATGAATTTGACATCTTATGATCAGTACACCTTCTATCAGGTTTCTTTTTTTTTTTTTTTTTTTTTTTTTTTTATGATAGTCACACACACACAGAGAGAGAGAGGCAGAGACATAGGCAGAGGGAGAAGCAGGCTCCATGCACCGGAAGCCCGACGTGGGATTCGATCCCGGGTCTCCAGGATCGTGCCCTGGGCCAAAGGCAGGCGCTAAACCTCTGCACCACCCAGGGATCCCTTCTATCAGGTTTCTAGCCTATCTTACATGTTTTAGCCCTAGAAACAAGGTGCAGTATCTAATATACAGTATCTGAAATGGTTATTTTATAGCTTGTATGTTTTACATGATCAGATACATTCAGTTTCGCCAGAACACACTATAAAGCCTCTCCTAGTTCTGAAAAACATCTGGGAGTTCAGGAAAGCTTATCTTGACCTTGTCTAGGGCTCAGAAAATTTCAGTATAGAAAACCAAGGTATACTGTTGGTAGGAGTTCAGTACTAGTCAAAATTTACTTAACTACAAGGGTGCCTGGGTGGCTCAGTCAGTTAGGCATCTGCCTTCAGCTCAGGTCATGATCCCAGGACCCTGGGATCAAGCCCCCATCAGGCTCCCTGCTCAGCGAGGAACCTGGTTCTCCCTTGGCCACTACTCCTGCTTGTGTGCTCTCCCCCCCCAAATAAATAAATAAAATATTTAAAAATTTTTTTATTTCCAACTGTGTGTCAGATATTGATAGACGTTAAAGGTACAAATCTGCTCCAAAACATTGTCTCTGCCTCAGGGGGTTTGTGGTCTAGTTAGGAAGAAATATAATTAGTGGGTTCTGGTAAATGCAGTGTTACAGTCATGGGAGATCTTTAATTTCATGAAAAGCATTCAGTGCTTTTATTATTTTTTATTTTATTTTATTTTTCATTCAGTGCTTTTAAAAGAAAAAACCCACTGACCCTGCTTTTAAAAAACATTAGCACTTTACTGTCAGGTGTAAACTCTTAAAAAATGCAACTATTATCCTTGCATATTATAATCCTTCTCTGTGATGTTCTCTGCATATTTATTAGAGAGGACCTAGGGAAAAGATAGTGGGTTTTTATTAGCCATTTCTTTGGGTTTCTGGATCCATCTTTAGGAAAACAAAACAGTAGCACCTCTAATGACCTCCCTAAAGCTGGACATTTCCTCTGAGATTTAAACAAATTGAACAAGGTTAAAAAAAGAGTAATAGGAAAGTCACTCTTTGACCAATAGTTCCAGGAATTGATTATATATAGCTATACACTGGTGCTCCATTGTTTTTTCCGTCAATAAATAAGTCTTGTTAAATAATTTATGAATAATTCTGTTTAGTACTGACTCATATATATATATAGGACCTCCTGCTCACCACCCCCCTTCAATAGGAGAGATATTTGAACTTCTCAAGTAACAAATTAACATAGTGTTTTACGTATTAAAGAACATGTTCCCATTTATGATTTCATTTGAACTTAAAACTTGCGTGTTAGATGGAGGATATTTCTCTGCTATTTTATAGATAAGAAAGCAGATGCTATGAAAGGCTGTTATTTTCCCAACATTAAATAGCTAAGTATAAAAGGCAAAACTTTAATCCAGTTGACTTGAAGTCTCTTATAGTGTCTCTAGGGTATGCTAAGAATGAGTTGCTTTGAACAGTTTATTCATTATTCCTCTTTTGATCCATAACAGGCATTTATATATTTTTAAGTTGTTGGTTAGAACTGATTTAACATGAGTTTGTGGCTGTAGAATTGAGCAAAGTTAATTGTGTGGGGAGATTGCAAAGTATGGGAATAGAATCTGTACTTTGGCTTATTAGCCATACTTACTAGCCAAGTTAAATAATTCTCTTAAACAGCTGTGAACAAATATTTTGTGTAAAGAATACCAAGGTATGTGTAAATTACAGTTGGACCAAAAGCTGTTAGTATCTAATCCATGTGGTCTAGTAAAACTAATCTCATTACCTTCTTTACTATTCGTAAAGACCAGGAATAAGATATTAAAACAATTTAGTAAGTATTTGTAGAACCTTGAATATAAGATTGTGAAGCTTCATGGGTTTTCTTAGGTTTGACTTAGCCTGGGCAGCATTTTACTCAGTTTCACATAATGTATTATTAAAAATTAAAAGTAGCAATATGCTACCATTGAGTTAAAATAATAATGATTTTGGGTATTTTAGGAATATATGAATTTATAAACAAACATTTCTAGATAAAAAATCAAGTAGGAAAAAAGTCAAGTAGGTCTAGTATAATCAAACTATTTTTAATAACAGGGCACAGTGGCTCAGGCAGTTAAGTGGCTGCCTTTGGCTCAGGTCATGATCCCAGGGCCTGGGATCCAGTCCCATGTTGGGCCCTCTGCTCAGCAGGGAGTCTGCTTCTCCCTCTTGCTCTCCCTCTCTCTCAAATAAATAAAATCTTTAAAAATATGTATATATATGTATTTATACATATACATATACATAGGTGGCACCAAACCTCTGAGCCACCAGGGCTGCCCCATATATTTTTAATATCAGAAAGTACTAAGAAACAAACATCGTTTTCTAAAGTATTTACATTATTTAATGATGTAAAATTTACATTAAAAATGATCCCATTCATAAAAATACAAGGTATTCTAGAACTATGGCCAAGATCTGTCCCTTCTAACCACTGTCGAATACATGTTAAAGTGAAATGTGTGGAGAAAAAAAAAAAAAAAAGAAATGTGTGGGCAGCCCTGGTGGCTCAGCGGTTTAGCGCCACCTTCAGCCCAGGGTGTGATCCTGGAGACCCTGGGATCGAGTCCCACATCAGGCTCCCTACATAAGAGCCTGCTTCTCCCTCTGCCTGTGTCTCTGCTTCTCTCTCTCTGTGTCTCTCTCATGAATAAATAAATAATTTAAAAATGAAATATGTAATTAACTCATTACATTACCTTTTTAGTCTTTTTTTTTTTTTTAAAGTAAACTCTACACTTAGGATCCAGTTTTGTTCTTCTGTGTTTTACATGTTCTAGCTGTTGTCAAGTGGCTGGGGTTTTGTTGGTATTACCAGTAGCACATACTGTTTCAGAGCTGAATTAACATGAAAATGATAAACCACAGGATTCAATGCAGCATTAGTCTGAGATCTAGGGGAGAATATATATATGCTCCACATTATCGTAATTGGACTCCGGGTTTTTCCTCTGTGGAATTCAGCTTGGATACACATTCATGTTAAAGATGCACCAAATAGTATTTGTAGGTAGTTGTTATGCTTAATGCTGCTAGTAGTGCTCTTTAAAAAAAATGCTGAGTTGGACTATGGCTGATTAAGTGGTGTGCTCTGTGAAATGTTACCATTATTTAAGCCAAGTGAAGCTAGCATCACCTTTGTTGGCTGTCCTAAACTGTCTTCAGGTCCCTCAGTTCAGTGTGTTTCAGGGTCATGTCTTCTGCCCAGTTCTTTCTGTCTTAGAGGCTTGTGGTCTAATTTGGGAATGAAAATGGAGGTTAAATTGAATTGTTTATTTAGGGGCACCGGGGTGGCTCAGCAGTTGAGTGTCTTCCTTTGGTTCAGGGCGGGAGTTTCCAGTGAAAAGTAATTCCTCTACTCTCGTCCCATCTCCAGAGGTAATTAAAAATTGTTAACTGTTTATTATATATTTTGTGAATTATGTATCTATTATGTATGGTTATGTTTGTATTTTAGGAACAAACAAGATTATACTGGACATAAGGTTTTTAGCATCTTGATCTTTCCCTTTTTAAAGTAAATAAATTTTACATAATTTACATAGACCATACATGAGTAAAATTAAAGCATTCTAAGTATGGGGACACCTGGGTGGCTTAGTGGTTGAGCGTCTGCCTTTGGATTAGGGTGTGATCCTGGGGGCCTGGGATCAAGTCCTGTATCAGGCTCCTCAGAGGGAGCCTGCTTCTCCCTCTGCTATGTCTCTGCCTTTCTCTCTGTGTCTCTTATGAATAAATAAAATCTTTAAAAAAATTATAAGTATGATAAAAGTTCCCCCTTATACTGCCCATAATCCAAATCCTGTCTACCTAAAGAGCTAAGAGCCAGTTGCAAATATTGAGAGTATCCTTGTCAGTCTTTTATTTTGCTTTTATATAGCCTTATTTTTATGTGTGTATCTTTAACAAATCAGTTTTGTATTGTGTCTACATAATATTCTATGAATATTCTAGTATATAAAGCTAGCTGTTAATGGACCTTTAGGTTTTCTCCTTGGCATTGCAAACAGAAATGCAACAAATGTTCTGGTACCCATACATGCCTTCTGGTATATACGTGTACATGTTCCTTTATGGCAAATACCAAAGAGGGATTTTGGGGTCACAGGGAATATATGTTTTTTAGGTTTATTAGATATTGTCAGACTGGCTTCCAAATTTATGTTTTGGCCCATAGTATATGAGTGAACTTGTTTCTTCATATCTTCACTAACACATAATGTTTCCCAACTTTAAAATTTTTTGGTGACAGATGAAAAGTTGTATTTTATTTTTGGTTTTTAAAGACATTATTTATTTATTCATGAGAGACACAGAGACATAGGCAGAAGGAGAAGGAGAAGTAGGCTCCCTGTGGGGAGCCTGATACAGGAGTCAAAAGCAGGACCTGGGGATCATGTCCTGAGCCAAAGGCAGACGCTTTACCACTGAGCCACCAGGTGTCCCTAAAGAAAAAAAAAATCTTAGAAAAAAAAAAAAAGAAGAAAAAAGAAATGATGGAGCAAGGAAAGACCATTAAGGCCACGGAATGCAAAAATGAAGGTGGGAGAGTGTGCTTGATGTATTCTAAGAATGGCCACCAGGTTGGTCACTGTGGCCAGATCATGATGAAGTTGGGTTACTGTGTGAGAGATGGAGAGAGGGAGGTCAGAGAGTCAGGAGTGAGAATGGGAGGGGATTGATGGAAACCAGAGCCTATCATGAATGGCCTCATTGGCCATTTTAAGGCCCTGAATTTTATTCTTTTTTTTTTTTATTTTTTAAAGATTTTATTTATTTATTGAGAGAGAGAGAGGCAGAGACACAGGCAGAGGGAGAAGCAGGCTCCACGCAGAGAACCCGATGCGGGACTCGATTCTGGATCTCCAGGATCACACCCCGGGCTGCAGGCAGCACCAAACCGCTGCGGCACCAAACCGCTGCGTCACCGGGGCTGCCCCCTGAATTTTATTCTGACACGGGAAGCTAGAAAGATTTTTGGGCAGAAGAGAAATGTGATATAATTTAAGTTTTGAAAGAACTATTCTTGCTTTGTGGATTAAGAAAAGTAACTGTTGTATCTTGTGTGAAGTTGATTGTGGTGGAGGTTTAAGAAGTAATTGGATTCTGGATATATTCTGAAAGCAGATTTACTGTCATTAGAAAGCTATGAAGTTTGTTGATTTTTGTATACTCATTTTTGTATGCAGTTAGGATGCTCTCAGCTACAAGTAATAGAAAACTTGTTTAGTTAGCTTAAACAATGTGATTATTATCTCACATTATAAGGAATCCAAAGCAGAGCTTTTTTCCAGGATTATGAATCACGGTTTAGAGAGGAGCTTTTCCGATTCAATTTCCTTAACAGTCACCTGGAAAACTGGCATATCACCTGGACCCATAAAATTGCATTTCTAGGAAATATAAAGGTGATGCCTAAGTGAGTACCACACTTTGGATAATACTGACTTGGAGCATAATAATTAGTACAGTAAGTTAGGGTTCAGTATTTGAGCAAAACTGTGGAACCAGACTACCTGGGTTCATATCTTAGCTCTACTGTTTCCGGTCTGTATTTTAAAATTTCAGGTATATTGATCTTAAGAGGCTGTTTTCTTGATAGTTTCTAATTTTAATTTATTATGTATAACATATGTATAATAGTTACTTATGATAATAGGTGTTTGAAATTTCTTTATGGCATCATCAATTTTTGTAAATACTCTGTTGGAAGAAAGGATTTTCTATTTACTGAATGCTTGGGTTTGATTTGGGGAAAAAAAAGATCACAGACACAAAATTTTAAAACGAGACTGTCTTTTTAAAGAACTGAATTTCAAGAAGGTAGAAGTGCTTACTAGTCAGAGGCTGGAGACCAGAATACCCCATTTTCTTAACATTTCTCAAAATTGCGACATTCTATTTATATCTGAATATGAAGTCATGATGGATCAGCAGAAGAGGAAAGTTTCAGGACCCTTAAGTAGAGGAAACAGAAGACTTTTAGATGGAGGAGGAAAAGCATACTGATTGTCCCCTCCTAGGGAAAGGGAAAGTAGACCTTGTTGTATTTCTAACTTAGAAAAATTTTAGAAGTCTATTTAAACTTAGAAAACTTCAAGAGGGCTGATGATAGTTTTGAGACGGATCATAGTGGTTGTCCAATAAAACATTTTATTTTAGTATCTGTTTTTTCTTAAGATCTTTTCTTTTTATCTTAAGGTTTTATTTATATGTGACAGAGAGAGAGCACACAAACAGGGGGAGAGGCAGGGAGAGGGAGAAGCAGACTCCCCGCTGAGCAGGGAGCCCCGATGGAGGCTCGATCCCAGAATACTGGGACAGACGCTTAACCAACTGAACCACCCAGGCACCCTGTTTTCTAATTGCTAACATGCAGCACACTAATTATGGCAAAGCTGATTTTTTTCATCAGTTCGTATTTTGGCTGAGATCACTATTTAAAATTCTGTGACCTTGGAATACATTTAATCTCTGCACCTCAGTTTTCTTACTTAGGAAATGGAACTAGCCATAGAATCCTTCTTTCCAGAGTTGTGAGAGTTAAATGATATAATACATAAAAAGTGCTTACAAGGGTGCTGGGCACATAATGTGCATCAGTGAGTTTAAGTTATTGTTATTTGAGTTCATTAACATCTCTTCCATCAAGCTTGTTCTATGTGTTATTCAGATCCCATAAGTCTTTATTAACTTTTTGCCTATTTTGTCTGTTAGTTTCTTTAAGAATATTAAAATTCTTCAGCCATGTCGAAATTTGTTTTTTTTCTTCTTTTTTTAAAGATGTATTTATTTATTTGAGAGTGATGAGCAGGTAGGGAGAGACAGAGAGAAGCAGACTCTCTGCTGAGCCCTGAGATCATGAACTGAGTCGAAACCAGCTGTTGGCCTCTTAATGAACTATACCACCCAGACACCTCTATCTATTTCTTCTTATAGTGCAGTCCTTGCTTCATGTATTTTGCAGATCTGTTGTTCAGATATATAAACTTCAAAGAATTTTAAATTTTTCTTTGTGAATTGTTTCTATAAGGAAAACCTCTTTTGACTTTATATGATTTTGTCCTTCAATTAAATTTTTTCTGGGATGCCTGGTTGGCTCAGCAGTTGAGCGTCTGCCTTCAGCTCAGGGCGTGATCCCGAGGTCCTGGGATAAAGTCCCACCCACATCAGGCTCCCTGAAGGGAGACTGCTTCTCCCTCTGCCTATGTCTCTGCCTCTCTCTGTGTGTCTCTCATGAATAAATAAAATCTTTAAAAAAATTAATCTAATTATATTGACAGTTTTATTCTTGAGTACTGAACTTTGGGCTTTCAAATTCTAGATTTTGGATCGATAGTTATTTATACTATTTTCTGCTAATCCCTGCTTTATTTATTATTATTATTATTTTTTTTATTTTTTAATCCCTGCTTTAAAAAAGTCTACTGGGATCTCTGGGTGGCGCAGCGGTTTGGCGCCTGCCTTTGGCCCAGGGCGCGATCCTGGAGACGCGGGATCGAATCCCACGTCAGGCTCCCGGTGCATGGAGCCCGCTTCTCCCTCTGCCTGTGTCTCTGCCTCTCTCTCTCTCTCTCTCTCTCTCTCTCTGTGACTATCATAAATAAATAAAATCTTTAAAAAAATAAATTAATTAATTAATTAAAAAGTCTACTATTATTGTCATTTTTAACATTTCACCCAGCCTTTTAGTGGTCCTTGGTAGGAGGTTCATGAGAATAATCTGGTCCATCAATACTATAAGCAGAGGCAGAAGTACCTGGTACATTTTTCTTCTTTGAAGATAGATCCTTTTTTTAAAGAATATTTTATTTATTCATTCATGAGAGACACACAGAGAGAGGCAGAGACACAGGCAGACGGAGAAGCAGGCTCTATGCAGGGAGCCGGATGTGGGACTTGATCCCAGGACTCCAGGGTCACACCCTAGGCCGAAGGCAGATGCTAAACTGCTGAGCCACCCAGGGATCCCCGGAGATAGATCCTTTTTAAAAGTTCTTTGTACTGTGGACTTACAGGTGGAGACATATATATTATATATGTGGAGACATCTTTCTTTTCTCCTCATTGCTGGAGTCCCCTTAGGTTAGCTGGGCAAAGAGCCCTCAGTTGCACTTATTTTCCCTCAGCACCCTAAAGATACTCCTCTATTTTTTTTTTTTTTAAGATTTTGTTTATTTATTAGAGAGAGAGAAAGCAAGGCAGAGGGGTAGAGGAAAAGGGAGAAACAGACTCACTGCTGAGCCAGAAGCCTGACATGGGGCTCGATCCCAGGACCCTGAGATCATGACCTGAACTGAAGGCAGAGGCTTCATCGACTGACCCACCCAAGTGCCCCTCCTTTGTTATCTTTTGAACTGTTTTTTTTTTCTTTTTAACCCTACTGAAGCTCAGAAGTCTACTGCAAATTTATTTTTCTTTCTTCTTCAAAGAGCTCTTTGAGTACACATTTTAGTTTTTTTATTGATATTCATATTACAAAAAAGTTCACCTTTTTTTTTTTTAGTATGCAATGTAATGGTTTTTGGTGTATTCACAGATAGTGCAAACTCATCACTACAGTTAATTCTGGAACATTTTCTATATTTTTTTAAGTAAATTGGACGTGGAACCCAGTGAAGGACTTGAATTCACAACCCTGAGGTCAAGGCCTGAGCTGAGATCAAGAGTCAGCCACTTGGGATCCCTGGGTGGCGCAGCGGTTTAGCGCCTGCCTTTGGCCCAGGGCGCGATCCTGGAGACCCGGGATCGAGTCCCACGTCGGGCTCCCGGTGCATGGAGCCTGCTTCTCCCTCGGCCTATGTCTCTGCCTCTCTCTCTCTCTCTCTCTCTCTGTGTGTGACTATCATAAAAAAACAAACAAACAAACAAAAAAAAAGAGTCAGCCACTTAACTGACTGAACCACCCAGGCACCCCATTTTCTATACTTTAGAAAGAAACTTGTCCCCCCTACCCCCTGTACAACCCCTTTGTTCTAAGCAACTAATCTATTTTCTGTCTCTGTAGATTTCTCTTTTCTGAACTTACATATGAATCGATTTCATATTGTACATAGATTTTGTGACTGGCTTCTTAGCATGATGCTTTCAAGGTTAATCCATGTTGTAGCATGTATCCCATACTTCATTCGTTTTTATGACAGAATAATTAGTTGTATTGATATACACTTTTGTTTATCCATTCATGTCTTAACAGATATTTGGCTTATTTCTACCTTTTGGCTATTGAAATAGTGCTGCTCTGAATATTCTTTTTTTGAGAGAGAGAACGAGCACATGCGTGAATGCTTGAGTGAGCAGGGGAAGGAGCAGAGGGAGAGAGAATCTCAAGTAGACTTGCCGCTGAGACTTGGGGCCTATCTCCGTGCTTGATCTCATGAGTTTGAGATCATTATCTGAGCCAAAATCAAGAGCCCAGTGGCTTAACCAGCCAAGCCACCCACGTACCCCAGTTGGTACAAGTATTCCTATGAACAAATATGCGTTTGAAATCTGTTTGCAGGGCAGCCTGGGTAGCTCAGCGGTTTAGCGCTGCCTTCAGCCCAGCACGTGATCCTGGAGACCTGGGATCAAGTCCCACATCAGGCTTCCTGCATGGAGCCTGCTTCTCCCTCTGCCTGTGTCTCTGCCTGTGTCTCTGCTTCTCTCTCTCTGTCTCTCATGAATAAATAAATAAAATAAAATAAAAAAAGAGAAATCTGTTTGCAGTTCTTATGGGTTTGCACTTAGGAGTGGAATTGCTATATCTTCGGGTAATTCTATGTTTAATATATTGAGGAACTGCCAAATTTTCCACAGCAGCTGCACTGTTTTACATTCCCACCAACCATGTACGGGGGTTCACATTTCTCCATATCTTTGCTAATAATTATTCTTTCCTTTTTCCATTTCCCCCCCTTTTTTTAAATTTATAACATTCTAGTGGGGATGAAGTAGTATCTCTTAGTGATTTTGTGATTCCCCTCCCCACCCCTCCCCTACTCTCCCCTCCCCTCTCCTCCCCATACCTGGTGTGGAGCCCAGTGCAGGGCTTGAACTCATGACCCTGAGATAAAGACCTGAGCTGAGATCAAGAGTTGGATGCTTAACTGACTAAGCCACCCAGGCACCTCAAGAGTTTTGGATACTAAACCTTTATCATAAATAGTTTCTTTGCATGCTTTTTAGTTTTCAGCCAAAAACAGAACATCTCGAATTTTAAAATGTGGTAGCTCTAGATATCACTTTCTCTCCCCTCCAGGGTTTGTTGGTACTACTTATTGTAGTATTATTTGTTAAGTGTCTTTTCTGAACTAATTTCTGTCAACTCTGCATTCTTTGTCGTGTGTAGCCACCAAAATGTCTGTTCCATTAGTGTAGTAGACAGCTAATGATTTTACAGAGATTTCCTTAAACACCTGCAACCAGAAATTTTCAGCCTTTGCTGAGAGGCTCTTTGTACATGTTGGGACATGCCTTCAGCACTCAGCCAGATAGTTCACAGTTAGGCCTTAGCCTTCACTTCCTGCTTCTACACACCCTTAAGATCATCTAGAAGTGACAACTTAGGGACTTCTCAGATCTTTCTTGAGCATGTGGACAACCTTGGGCATGCATGGGGCCTTTGGATTCACAAGAATTTGTTGGGGCTTTTCAGCCCCCTTATGGACATCTCCTCCTCTGGCCCGTTCCTCCCTAGCTCTTTGGTTAGTCTGCTCTTTGCTCTGTTATCTGTCCCTCAGACAGCAGTGACTAAAACATTTGCCTATAAATGTTGCATACAAAGTAGGATAGTTTCTTTAGCACTAGATTCCTTTTGAGTCTAGCAAAATAAGGACAGACCTTTTGAGTCAGTCTTCCAAGGAGCAAGCAGACAGGTCAAGAAAATAATTACAATAAGCAATGTGCTATGGATTATAGGAAAGCAAGAGAACTTATCTACTTAGGAAATATTGAGATTTTTGAAGTAGTCTGAAATAAAACATCCCCCTTATCCTTGCCAAAGTTCCAGACAAGTGGAGAAAACAGGAGCAGCAGATAGGGACCAAAATATCACTTGTATCACTAACAGAGACCAAGTTGAAGGATACAGCTTTCAGTATGTTAATCAAATTTTGCCTTTTAATTTAAGTTCTTTAGGTAGACTTCCTGGTTCCAAGCAGTGCTGTTTAAGCCTTCCTACACAGGAGAGAGTCTGTCCCTAAAGAAGTTGAGAATGTTTGATCCAGACCTTGAAAAGGTAGAAACACAGAGATAAGCCAACCTTTTTCTTCATGCTTCTAAGATTAGCTAATCAGGTAGGTTCAGATAAGTTATTCCATCTGCATCAGTCAAGAAGTACAGAGAAGCCAGGTGTGGGTTTAGAAAAAAATTCTTCCTGAGGCACCTGAGTGGCTCAGTGGTTGGGCGTCTGCCTTTGGCTCAGGGCATGATCCCAGAGTCACTGGGTCAAGCCCCCTCCTTGCCCACCCCCCCTCCCTGCAGCGGGCCTGCTTCTCCTTCTGCCTGTGTCTCTGCCTGTCTCTCATGAATAAATGAATAAAAAAACCTTAAAAAAAAAAGGAATAAGTTCTTCCTTATGGAAACCTGAAGTGAGAGACCTTCCTCCATAACAGAGGATCAGAGAAGCTTTCATGAAGGATATGAAATTGGAACAGAGCATTTTTTTTAAAGACAGGTTTATTTATTATTTTTTTGTTTTAAAAAAGATTTTATTTATTTGAGACAGAGCACAAGCTGGGAGGAGGGTCAAAGAGAGACAGAGAAGCAGACTTCCCATTTAGCAGAGATTCCAATGTGGGGCTCCATCCCAAGACCCTGAGATCATGACCTGAGCCAAAAACAGTCTTAACTGACACAGGTGCTCCTGTTTATTTATTTTAGAGAGAGCTCACCAGCAATGGAGTGGCAAAGAAAAGGGAGAGAGAATTTTTTTTTTTTTTTGAGATTTTATGTATTCATTTGAGCAAGAATGAGTGAAAGAAGGAGCAGGAGAAGGGGCAAGGGACAGGGAGAAGCAGACTCCCTACGGATCAGGGAGCCCAATGTGGGGTTCGATCCCAGGACCTGAGACTGTGACCTGAGCTGAAGGCAGATGCCAACCAGCTTTGCCACCTAGGCACTGCTGGAGCAGAGCATTAAATTGATAGACTTCAAAGTAGAAGATGAAAAGCCATAGAGATGAGAAAATACAGGCTCTCTTTAAAAACAAGTAGTAGTCTAATTTAAGCATTTGAGTTCTTGATTTCAATTGTGTTACCCTTTGGGAGTTGATTATCAAGCATAAACATTTAGCCCTTGAACAGTAGTTGGCTCTTTTTCAAGGTTATTTGACTTGAAAGATTACAAATATCGCCTCTTTCTGGTCTTAAGACAGCAGAGGGGTGCCTTGGTGGCTCAGTGGTTGAGCACCTGCCTTCCGCTCAGGGTGTGATCCCTGGGTCCTCGGATCCCGCATCGGGCTCCCTTCAGGGAGCCTGCTTCTCCCTCTGCCTAACCTTTCTGTCTGTGTGTCTCTCACGAATAAATAAATAAAATCTTAAAAAAAAAAAAAAAGACAGCAGAGTAAAATTATTTCCAGGCTCTTTTGAAAAATCCCATAAAAACAGGAATATATAAACTTCTGTATTTGAAACTATAAGATGTCTGTAATCCTGCTTGTCCAAGAAGAGGAAAAGCGGAATGAAATAGTAACTTAGCAGAGGAGAGGAAGGTTAAACTCAAATGCCTATAGAGGAGAATATTAACAAGAGGCATATCATGATTTGTCTGCAGGATGCCTCCCTGAGAAACTCAGAGCATGGAAGTACTATATACCACAGATGGAGGTTGAGAACAGGGGGGTTGTCTGAAAGTCTGTAATGGAAGATGAATCCCTCCCTGCTCCCTATACTCCTCCCAGTATTTCTTTCCTTAATCCTTAGCAGTTGGGCAACTGTGATCAACCTTATAGAAGTCAGGAGATTATTTGGATGAATTGAATTTGAGAACTTCAGGACCTAGGACCCCAAGCCCAGAGGACGTTGGGGCTTATCTACCACACTGAATCTTGGAAGTTCCAAGTCTCCTTCCTTCACCTAGTTCCTGAATTCTGTCACCTAGGTAAAAGATTAGAGAATCTTTCTCCCATTAAGAGAATGGCCTGAAAAGCAAAGGTAGCTGAATTTAATAATTTTGCTTATGTATCAACAGGCTCGTACCTACCAGTGTTGATTTTTTTAAAAATCTATAAGCATGTTTTTGTTCATTCTTGATGGTTGATGACAGACACTGCATGAAGCCCTTCATGACCAAATTATTTATAGAACTGCCCCATAGAGAGACACCTGGGTGGCTCAGTTGGTTAAGGTTAAGCTTCTGTCTAGGGTCCTGGGATCCAGCCCTGAATCGGGTTCCCTGCTCAGCAGAGGAGCCTGTTTCCCTCTCTCCCTCTGCCTGCCACTTCCCGTGCTTCTGCTCTTTCTGTTAAGTAAATAAAATCTTAAAGAAAAAAGAACGGCCCCATAGAACAAAAGTTATAGGAGATCTACAAAAGCCTTGGATTAGTAAAATGGAAAAAAAAATTTTAAAAGTAGGCTCCATGCCCAGTGCGGGGCTTACACTCACAACTCTGAGATCAAGAGTCCCGTATTCTGCTAAGCCAGCCAAGCGCCCCTAAAATGGAAAAAAAAATTAAAGAGAGAAGGCTCTAATAAAAGGTTGCCAATATTATTTTTTTAAACATATCATATACCATTGATATTTTAAAATAAAGTACAGGGGATCCCCGGATGGCTCAGCAGTTGAGCATTGGCCTTTGACCCAGGGCATGGTCCTGGAGTCCCGGGATCTAGTCCACGTTGGGCTCCCTGCATGGAGCCTGCTTCTCTCTCTCTGCCTGTGTCTCTGCCTCTCTCTCTCTCCGTGTTTCTCATGAATAAATAAAATCTTTAAAAATTTTTTTTAATTTTAAAAATAAAATACAGATTAATTTACACCAAATATGAAGGATATAATCCCAGCCTTTAACAATACATGTAGATTTGTGAAAAATCTCATTGTCCTAACTTTTTTCATTTTGCGTTAGAATTGCCACTGGTTTGGGGAGATAGGATCAAGCATACTGCCAAAGAACAGTTATCATGCTTATGATGTAGGTTAAGTCCTACTTTGATCATACATACAGTAATGCCTGGCCTGTTTTTTTCCCTCAGTCTGTATTGATTTAAAATTTTTTTGCTTAAGAAAAATAACTATAAATGTAAACCTATCTTAGTACATTCTGTAATCCTTGGGTAAATTACATTTCTTTATTTCTGTTGGTTCTCTTTTTGGTTTATTTTTTTAAAAAAACAGCTTTATTGAGATACAATTAACATATAAACGTGTAAGTTTCAGGCTTACAACGTGATGATTGGTATATGTATATTTTGCAAAATGATTACCACAATAAGGTTAGTTTACACATCTGTCACAGAGTTAATTTTTGTGTGTGGTGAAAACATTTAAGATCTATGCTCTCGGGACACCTGGGTGGCTCAGCGGTTGAGGGTCTGCCTTCAGCTGGGGATGTGATCCCGGGTCTGGGGATCAAGTCCTGCATCAGGCTCTCTGCAAGGAGCCTGCTTCCCCCTCGGCCTATGTCTCTGCCTCTCTCTCTTTTTTTTTTAAAGATTATTTATTTGGGATCCCTGGGTGGCGCAGCAGTTTGGCGCCTGCCTTTGGCCCAGGGCGCGATCATGGAGACCCGGGATCGAATACCACGTCGGGCTCCCTGTGCGTGGAGCCTGCTTCTCCCTCTGCCTGTGTCTCTGCCTCTCTCTCTCTCTGTGTGTGACTATCATAAATAAATAATTTTTTTTAAAAAAAGATTTATTTATTTATTTATTTATTTATTTATTTATTTATTTATTTATTTATAGAGATGCAGAGAGAGAGAGAGGCAGAGACACAGGCAGAGGGAGAAGCAGGCTCCATGAAGAGAGCCTGACATGGGACTCATCCAGGGTCTCCAGGATCAGGCCCTGGGCTGCAGGCGGCGGTAAACCGCTGCGCCACCGGGGCTGCCCTGTCTCTGCCTCTCTATGTCTCTCATGAATAAATAAAATCTTTTTTTAAAAAAAGATGTACTCTCAACTTTTACAAGTATGCAGTACTGTAATATTAACTGTGGTCACTATGTTGTACATTAGATTTGCAGAACGTACTCATCTTGTAGCTGGAAGTTTGTACCCTTTGATCACCTTCACCAATTTCCCCCACCCCTCAAGACTCTGACAACCACTACATTTAAATGAGATTATACAGTATTTATCTTTCTCTGACTCATTTTACTTAGCAAAATGCACTGATCCATTTTGTTATAAGAGACAGGATTTCCTTCTTTTTTATGGTTAAATAATATTTCTCTGTGTGTGTACCCAGAAGTAGGATTGCTATGGTGGTTCCATTTTTAAGTTTTTGAGAAAACTCCATACTGTTTTTTCATACTGTTAGTGGCTGCACCAATTTACATTCTTACCAAGAATACACAAGGATTTCCTTTTCTCCACATCCTCTCCAGACCTTACTATCTCATGTCTTTTTAATAATAGCCATTCTAACAGATGTGAGGGCTATATCATTGTAGTTTTTTTTTTAAGATTTTGTTTATTATTCATGAGAGATACAGAGAGAGAGGCAGAGGAGAGAAGCAGGCTCCATATGGGGAGCCCGATGTGGGACTCGGTCCTGGAACTCTGGGATCATGCCCTGAGCCAAAGGCAGCCGCTCAACTGCTGAGCCACCGAGGAGTCCCTCATTGTAGTTTTAATTTGCATTTCCTGAACAATTAGTGATGTTGAACACCTTTTCATACACCGGTTGGTCATTTATATACCTTCTTTGGAAAAATGTCTGTTAGGGTCCTGTGCCCATTTTTATTTTATTTTTTTTAAAGATTGATTGATTTATAGACAGAGAGAGAGGAGAGAGAGAGAGAGAGAGAGAGAGAGAGGCAGAGACACAGGCAGAGGGAGAAGCAGGCCCCATGCTGGGAGCCCGACGTGGGTCTCAATCCCAGGACTCCAGGATCGCACCCTCGGCCAAAGGCAGGCGCCAAACTGCTGAGCCACCCAGGGATCCCCCCTGTGCCCATTTTAAAATTATGTGTTTTTTGCTATTGTGTGAGTTCCTTATATTTTGGTTATTACCCTTTTTTTTTTTTTTTTTTTTTGGTTATTACCCTTTATCAGATAAATAGTTTGCAAAAATTTTTCTTGTTCTGTAGGTTGCCTTTTCATTTTGCTGATCATTCCTTTGCAGTATAGAAGCTTTTTTTTATTTTAAAAAGTTTTTTTTAAATAAGTAAGCTTTATGCCTAATGTAGGGCTTGAACTCATGACCCTGAGATCAAGAGTTGTATGCTCTACTGACTGCCCAGCCAGGTGCCCCTGGAAGCTTTTTAGTTTGATGTAGTCCCACCTATTTTTGTTTTTCCTTTGTTTTGATTTTGAGAGAGAGAGAGAGCATGTGTACCTGAGCAGGGGCGGGGAGGGAAATGTGTGGCAGAGGGAGAGGGAAAAGAGAGAATCTTTTTTTTTTTTTTTTTTTGGAAAGAGAGAACCTTAAGCAGATTCCACACCCAGCCTGGGGCCCAGTGCGAGGCTCAATCTCACAACCCTGAGATCATGACCAGAGTGGAAATCAAGAGTCAAACTTAACTAAGCCACCCAGGTACCCTGATGAGCCCCATATGTTAATTTTTACCTTCCTTGCTTATGCTTTTGGTGTCCTATCCAAAAAATCATTGCCAAGACCAATATTAAGGAGCATCTTGACTATATTTTCTTGTTGGAGTTTTGTAGTTTTGGTTATTATTTATTTCAGTCTTTAATCTATTTTGAGTTAATTTTTCCCAGCATTGTAAGTTAGAGGTCCAGCTTCATTTTTTGCATGTGAATATCCAGTTTCCCTGACACCATTTATTAAAGAGACTATCTTATCCCCCTTCGCATATCCTTGAGTCCTTTTCAAGTATTAGTTGAACATCATATATGCATGTTTATTTCTAGGCACTTGATTCTGTTCCATTGGTATATGTGTCTGATTTTATGCCAGTGCCATACTGTTTTGATTACTATAACTTAGTAATATGGTTTCAAATCAGGAAAAGTGATGACTCTAGCTTTGTTCTTTCTCACAATTGCTTTGGCTATTTGGAATCATTTGTAGTTCCATATATATTTTAGGATTATTTTTTCTATTTCTGTGAACGAATGCCATTGGAATTTTGATAGGGATCGTATTCAATCTATAGATCACTTTGGGTAGTATGGACATTTTAACTCTGAAATTCTTACAATTCATGAACATGGGTTTTCTTTCTATTTGTGTTCTTCATTTTTTTTCATCAGTGTCTTATAGATTTTAGCCTACAGATCTTTCACCTCCGTGGTTAAATTTATTGCTAAGTATTATTTTTGATGTTGTAAATGGGATTATTTTTCAGCTAGTTTGTTAGTGTATAGAAATGCAATTGATTTTTGTATGTTGATTTTGTAACTACAACTTCAGTGAATTTGTTTGTTTAGTTCTAACAGGGTTAGGGTTACTTTGGAGTTTTTAAGATTTTCTATATGTAAGATCATGTCATCTGCAAACAGAGACACTTTTACTTCCTTTTGTTTTGTTATTTTTCTTGCTTAGTTACTCTGGTACTATGCAGAATAGGAGTGGTGAGAGTGGAGGCCCTTGTCTTTTTATTTTAGAGGAAAACCTTTCAACTGTTCATTATTGATTATGGTATTAGCTGTGGGCTTGTCATATGTGTTCTTCATTATGTTGAAGCATATTCTGTCTGTCTGATTTGTTGAGTTTTTATCATGAAAGGATGTTGAATTTTGTCCAGTGTTTTTTCTATATTTGTTGAGGCTAATCATATTTTTATCTTTTTGAAAAATATTTATTTATTTATTGGAGAGAGAGCGAGAGAGAGAGAGAGAGAGAGAGCAACTAGGGGAAGGGGCAGAGAGAATCCTCAGGCCAACTCCCTGCTGAGTACGGAGCCTGGCACATGGCTTGATCCCAGGACCTGGAGACCATGAGCTGAGCCAAAATCAAGAGTTATCTACCTAACCAACTGAGCCACCCAGGCAACCTGTAATTTTATCTTTCGTTTTTTTTTTTTGTTTTTTTTTTTTTTTTTTTTTTTTTTTATGATAGTCACACAGAGAGAGAGAGAGAGAGAGAGGCAGAGACACAGGCAGAGGGAGAAGCAGGCTCCATGTATCGGGAGCCCGACGTGGGATTCGATCCCGGGTCTCCAGGATCACGCCCTGGGCCAAAGGCAGGCGCCAAACCGCTGCGCCACCCAGGGATCCCATTATCTTTCGTTCTATTAATGTGGCATATTAATGTTGTATATCACAGTGACTGATGGTATGTTGAATTATCATTGCATCCCAGGGATAAATCCTACTTGATTATGGTATATGATTCTTTTAGTGTGCTGTTGAATTTGGTTTGCAATTATTTTGTTGAATTTTTGTATCTACTCATCAGGGTTATTGGCCTATGGTTTTCTTGTAGTTTGCATATCTGGCTTTGGTAACTGGATAATATAGGCTTCATGAAATAGTTTTGGGAGTGTTTTCTCCTCTTCAGTTTGTTGGGAAGAGTTTGAGAATGATTTGCATTAATTCTTTAAATGTTTCCTGGAGGGATCCCTGGGTGGCTCAGTGGTTTGGCGCCCACCTTTGGTCCAGGGCTCGATCCTGGAGTACCGGGATTGAGTCCCGCGTCGGGCTCCCTGCATGGAGCCTGCTTCTTCCTCTGCCTGTGTCTCTGCCTCTCTCTCTCTGTCTCTATGAATAAATAAATAAAACGGTCCCGATGCGGGACTCGATCCAGGGTCTCCAGGATCATGCCTGGGCTGTAGGCGGCACTAAACCGCTGTGCCACCGGGGCTGCCCAATAAATAAAAATCTTTTAAAAAAAAATGCTTCCTGGAATTTACCAGTGAAACCATCTGGTTTGGGGCTTTTATTTTGGAGGAGGTTTTTAGTTACCAATTCAGTCTCCTTACTAGTTACTGGTATGTTCAGATTTTCTACTTTTTTATGATTCAGTCGTGGAAATGGTAAAAAAAATAAACTGATGCACATTAAAATTTTGAGTAGTTTATTTGAGCAAACTGACTCAAATCACAGAGTGCCAACCCAGATGATATTTTAGGAGTACTCCACCCACAAGACTAGCAGCAAGGTTTTTATAGATAAGATATAGAAGAAAAGTAAAGAAATTACTTGATTGGCTATCTTTTTTTTTTAAGATTTTTTTTATTTATTCATGAGAGACAGAGAGAGAGGCAGAGACACAAACAGAGAGAAGCAGGCTCCATGCTGGGAGCCTGATGCAGGACTTGATTCCGGGACTCCAGGATCACGCCTTGGCCCTAAGGCAAGTGCTAAACCACTGAGCCACCCAGGGAATCCCTAATTGGCTGTCTTTTAAATGGTTGCCTTATTTGAGATCGATCTTGTGTTTTGATTTTTTTTTTTTTTTCAGATTCCAGTGCTTTGACTCCGGCTTAAAGTTTGGTTTGCCTAGAGAGGCTCCCCAGATTGTAATTTCCATACCAAAGCATTAGAGCCTTGTTTAATTACTTTAGCAGTAGGTTATCACCTTTCTAGGAATTTACTCATTTCTTTTAGGTAGTCCAGGTTGTCAAGGTATAATTCATAGTAGTCTCATGATACTTTGTATATCTTTGGCATCATTTGTAATGTTTCCTTTTCATTTATAATTTTATTTATTTGAGGGGTGCCTGGGTGGCTCAGTGGTTGAGCATCTGCATTTGGCTCAGGTCATGATCCTGGGATCCTGGGATTGAGTCCTGCATCAGGCTCCCCATGGGGAGCCTGCTTTTCCTTCTATGTCTCTGCCTCTCTCTGTGTGATTACTTATTTATTAATAAGTATTTTGGTCTTTGTCCACAGTTCTCAGCTCACAACTCCCAAAACTTGGAATTTCCTAAATGATAAGAACAATGGAAACTTCCTTTGTTGGGTGCCTGGGTGGCTGAGTCTGTTAAGGTTCTGCCTTCAGCTCAGGTCATGATCCCAGGATCTTGGGATCAAGCCCCACATTGGGCTTTTTGCTCAGTGGGGAACATGCTTTTCCCTCTCCCTCTGCCGTTCCCCCTGCTGTGTTCTCACTCTCTGTCAAGTAAATAAATAAAATCTTAAAAAAAGAGAGAGATTTCTTTTGCTATAGTATTTGATCTTTTGTCCTCAGTTTAGAGCCATAAACATAAAATGGCATCTTGTTACTCCTAACAAACCCCTTTCAACCACACCTGAATTTGTGTTAATAAAGTGACTTTTGGAAAGCCTCTAGTGAGCCTCTAAGGATGTAGGCTAGTTGCCAAGGAAACCAACCATGACTAGAAGGTTGGAACTTTCAGTCTCATTCCTCTACTCCCCTAAACCCTACCTATGGGGAGGAGGGTCGAGGGGCTGGGAGTTGAATCACTCACGGATGGCCAGTAATTTAAGCAGTCATGCCTATGTAATGAAGCTTCCATAAAACTCAAAATGATGAGGTTCAGAAATCTTCCATGTTGATGGCATCAAATACAAGGAGGGTGGCACACCCCATTTCTTATGGGGAGGGTAGCTCCTGTGCTCAGAACCCTTTTGGACCCCATCCTATGTACCTTTTCATCTGACTGTTCATCTGTATCCTTATAATAAATTGGCAAATGCAAGCTAATGTTTCTCTGGGTTCTGTGAGCCTATTGAGCAAATAAATTGAACCTGAGGGAGGGGATCATGCAAACTACCAATTTATAGCTAGTTGGTCTAAAGCACAGGTAATAGCCTAGGTTTGCAGTTGGCATCTCAAGTGGGGATTCTTGTGGGACTAAGCCCTCAACCTGTAGGATATGATATTGTCTCCTGGTAGTGTCAGAATTGAGTTAAATTTGTAGGATACCCAGTTAGTGTCAGTTTAGGATTGGGGAATTGCTTGATGGTGTTGGAAAACACATGCCGGAATACCATTGTGATCAAGGAAGATACTTAGTAATGTCTATCTTACTGAATTTATTGAGGTTTGTTTTGTGCCCCTAATGTTCTGTCCTGGAGAAATTTTTTTCTTTCTTTCCTTCTTTCCTTCTTCCTTCCTTCCTCATTTATTTTGAGAGAGCACATGTACATGAGCACACATGCATGCATGGGGAAGGGGACGAGAGAGGGGGAGAATTTTAAGCAGACTCTGGTGCTAAGGGCAGAGCCCAATGGGGTGAGGGTAGGGGGCTCAATCTCAGGACCCTGAGATCATGATCTGAGCTGAAATCAAGTCCGATGCTTAAGTGACTGAGCCACCCTGGTGCCACTTAAACCATATTTGTCTTTTTAAAAGATTTTATTTATTTATTCATGAGAGACACAGAGAGGCAGAGACACAGAGGGAGAAGAGAAGCAGGCTCCCCATGGGGACTCAATCCCAGGACCACGACCTGAGCCAAAGGCGGATGCTCAACCACTGAGCCACCCAGGCGTCCTCATGTTTGTCTTTTTTTTTTTTTTTTTTTTTTTTTTTTTTTTTTTTTTTTTTTTTTCATGTTTGTCTTAATACAAACTGCCTTCATTCTTCTAGGCTGGCTATCTGGAGTAATAATAGAACTACTTGATTCTGAAGGACAATTCTTCAGATATTCTATAGCAACTGTAATGTTCTTCCATTCAAGACTTTGAATATTCCTCTTATTGTTACCATTTTCCCTAAGACTTAGTTTGGAACCTCTCAATATCCTAGAATCCATCTTCTAAATGGTATTTAGTCAGTTTTGTTTCTCAACTGTGACATTAGAGTTCTTGACAACCATTTAATATATACAGTAGGGTAGTTTTCTCGCTTGATCTAGTCTTTATGATTCCCATTAATGTATCCTAAGATTATAGTTTTTCTTTTAAAATTTGTTATATAACAAGTCACATAAATGACTCATAATAAACTGAAACTAAGTTTTTGTGAAACTAGGTTTCCTGCTTTGTATTTATGTAAATGGTAATTGCTTAATCTAAATGAAAGATTTTTTTTTTTTAATGAAAGATGTTTTAACTTATCCCTTATGAGTTTCTTCCTGATACTACTATCCTTTAGAAATCATTGAATCCTGATTCTGTTAACAAAGATACTATTTATCCTAATGAGTTTTGTGGTCTCCACCAGTTTAGTAAATATTCTTAATGATTTTATCCACAATGTCTAAAATTAGTATGAAAATTTTGATCAAACATGGGGTTTGACTGAGAGTACGTGTATTTCCTTTACTCTTCAAATAGCACTAAAATTACCATAAAGGAATACAAAGAGGCATTAGACCCCAGTGACAAAAATGAGTGGAAGAATTAGAAACCACCATAGATACAAAATTTCAACTATTTTTTAGAAAAAAACAAAACACACAGAAGAGTGTTAAGTGATTCAGCCAAATGGAGGAAGGTACACCCTGCATTGTCTACAGGGACAAGCAAATGAATTTACCCAACACAACCTCCCCAGAGACTCAACATGTGGTAGCAAAATATCTCTGAAAAGATAAGGACGAGACTTGAGATTAAAAGTAGATAATGTTAAAAAAAAATAGGTAACATTTGAAAATCTTATGAAGTGATTGAATCATACAAACTACCTCTTCCTCCTCTAGGAAACTGGGGATTTTTTTCTCCAAGAAAATGGAAGCTGAGGGTTCTGGATCCAGGAACATCAGATGCATGAAGAGGATAGGGGTTTGGAGCCAAGGAATTAAATGAAAATCTGCATACAGACTGGTGGGTCTTTGAAATAAAAATGAGCTTCCATTTAGCTTCTTAAGGTCATGAATAGGAATGGACAGCCAAGGAATAACAAAACAGTTGAGGAAAGCCTCTAAAATAAGAAGCCAGGAGTGCCTGGGTGGCATAGTCGGTTGAGCAGCCAACTCTTGGTTTTTGGTTCAGATTGTAAACTCAGGGTCATGAGATCAAGCCCCACATTGGCCTCTATGCTCAGCACAGAGTCTGCTTACGACTCTTCCTCTGCCTCTCCCCCTGCATGTGTGCTCTCTCCCTCAAAATAAATAAGTAAATATTTTAAAATAAAATGAGAAGCCAAACAAATAAGAGAAAAGGCAGAGAGAGCAAGGGTAGAAAACTGGGGTGGACGGGGAATCTCTAAGAAATGAAATGTGTGTCTTCAAAAGAACAGGATGTTATTTTGAAAAATCTTTGAACAAATAAAAAACCTTTATAAATAAAATATAATTATACCCCCACCAATAGTGGAAGGATTGTAGGTAAAGTTGAAGCAATTTCCTAGGAATTAGAACAAAAAGATTAAATGAGGGAAATAGAAAATAATTTTTTTAAAGATTTTGAGAGAGAAAGAGCATGTGAGAGAGAGAACATATGTGCATGCATGCATGAGGGAGAAGGGCAGAGGGAGAAGCAGGCTCCCCGAAAAGCAGGGAGCCCAGGATCCTGGGATCATGACCTGAGCCAAAGGCAGATGCTTAACTGACTGAGCCACCCAGGTGCCCCCAGAGAAAAATACATTTTTTAAAAAATTTTTATTTATTTATTCATAGAGACACAGAGAGAGAGAGAGAGAGAGGCAGAGACACAGGAAGAGAGAGAAGCAGGCTCCATGCAGGGAGCCCGATGTGGGACTCCATCCCAGGTCTCCAGGATCACACCCCAGGCTGCAGGCTGCGCGAAACGCTGCACCACGGGGGATGCCCGAAAAATACATTTTAAAATTAAAGATAGACTAGGAGGTCCAATAATTGACTAATAGAAACCCAAATATTAAAGGACAGAGAAAATAGTGAGAAATGATGCCCAAAAAATCTCCAAAGCATTTTTTTTAAAGATTTTATTTATTTATTCATGAGACACCTAGAGAAAGGCAGAGACACAGGCAGAGAGAAGCAGATTCCCTGCAGAGAGCCCGATGGGGACTGGATCCCGGGACTCCAGGATCACGCCCTGGGCCTAAGGGAGGTGCTCAACCACTGAGCCACCCAGTCCTCCAAAGGACTCCAAAGGACTGAGCCACCCAGTCCTCCAAAGGACCTCCAAAGGACGGGAGCCACCCGTCCCTCCAAAGCATTTTCCAAGTCAATAGATTTGTAAATTGAAAAAGCTTTAGAATAGTAAAAAAAGACAAAGACCCAAGAAACTTGATTATGAAATTTAGTAAACTGGAGATATAGAGACTTTACTAAAAGCATCCAGAAAGAGTAGCTAGAGGTTACATTCAAAGGACCCATAAGAATGGCATTTACATAGTAGTAGCATAGGGACATAGAAACAGGATCAAGGGATCCCTGAGTGGCGCAGCGGTTTGGCGCCTGCCTTTGGCCCAGGGCGCAATCCTGAAGACCCGGGATCGAATCCCACGTCGGGCTCCCGGTGCATGGAGCCTGCTTCTCCCTCTGCCTATGTCTCTGCCTCTCTCTCTTCTCTCTCTGTGACTATCATAAATAAATAAAAAATTAAAAAAAAAAAAAAGAAACAGGATCAAGTTGTGTCTTCATATGTCTTCATCGGGAAAGATTTCCTACGTATAATTTTATTGCCAGCTAAATTATCAATCAAATGTGAATTTAGAATAAAGATATTTTTAGACCTGCAAGTGACTCCAAAATTGTAGTTCTCATGAACTCTTTTTTGTTCATAAGTTGCCCTTAAATAGAAAGGGAGAAGAAATCAGGTTCAAGAAGTAGGATTCAAAGAGAAGAGCTAAGGATGAGCCCAAGATGACAGCTGTGTAGCCAGTTCAGAGCATCCCCCAACAGAGTGAAGCAGAAGAAAGAACAGTTTGGGGAAGATACAGATGCAGGAAAAAGACAGAATCTGATATATTTGAGCATATGGGAAATACTGATAGACATATAACAGATGTTGGAGCTTTTGAGTGAAAGCTAAAAATACATAGAAAACGAAAAAAAATGAGGTAGTCATTGATTTGTAGAGAAGAAGTGCATGATCTTAACTGTTCTACTTGACTGAGTACTGACTAGTATCTCTCCAATCCTTTCATAATTCCTCTTGATTTAAACAAAGACTGAAAAAATTACATGGGATGTGGAGGATGGGGGGTTAAGATGCTGAAGCTAAATACTTGTATTTCACAGAAGGGTGTCAGTAAATAATATCTAAATTTGACAAGTCAAGCATATTTAGAAAAAGAAAGGCAAATACCAGAACCTACTAGAAGATTCTGTAGGATGTAGGGATAAGGAGGACTCTGCTGTTTTTCCAAAGCCCTTTGTCTTCATTGTTTTTTTTTTTTTTCATTTTTTTTACTCTTTTAATATAAAAATTCAGTGAAATTATATGGCATATTGTAGAGACCTCTTTCCAGATATTTATCAGTTAATTAATTCTAGCCAAATATCTAGCTGTATCATGCATTCTTTGTTTAGTTGTCATGTTCATAATAGCACCATTGTCTTACTCATATCACGGCGTAGGAAGTCTAATAGATTTCTTTGGTCTATTAACTTGGTATCACTTTCCCTTAATGATTTTCTTACAAAGTTATTTCTTCACTTCTGCTTTAAAGAGTCTTTGTTCTAATTTAGCATTGTTTCTCTTGGTTCCTTTTAAATTTAAATATAGTTTCTGACATGCAGTCAGGATATCTAGGATGCTGTGTACTTTATTTGTTTCTTATGTTACCTAAAACAAGGGAATGCTTTTTCTACAAATAAATACCATGGCTATGTTAAAATACTGCTTTGGAAATATTTCCATAACAGTAAGATGATTTAGAATGTGTGTTTGTGAGTGAATTGTAAAATTACTATCTGACATATGTCTTGGAAAATTCCACAGCTTCTGCCAGTTTTCAGTTTCTGGCACATTGACTAGAATTTGTAAATGAGGAAATCAAACTCTACTTTCCCTTGATTTACCAACCCCTGGGCATTGGAATACAAGATTAGAGGTAAATATTTGCTAATCCTGAGTCAAATCCCATTATTGCCGGCTGTATCTGCTCTTAGTGTTTTATTTTTTTATTTGTTTTTATTTTTTTAAAGATATTTATTTATTTATTCATAAGAGATAGAAAGAGAGGCAGAGACACAGGCAGAGGGAGAAGCAGGCCCCATCCCATGCAGGGAGTCTGACGTGGGAGTTGATCCAGGGTCTCCAGGATCAGGCCCCGGACTGAAGGCAGCACTAAACCGCTGAGCCACCGGGGCTGCCCTGCTCTTAGTTTTTCAGTGTTTACAGAGATGAGGCGGTGCTAGGGAAAGTGAAGGAGGAGGGGAGTGAAGGACAAGTAATTATATTGCTACTTTGAGTTTTTAGTTCTTTCCTTTTACTTTATAACCTCAAAAAAAAAAAAAAAGTTTTCAGTAGGACATGGAAGATTTCCTGGATTGAGCAGCATCCAAAATGATTTCCAGTCCTACCCAGTGGGTCATCAAAATTCATGGAGTCCTCAGGGCTCAAAAATGTTGCTTGGGATAGTTAAAACTGAGTAAGTGAAAGTAATAATCAACAGAAAACAGAATAAAGGTGCCTACTTATTTTATACTGAGAGCAATGAATTGTTAGTGGATATAGATTTTGGTTAGTAATTAGGATAGAAATCAGGATAAAAGAAAGCTCAGAATGTTGAGTCAGATATTAAAAGGTATCCAAAGCAGAAAGTTTGACCTATTAAGTAATGTGTCTGTTTTCTAAGTGTATCCCTTCCTTAGTATTTTTAATCTAGGAATTTCTTTCTTATGATAAATTTACTCATGACATGGTAATGCACTGACAGTAGTTTTCATTTAAAATGCAATTATATTCCTAATAGGGATGAGATGTTAGGCGGAAGGATTGTAAACTTATTTTATTTTAGGTTTATTTAGCCATACAAAAATGTTTTTCCTCTTAGGTTCTGGAAAGAAAGCCAGTCGGAAAAACATCTGGTGGTAGTTGAATGAAGAAATGGCATAATCAGTAAAAATTACTTATAGGAAAAAAATAGTGAAGAGAAAATTTTATGTAGCTTTAACTCTGGATTTCTTTATGAAAATTCTTTTTTTTTTTAAGTAGAGGAAGAGTTCTTTATTATTTTTTAAAATATGTTTATTTTTAAGTAATCTCTGCTCCCAACATGGAGCTTGAACTCGAGTCCAAGATCAGGAGTTGCATGCTCTACTGACTGAACCAGCTTCAAATTTCATTTTTTTAAAACCATTTATTTATTTATTTGAGAGAGAGAGTGAGTGGGAGGGACAGAGAGGATCTGAAGCAGACTCTGTGCTCAGCACAGAGCCTGATGTGGGTCTCAATCCACGACCATAAGATTATAACCTGAGCCAAAACCAAGAGTCAGATGCTCAACAGACAGAGCCACCCAGCCACCCCCTGAAATTTCATTCCTAATCTCTCCCTAAAATTTTCCTCTCACCAAAATATTTGGTCTGTGTTGGACTACCTTTGTATGTCTCAAGTTTTACCCTCATCTATGATCATGAGTTGTAAACATTAAAGAGCCTGTTTTTGTAGCTTTTGCTGTTATCAACCACTCTAAAATTAAAACAATTATTCAGCTTGGCAGGACTTCTGCTGGTTGCTGGAAAAGTTATTTATGAGACTGCAGCTATATGGTGGCTTGACTGGGGCATGAGTGTCTAAGAGCCTCACAGTCGGACGCCTGGGTATCACTGTCAGCTGGTACTTATTTTTCCACATGGTATATCATCATTCGGAAACCTAGCCTGGACTTTTTCTTACATGGTGGCATGAGTGTTTCAAGAGGATAAAGCTTCAGTGTTTTGTAAGGCTCAACCTTGGGAATCATACAGTGTTACTTCCATCACATTGTTTTGGTAAAATTAAGTCACCATGTCAACTCAGATGCAGAGGGTGGGAAACCAGACTACCTTATGAAGAGAGGTATAGCAAAATCCCATTGCAAAAGGTCATTGCCAGAAGGAGTTAAGATTTATTGAAAGGTGTCATTATGGGCAGCCCAGGTAGCTCAGCGGTTTAGTGCCACCTTCGGCCTGGGGTGTGATCCCAGAGACCTGGGATCAAGTCCCATGTTGGGCTCCCTGCATGGAGCCTGCTTCTCCCTCTGTCAGTGTCTCTGCCTCTCTCTCTCTCTCTCTCTCTTGTGTGTGTGTGTGTGTGTCTCATGAATAATAAATAAATAAAATCTAAAAAAAAGAAAAAAAAAAAGAAAGCTGTGATTATGAGTTTCTACCATGGTTTCCACTTTGACTCCAGTGATTCACATTCTTATCACATGCAAAATATCTGCTCCCAGTGGTCCTCATGTGCAGTTCCCCTTGATCCAGAGACCTATGAACTAAAAAGAAAAGTCATTTACACCATGCACACAATATACATTGTTGTCACAGGGATAGAATAATGGCAATAGACATTCTCCCTAAAAAAAAAAAAAATAATAATAATAATAATGGGGAGCTAACAGGAGGCACATAGCAGTTGTTGGTTCCCATCAGTTCTAAAATCTAGATGGGCACATGTCAGGGTCATCTACTCCAGAAGCAGGAAATGTGGCTGGACTTGGGCCCAATTCTGCTTCCTGGGAATGGTTCCTGAATCTGTTTTTCTCTGTGATTCTTGGTACCACATTCTGGGCTATTAATGCTGCTTTCTGAGAGGTCTCTCCTTCTACTTAGTAATGTCTTATGAAGCTAAATATCTTTCTTAGTGTACTTCCTTCCTAGAGAAATTTGGATTCCCAGAGGCTGCTCTTCTTTTTTGAAAAACCTCTGTCCCTTTTAATCCAGCTGGAACATCTTCCTTTAAAATTTCTAGAATTTTTGGGACACCTGGGTGGCTCAGTTGGTTGGGCATCTGACTCTTGGTTTTGGCTTGGGTCATGGTCTCAGATCAGTCGTAAGATGGATCCCTGTTTTGGGCTACATGCTCAGCGCAGAGTCTGCTTGTCCCTCTCCTTCTCCTCCCCTCACTCATGCACACACTTTCTAAAATAAATAAAATCTTAAAAAAATAAATAATAAAATTTCTAGGATTTTTCTATGAATCTGATTTGTTATTCTCCATCCCAAAAGCTGTATTATAACTCATTTTAAGACAGGCCTCTCTCTAGTTTGGTTGTGTCAGGCTGTTGTGACATAATTCCCTTAAGTTTCTTAGAGGAATTCTTGTCTAATTGAGAGAGTCAACTAGGCATGGCTTTAAGATTTTCTGAGGTTTCTCAAAGCAACTTAACAGCCACATTATTTTATCTGGTATTTACCCTGTAGATAGTTCTTATTTTGAGAATCTTATGGCTTGAGAGACAGAAGATGAGAAATAGTTTTATTTTCCAGTATAGTAAGATCTAGGCCCTCTATATGTCTTCTAATATTTTTTCTTGAAAACTAAACAGTTCTTTCTTTCTTTTTTTCTTTTTTAAGATTTTATTTATTTATGAGAGACACACACACACACACACACACACAGAAAGAGACATAGGCAGAGGGAGAAGCAGGCTCCCCATAAGGAGCCTGATGTAGGACTCAATCCCAGGATCCTGGGATCAGGACCTGAGCAAAAGGCAGATGCTCAACCGCTGAGCCACCCAGGTGCCCCTAAACAGTTCTTTCTGTAGTGTATTTCTTACCATATTTTATCATAAGCAGCTGAAAGAGACTAATTATCACTTTCAAAGCAGCTAATATAAACATGTTTAAAGACTAAAGGAGCAATGCCTGGATGGCTTGGTTAAGCATCTGACTCTTGGTCTCAGCTCAGGTCTTAATTTTAAGATCATGAGTTGAAGCCCTGTGTTGAACTCCATACTGGTCTTGGAGCCTACTTTTAAAAAAGATTAGAGGAAATCAGATTTAAGTAATTAAAGGAGAGTATGATGACAGTGACTCAAATAGACAATGTCAATAAAGAAATAAAATTATAAAAAAATCAAATGGAAATTCTGAAGTTGAAAAGTAGAATAACTGAAAAAATTACTAGTGGAGGAACTCAAAATCAAATTGGAGATCACACAGAATGAGAATCCATGAATTTAAAGACAGAGCAGTAGAAATGATCCAACTGGGATCCCTGGGTGGCGCAGCGGTTTAGCGCCTGCCTTTGGCCCAGGGTGCGATCCTGGAGACCCCGGATCGAATCCCACGTCGGGCTCCCAGTGCATGGAGCCTGCTTCTCCCTCTGCCTATGTCTCTGCCTCTCCCTCTCTCTCTCTATCATAAAAATAAATTTAAAAAATTTTTTTAAAAAAATGATCCAACTTGAAGAAAAGAATGAAACAAAATGAACGGAACCTCAGGAATTATGGGACATCAGCTGTACCAACAATACATATAGTTGGAGACGGGAGATGAGAGAGTCGGAAAAAAATATTTGAAGAAATAATAGCTGAAAATTTCCCAAATTTGATGAAAAGCATGTATCTACACATCCAAAAATCTGAGTGAGTAGGACTAATACAAAGAAATCTACACCTGGGCACACTTGAATTGAACTGTTTAAATCAAGATACAAAGAAAAAATCTGGGAAGTAAAAATTCATGGTGTATGTGAGGGAACAGCGATATGAATAGCAGCTGACTTTTCACCAGAAGCCATGGAAGCAAGAAAGCAGTTGGGTAACAAGTCAAAGTATAGAGAGTAAAAATTATTAAGAATTTTATATTCAGGGGATCCCTGGGTGGCTCAGCGGTTTAGTGCCTGCCTTTGGCCCAGAGCGCGATCCTGGAGTCCTGAGATCAAGTCACACATCAGGCTCCCTGCTTCTCCCTCTGCCTGTGTCTCTGCCTCTCTCTCTCTGTGCATCTGTCATGAATAAATAAATAAAAATCTTTAAAGAAAAAAAAGAATTTTATATTCAGGGGATCCCCAGATGGCTCAGTGGTTTAACACCTGCCTTCATGCCCAGGGCATGATCCTGGAGTCCCGGGATTGAGTCCCACATTGGCTCCCTGCATGGAGCCAGCTTCTCCCTTTGCCTGTGTCTCTGCCTACACCCCCCCATAAATAAATAAATAAATAAATAAAATCTTTTTAAAAAAAAATAATTTTATATTCACATCAAAGGACACTCAAGAAACTGAAAAATCCTGAAGAATGAGAGAAATTATTTGTAAATCATACCTGAGAACAGATATATTTATATCCAGAATATAAAGAACGCTTACAAAGCCATTACAATGAAACAACCCAGTTTTTTTTACAAAAGTCAAAGGACTTGAACAGACATTTCCTTGAAGAAGATATATGAAAGGCCAAAACATATGAAAATATGCTCAAAATCATTAGCCCTAAATAAAAATCATTAGCCCTTAGAGAAAGGCAAATCAAAACTAATGAAATAGCACTTTATACCCACTAGGATGAGTATAATTAAAAATAGCAAAAATGGGAAAATAAGTATTAGCTATGATGTGGAGAAATTTGTGTTTCTTTTTAAGTAAACTCCACCCAGCGTGGGGCTCAAACTCATGAGCCCGAGATCAAGAGTCACAGGCTTCTCACTGATTTTGCCGCCCAAGTGCCCCTGATGTGGAGAAATTGGGGGATCCCTGCGTGGCGCAGCGGTTTGGCGCCTGCCTTTGGCCCAGGGCGCGATCCTGGAGACCCGGGATCGAATCCCACGTCGGGCTCCCGGTACATGGAGCCCTCTTCTCCCTCTGCCTATGTCTCTGTCTCTCTCTCTCTGTGTGTGACTATCATAAATAAATTAAAAAAAAAAAAAAGAAATTGGAAACTTTTACCTTGTTGGTAGCAATGTAAATTGGTGCAGTTAGTTACTGTGGAAAGCACTTTGGTAGTTCCTTAAAAAGTTAGAAGTACCGTACAATCCAGAAATTCCACTCATAGATGTTTAGATACCAAAAGAATTGAAAACAAATATTCAGAGACGCCTGGGTGACTCAGAGGTTGGTCTGCCTTTGGCTCGGGGTGTGATCCTGGGGTTCTGGGATTGAGTTCCACATCAGGCTGCCTGCAGGGAGTCTGCTTCTCCCTCTGCCTATGTCTCTGCCTCTCTTCTGTCTCTCATGAATAAATAAAATCTTTTTAAAAAATTCATAAAAGTATTTGTGCACAAATAATGTTTATAGAAGCAATATTCACAATGGGCAAATGTAGAAGCAATCCAAGTGTCCATTAACAGATGAATGGATAAACAACATTTGGTATATCCATACAACAGAAGATTATTCAGTCAAAATGGAATGGATTACTGACGTATGGTACTATATAGATAAACCTCAAAAATGTTATAAAAAATGAAATAAGCCAAACATAAACGGTCACATTGAATGATTCTGTTTATGTGAGATATCCAGAATAGGGGAACCTGCAGTGACAGAAAGGAGAATAACAGTTGGCTAAATCTGTGAATGGGAGGATATGGGGTGGTAGGTCTTGGGAATGATTACTTAAGGAAGACTGAGTCTTCTAGGGGAACAAGAACTTTGAAGTAGATGTGGCAGTTTGCATAATATTGCAGATACTAAATGCCATTGAATTGTACCTTAAAATGGTACATTTTATGTGAATTTCCCTTCAAAAATAATTTAAGTGAATTCTATATCCAGCAATAGCTATTACTGAAAAATACAGGCAAAATAGAGACATTCCCAGAATAGCAAACACAGAGAATTTGTTGTTAGTAGACATGAAATACAGCTTTACATGAAATCCTAAAGGCAGTCCTTCAACCTGAAAGGATACAGTTCCAAATGGTAACTTGAAGGAAAAGCACTGTAAAAGTTAATTACCAGAGTAAATATTGAAGGCTATAAATAAATTTTTCTCTTATATTAGTTCAACTGAATTCAAAGACACTTGTGTGACACAATCATAAAACTCTATCATTGGGCTTTTTTTTTTTTTTTTAATCATTGGGCTTTTAAGATAATATAGTGGGCCCCTGGCCGGCACAGTCAGTTAAGCGTTTGTCCGACTCTTGGTTTTGGCTCAGGTCATGAGATCAAGCTCTGCATCAGGCTCTGAGCTCAGCAGAGTCTGCTGGTTTCTCTTTCCTTTTCTCTCAGCCTCTCCGTGCATGTGTACATGCGTTCTCTCTCCTCTCTCTCTCACTCGCTGTCTCCAAAATGAGTCTTTAAAAAAAGATACATATGCAGCATGATAATAGCAAAAAGGAGGAGGGGGGAAATAGATTTCTTTTGGAGCAAAGTTTTTATATGTTACCAGGTTTAGTACTAATCTAAAATAGATTGTGATATTTTTTTAAACAAAAAAATTACAGTGATACACTAGAGAATACCAACTTAAAAGAAGATAGTAAAAGAAGAACAAAAGACATGAGACAAGGGACGCCTGGGTGGCTCAGCGGTTGAGCATCTATCTGCCTTTGGCTCAGGGCATGATCCTGGAGTCCCAGGATCGGGTCCCACTTCGGGCTCCCTGCTTGGAGCCTGCTTCTCCCTCTGCCTATATCTCTGTATCTCTCATGAATAAATAAATAAATAATCTTAAAAAAAAAAAGACATGAGACATACATAAAACAAACAGCAAAATGAGACATATCCCACTAAATAATTACAATAGAATGTGAATGACTTGTATACTTAAAAGGCATAGATTGTCAGACTAGATTTTTTTAAAAAACAAGATTCAACTTTATGCTGTGTAGAAGAGGCACACTTTAAATTCAAAGTCACAGATAGGTTGAACATAAATGAATAGAAGATATACTACATATGTACTAGCCTTGAACCATCTAGAATAAAATTAAGAATTCAGTTTGGGGCACCTAGATAGCTCAGTTAAAGTGTCAAACTATTGGTTTCGGCTCAGGTCATGATCTTAGGGGCATGGGATTGCACTCATCTGCGTGAGATTCTCTTCCTCTCCCTCTGCCTCTCCCCCTGCTTGTGCTCTCCTTGGTTTGAGCACGCGCTCTCTTTCTCAAATCTTAAAAAATTCATTTTGATTCATAGTATTAAAAATAATAAAATACTTGGGGAAAAATAAGACTTATACACTGAAAATTATGAAACATTGCCAAGAGAAATTAAAGAAGACCTAAAAGATAATTAGAAATTCCAAGTTCATGGTTTGGAAGACCCAATATTAAGATGGCAGTTTTCTCCAAATTGATCTATGGAATCAATGCAATCTCTCAAAATCTCAGCAGGCTTTTTTTTTCTTTTAAGATTTTATTTATTTATTCATGAGAGACAGAGAGAGAGGCAGAGACACGGGCAGAGGGCAAAGCAGGCTCCATGTAGGGAGCTCGATTGGGACTCGGTCCTGGGTCTCTAGGATCACGCCCTGGGCTGAAGGTGGTGCTAAACCGCCGAGCCACCTGGGCTGCCCCAGCAGGCTTTTTTGTAGAAATTGGCAAGGTGGTTCTAAAATTTATATGGGGGCAGCCCCGGTGGTACGGCGGTTTAGCGCTGCCTGCAGCCCAGGGTGTGATCCTGGAGACCCAGGATCGAGTCCCACGTCGGGCTCCCTGTGTGGTGCCTGCTTCTCCCTCTGCCTGTGTCTCTGCCTCTCTCTCTCTCTCTCTCTCTCTCTCTCTCTTTGTGAATAAATGAAATCTTTTTAAAAATAATAAAATTTATATGGAAATGCTGCAAAATGAACACAGAGGAGTTCACTTACTGATTTCAAAATAACATTAAGCTATGGTAATCAAGACAGTTATTGGCATAAAGATAGACCTACGAAGTAATGGAACAGTATTGAGAATCTAAGAATAAATGTTTACATTTGTGGCCAGTTGATTTTTTTTTTTTTTTGTGGCCAGTTGATTTTTGATAAAGGTTTCAATAGCGGCAATTCAGTGGGAAAAGAATAGTCTTTTAAACAAATGGTATTGAAACAATTGGATATCTGCAGGGTAGAAGATGAACTTTGGTCTTTACTTCCAACCATATGTATGAAAAATAACTCAAAATGGATCATATACTTAAATGTAAGAACTAAAGCTATAAAACTTCTGGAATGAAACATAGCAGATAAGCTTTATGACCATTGGTTAGACAGATTCATATACAGGTTTTCCCCTGCTATCTGAAAGTAGAGCATCCCTGTGAAACTTTGTAAGCTGAAATGGTGCAAAGCGAAGAAGCGGTTCTGTTAATCTATATGGAAACTTGAGGTGCACCTACCTGGGTGGCTCAGTTGGTTAAGCGTCTGCCTTTGGCTCAGGTCATGATCCCAGGGTCCTGGTCAGGCTCCCTGCTCAGTGGGGAGTCAGCTTCTCTCTCCCCCTGCTTGTGCTCTTTCTTACTCTGCTTGATCTCTCTATAAGAAGTAATCTTTTAAAAAAATTTTTCTTGAGCATTCCTAGAACCAAAAAGTAATGTCTCTTCAGCTTTCCTTATACCTTGGGATACATCTTGCTGATAGATCCACAAAATAAATCAAGATAAAGCACAAATGCTCACAGACACAATTAAAAGCTGTGGTAGCTTGATACTGAGATACTGAGCATGGTTCATGGGAAGGGAGCTTGGTAGTGCTACTCTCACTGCTCTCGGTTTACTCTGCCTCTCTAATGGCTCACTTGTAAAACCCTGAACACTATTTTTGCTTCTTACCTTTTTTCATAAAAGTGAAAATCCTCTTCAGATATCATTTGGTTTTCAGTTAAAAAACAGTACCAGTGTATTAGGGGATTCCTGGGTGGCTCAGCGGTTTAGCACCTGCCTTTGGCCCAGGGCGTGATCCTGGAGTCCTGGGATCGAGTGCCGCGTCGGGCTCCCTGCACGGAGCGGAGCGTACATCTCCCTCTGCCTGTGTCTCTGCCTCTCTCTCTCTGTGTGTCTCATGAATAAATAAATAAAATCTTTAAAAAAAAAAAAGGAAAGTGGCATAACACAGACTTTCAAAAAGTAGGGATTACATGTATGTAACATCAAAAGCATGATTGATTTTTTTAAAGGTGAATTGAACTTTATCAAAATTAAAAACATTTGTCCTTCAAAAGATACCATCAAGAAGTAGAAGACACAACCCACAGAATGGGAGAAAATATTTGCAGATCATATAGTCCATGATGGGTCTGTATATATATTCAAAGTCCTTGAATATATAAAGAACTGCTAAATCTCAATGGTAAGAAGACAACCCACATAAATGGACAAGTGATTTGAATACATATTTCACCAAAGAAGTCATTTGACTAACATTAAAAGGTGCTCACTAACATTAGTAATTACAGAAAAGCAAATTGAAACCATGGTATACCAATTGGCCAAAGTTAAACAGCTAGACAACAACAAGTGATGGTAAAATATGGACACACTGGAACTCTCATACATTGCTGGTGGGAATGGAAAATGGAAAACAATTTATTGGTTTCTTTGAAAGTTTAAAATAAACTGAGGTGCTTGACTGGCCCAGTTGGTAGATCACACAACTCTTGATCTCAGGGTTGTGAGTTCGAGCCCTATGTTGGATGTAGAATTTACTTAAAAAAAATCTTGGGGCTTCTGCGTGGCTAGGTTGGTTAAGTGTCTGACTCATGGTTTCGCCTGGGGTCATGATCTCAGGATCTTGAGACTGAGGTCAGCATCTCCACTGTCAGCAGGGAGTCTGCTGGAGATTCTCTCTCCCACTCCCTCTTGCCTCTTTCTGCCACACATGTGCACATGCGCTCTCGCTCAAATAAATAAATAAAATCTTTTTTAAATAACAAAAAAAAAAAAGTGTAAAATAAACAACCTATAACACAACCCAGCAATTCTCTATCTTAGATTCTGTACATAAGAAATGAAAACCTGGGGGCAGCCCCGGTGGCGCAGCGGTTTAGCGCCGCCTGCAGCCCAGGGCATGATCCTGGAGACCCTGAATTGAGTTCCACATGGGGCTCCCTGCATGGAGCCTGCTTCTCCCTCTGCCTGTGTCTCTGCCTCTCTCTCTGTGTCTCTATGAATAAATAAATAAAATCTTAAAAAAAAAAAAAATGAAAACCTGGGATGCCTGGGTGGCTCAGTGGTTAAGTGTCTGCCTTTGGCTCAGGGCCTGATCCCAGGATCCAGGATCAAGTCACACATCATGCTCTCTGCGAGGAGCCTGCTTCTCCTTCTGCCTATGTCTCTTCCTCTCTCTGTGTCTCTCATGAATAAATAAATCTTTAAAAAAAAAAAAAAAGAACTGAAAACTTATTTCAACCAAGACTTATTTAGAATAATTATAGAAGCATTATTCATGATAGTAAAAAATATATAGCAATCTAGATGCTTGCCAGCTGGGAATGAATAAACAAAATATGGCATTTCATAAACTGGAATACTATTCAACAGTATAAAAGGAATGACTGGTGCATGCTACAACATGATGAGTTTTTAAAATATGCAGAATAAAGGAAGCCAGATATAAAAGATGACATGTTTTATGTTTCCATTTTTTTTAATGTCCAGAAAAGGAAAATCTGTACAAAAAGAAAGGCAATTAGTGGTTGCTTAAGGTTGGGTATAAGCAAATGGATGGATAGCAAACAGGCATGAAGGATATTTTTGGGGTGATGAAAATTTAAAAATGAAGTGATGGTTGTACAGCCTTACAGGTTTACTAAAAATTATTGAATGTACACTTAAAACCAGTGAATTTTATGGTTAGTGAATTATACCATTTAAAGCTGTTTAAAAAATATGATATATATACAGATAAAATTGCATGATGGTGAAAACCTAGTAATTACAGCTTTTCTTTAACAAGAAATTTAATATGGCCCCTGGCTGGCTCAGTGGTTGAGTGTCTGCCTTTGGCTCAGGGCGTGATCCTGGGGTCCTGGGATTGAGTCCCACATCAGGCTTCCTGCATGGAGCCTGCTTCTCCCTCTGACTGTGTCTCTTCTCTCTCTGTGTGTGTCTCTCATGAATAAATTAAAAAAAATTTTTTAAATGACACTTATGAAATCGCACACATAATTTTCTCTTCTAACCCATTGGCCAGAACTCAGTGACTTGGCTTTATATAGCTGCAGGAGAAATAAAGTTGTCTTTACATACAGCCATGTGCTAACTAAATGTTGGGAATTCTGTTACACTAGGAGAATGGATAACTAATATTCTCTACCAAAGTACTCACTAAATTTTGTGTTCTATAAAGCTGAAAGAGATCTTTTAATTTTTTAAGTCAGGAACTATACTCTAATTCAACCAGCAGGGGTCGCTGTTGAGCAAGTACATTCTTTGCTATTTCCTTTGTTAAACCTACGTGCCATTACTCCATTACATTTCTTAGTTATATAATTTATAGAAAACAATTATAATTGTAGAAGCCAATAACACACTATATGCTAGTTAATTAAATTTTAAAAAAGAAAAATTAAGAATATACCTTCAGAGAACTGAAATGTGTATCCCACATTTATGTACTTTGCTCACCAATAAAATTTGGTGGTGGGGGGGGGGAAATCCCTGGGTGGTTCAGCAGTTTGGCGCCTCGCTTTGGCCAGGGCGTGATCCTGGCATCCGGGGATCGAGTCCTCTTCGGGCCTCCTGCATGGAGCCTGCTTCTCCTCTGTGTCTCTGCCTCTCTCTCTCTCTATCTGTCTCTCATTAAAAAATAAATAAAATCTTAAAAAAAGAAAAACTTGGTAAGAGATAAGGGAGAAAAAAGTACATTTATCGTTATGAACACTGAGTAATGTACAGAAATATTTAATCATTGTACTGTACACCTGAAAATAATAAAACGCTGTTGTGCTTGAATTTAAAAAATTTTTAATGAATGCAAAAAATAAAAACAATTATAGTTTTATACAAAGCAGCAGTAAATGCTAGTGTATAACAAGACACGTCAATTAGATTTTTTAAAGCCTGAATATTTAAGAATGTCTTATCCTAGATAAATACTGTTGCAATATCTATTTGCTTGTTCAGAGGATGATGTCCTACCTTGAAACAATTAATAGAGAACAACCTAGTTGCTCTCATGTTTTACCCATTACCCTGTCCTTGTAATGTAGATAGATTATAAATATACATAATGAAATTATATATTCCTGTTAATATAAAACCAGATTACCTAAGAATGTCAGATGTTTGGATAGTCAACTTCCTCTACAACAATTATATCCAAAATCTTTGACAAATTTGTTGCAATTCATCATATCCTGGACCTAACCGGTTTTGGCAACCTTTATATTTTGCATGAGAAACCAAAGTTTGATTCAGCTGAAATAGTAGAATACCTAAAACATATTCTATTGCTTCTGTGAAACGTTTATTTTACCAGCAATGCCATGAACTGAGGCAGAAGCCATATGGGCTTCCTAGAAAATATTTAAAATTATTGTGTCTACCTCTAGGATTATTTTCTAAGCTCCATTGTTATGTCACTCCAAATAATGAAATATTCGGATTATTTCTTAGAACTGTAATTTCTTTTTCTTTCTTTCTTTTTTTTTTTTTAAGGATTTTCTTTATTTATTCATGAGAGAGACACAGAGAGAGAGAGAGAGGCAGAGACACAGGCAGAGGGAGAAGCAGGCTGCACACAGGGAGCCTGATGTGGGACTCGATCCTGGGTTTCCAGGATCACACCCTGGGCCAAAGGTAGGCGCCAAACCGCTGAGCCACCCGGGCTGCCCACACATTTCTTTTTCTTTTTCTTTTTTTTTTTTTAAGTAGGCTGTATATCCAACATGGAACCCAAAATGGGGCTCTAGTCATGACCCTGAGATCAACACCTGAGCTGAAATCAAGAGTCAGATTTTTTGTTTGTTTTTTGTTATTTTTTTTCAAGACTTTATTTATTCATGAGAGACACAGAGAGGCAGAGACATAGGCAGAGGGAGAAGCAGGCTCCATGTGGGGAGCCTGATGCGGGACTCAATCCTGGGACTCCAGGATCATGCTCTGGGCCGAAGGGAGGCGCCCAACCACTGAGCCATCCAGGCATCCCAAGAGTCGGACTTCCTAGAACTGTAATTTCTTAAATTATGAGATTCACAATCTGCCTCATCTGGTCCATTGGTTCTGAAACTTTAGGAAGCAGTGGTGTCACCTGAAGGGCTACTTTTTTTTTTTTTTTTTTAAGATTTTATTTATTTATTCATGAGAGACACAGAGAAAATCAGAGACACAGGCAGAGGGAGAAGCAGTCTCCATGCAGGGAGCCTGATGTGGGACTCAGTCCTGGGACTCCAGAATCATGCCCCGAGCCGAAGACAGTCACTTAACCGCTGAGCCACCCAGGCGTCCCTGAACGACTTGTTAAAATATGGATTGCCATTCTTTCTTTCCACCTCCTCCCCACCTCATTTCTGATACTATAGGTCTGGGTACAGCCCAAGAATTTGCATTTCTAATGAAGTCACACTTGATACTGATGCTACTGGTCAGATAACCACAGGTTGTGAACCATTGATCTTATCCTTTCTTGGGACTTTGGAGTAGACTATAAATGTGCAGAAGGAAGAGGAGGGATATGTAAATCTGAACAGATGTCCTGTTAGCTTGGTGTTTCCCAAATCCCCCTGGGACGTTGTTCCTTTTTCCCTTCACTTACCTTCATGCTCCCACATGAAGGGGACAAGACCATTCAGTCTATGTGGACTGATGTGAGGAAAGAAATTAATTATTGGGTGTGATTTTTGTTCCTTTTTATATATAGAGTTTAGAAGGCATATGAATGACCTATGGCAGGTTTATATCTTTAATCAGTTTAGTTACTGTGTATATTCAAGTGAGCAAAGTGCCTTACTAGGTGAGATGTGTAGCACTTAAAAAAGTAGTTTGAGGGATGCCTGCGTGGCTCATCTGCCTTTGGCTCAGGGCATGATCCTGGAGTTCCAGGATTGAGTTCCACATCAGGCTTCCTGCATGGAGCCTGCTTCCCCTCTGCCTATGTCTCTGCCTCTTTCTCTCTGTGTCTCTTATGGATAAATAAATAAAATCTTTTTAAAAAATAGTTTGAGTACATGAGATAAGGAGGTTAGCATTTTTAGTATATAAATGATTGTCCTTTTGTGAATTTTAGTGGGGCAGAGTCTAGTAGATTGAGGAGTCTGTTTGGTACTTAAAAACTTTTCCCCCCAAAGATCTTAAGCTTAAGATAAATGTTATGTGCTATCTAACTCTGAAAATCTTCCAGGTTTCCATTTTTGATACTTTATTTACAAGACATTGTTATTTATGTCATCAACCCTTGATTATTTGGCTTTTTAAATGGGTTACAATGCATTATTTTCTTTAAGTGTACCCAGAGAGTAATGATCATTATAATGTAGCATCTTAGAAACCATATAATTTGAGAAAAACTTAAGCTTGTTTAGGAGGAAATATGATGGCTTCATTTTGAAAGACTGCCTTATAGAAGAAGGGTATGATTTTTAATA
This sequence comes from Canis lupus familiaris, assembly GCF_011100685.1. NCBI lineage: Eukaryota > Metazoa > Chordata > Mammalia > Carnivora > Canidae > Canis > Canis lupus. Next base: position 23,029,112 of record NC_049230.1, read on the forward strand.
GCTTCCACTAATGAGTAGAAATTATAGGAAAGCAGATTATTCTTTGATGTCATATACTTTACTAAAATATGTCATTGTCAGTCAACAGCATTACTTTTATTATTATAAGATTTTCTGTTGCACTGAAACCTGATAGTTGCACTTTCCATCATCAAGTCCATTTGCTTCTTCAAAAATCTTCCTTTTCTCCAATTTCTTTTTTTTAAATTTTCACCACCCCTATAATCTCACAGAGACCTGCGTCATTTTTTACTTGAACTATAATTTCAGTATATTCTTAGTTTATGTCTTTGCCACCAATCTGGAGTTTAATTTCTTAAGGTGTCTCTTCTCTACAGGATTATTTCAAATCTCTAGCCTGATATACAAGTTTCCTTCATGAGCACCCCCCCCCCCCTCCATCCACTTAACAGTTAAATTGGTTGAGTTCCTAGCATGTGTGTGGCCCTGTGCTCAATCCTGGAAATATGATGGCAAACATAAAAGCCACAGTCCCTGCCTTCACAGAGCTTTCCATTTAGCTGGAAGGTATGTTGTTATAGTTATCAGAAAATATTTATCGTAATTACTCTTTGAATGTCTGAGATTGAGGGGGGAGGTACATTCTCTCCACTACTTTCCTACCTCTTTACTTCCCTTCCATTACTTTTTCTACTTTGAATCGTGAAATGCTAAGGCCTTCATATATGACTCCATGATTTTATACATACTACCTTCCCCATTTTTCCTAGTTTATTAGTTTCTGGCCTTCCTTTAAGACCCAGTTTAGATGTCACCTGTGGGCAGAATTAGTTATTTCTTGCCTTGCTCTTGTATACCTCTTGTGATTTATTTCTAATACTTAATATTTACTTATGTGTGTTCATTGTAGAACAAGAGTTCCTGAAATATAAAGAAACATCTCCTGTTTGTATCTCACTGCCTATAAGAGTGCCTGATTTGAGAGGGTGTTCAGTAAATTTCATTGCATGAAGTCAAGAGGTATCTCTTGTAATACTTAATATCAGGGACCGAGCATATTTTCCTCAGCTTCAGTGACATGTATGTTTGCTGTTTTTACTCTGCTTTTTATTAAGTATAGGTATTTGTTTTTTTATGTAGCTTAACTACACAAGCTTTATAGTCGTGATCTCCTCTGTGGGACAAAGGATGACTATTTAAAAATATCCATTATGGGGCAGCCCCAGTGGTGCAGCGGTTTAGCGCCACCTGCAGCCCGGGGCGTGATCCTGGAGACTGGGGATCGAGTCCCACGTGGGGCTCCCTGCATGAAGCCTGCTTCTTCCTCTGCCTGTGTCTCTGCCTCTCTCTCACTCTGTATCTCTCATGAGTAAATAAAAAATGAAATTTAAAAAAAAATAAAAATAATAAATAATAAATAAAAATATCCATTATGGGTTATTTGATTAATTTGTTAAATGATGAAGGGCAGCCACGATGGCCCAGCAGTTTGGCGCCGCCGTCAGCCTGGGGTATGATCCTGGAGACCTGGGATCGAGTCCCATGTCAGGCTCCCTGCATGGAGCCTGCTTCTCCCTCTGCCTGTGTCTCTGCCTCCCTCTCTCTCTGTGTCTGTCATGAATAAATAAATAAAATCTTTTTTAAAAATTTGTTAAATGATCACTTGTGTACATCAAGATTGCATATGGTAATGGCTATGAAGCATTACCAATTTTCTCCATATTATATAAAACTCAGAATGTTCCCTATCCTAGGTTTCTGAGCACCTCCTTGAACAAGTAAATGTGACTTAGATTTGGAGAATCACCTTAACTTAATGGCATTTTTAAATGGTCACTGTGCAGTGATACGATTTTTAAGCAAATAAATCTTTTCCAATTCAGTTTCCTTACATAGAAAATGAAGATTAACGATAATATGAAGATTCAGTACATTAGTACTTGAAAAGCACTTAACATAATACCTGCCACATAATGTCATCCTTCTGATTGTAATTGATTGTTTCTAAAGCTACAAAACAAATTAAATGTCTCAAAGATGTTTTTTAGAGGTATGTGGGTGCTTCAGTCAGTTAAACTTTCTGCCTTCGGCTCAGGTCATGATCTCAGGGTCCTGGGATCGAGCCTCGCATCGAGGCTTCCAGTTCAGAGGGGAGCCTGCTTCTCCCTCTCCCTTTGCTCCCCATCTCACTTATGCTCTCTCATTCTCTTCCTGTGTCAAATAAATATTTTGAAAAAGATGTTTTTTAGCCTAAAGAGTCCCTAAAAATATGACTTTGGTTTATAATAATCACTGTACTTATTTATGTCTCTCTTTAGATGACTGCCTCTAAGCTTTGAGTTGAACATAATAAAATGTTGAGTAATACTAAATTATTTTGTTTTTGCAGATGTTCTCAAATAGTGATGAAGCTGTAATCAATAAAAAACTTCCCAAAGAACTCCTATTACGGTAAGTCTGAATGCTAATTTTAGTTTGGTTGTGTGTGTGTGTGTATGTGTGTATGTATCCTATTTGGCTATTTAAAAATTTTTAGACTTACTGCTAATTTTTGTGTATTTACAGGAACTGGATTATCTGAATTTGTAAATTTATTAATTCTTTTGTTAAATAGTCTTGACTGTATTTTTTAGATATGGATCAAAATTTCAAATGTTTCATTTCAAAACAGTTTTCTCCTACCTGATTTGTACCTATATGATTTTGTTTGCTAGTTTTCCCTTGCTCTATTCTTGTATATAATATGAAAGATATATTTTATTTTATTATAATGCTGATTTTTTAAGTGATTCTAACTCACTCCCCCCCACTTCCCATTCCCAATATCAAATATGTCCATAAAATGACTTGTGTTTGAGACAAAATATTACATATAGTGAGGCACTATATAGAAGAGTTACAGCCCTTTATTTTAAAGGTAAAAAAGGTAGGAGTGCCTGACTGGCTCAGTTGGTGGAGCATGAGACTCTTGATGTCAGGATTGTAAATTGGGTGTAGAGATTACTTGAAAATAAAATCTTGAAAAAAATAAAAAATAAAAAGGTAAAAGTTATTTGAAACTCTTTCTTGTATTACGGTTGTAATTTTATCCTCCTTATTTTTAACAAGTAGAAATTACATTTGGGATCACCCACAACATAAAACACAAAGCCTCCAATTTATATATATCTGACCTAGAAATTACCTAGGGAAAAACTAAGGGGGTTATTTTCAGCGCCCATTATTTGGGCACCTATAACTTAGGTATATTGTCATTTGCAAATGTTAAAATTTAACAAGTTGTACTTGGGGGTATCTAACTCTTGTTCTTAGCTGCTACTGCAGCCCAGCCATAACCAGCCCAATTCCTACTCAAGGTGGAAAATAATTTCATGCTAGTGCTGGTGAAGAAGAGTATTTCTGGCATTTCTAAGTATTTGCATGTCTGAGTCCTTCACTATATTGCAAGTACCTTGTAAGCAGAGACTGTTTTCTTTTTTTTTTTTTCTTTTTTTTTGCAGGGACTGTTTTCTTATAAATCTTTATATAATACCTTATACATTGGAGATACTAAGAAAAAAATAACGACATTGAATTTGGAATGAATTTTTTTCATGGAAGTAATGCTTTTGTACATGCTGGTTGACTATAATCGAAATCATAGCAATACACCCTAAGCTACAGGGCTATGGAGAATGTATCCTGGATATCTTGAATATCCCTCAAATTTCAGCAAAATTTTAGCCATTGAAAAGATAAATATTTTTAAATGGGTTATGTTCTTTACTGTTACTATAAACTGAGTACACTAAGACATACTTCAATTTTTTTTTTTAAATAATGACAATTAATTCGTACTATAGTAGTTTACCTAAAGACTAAGATTCAGGGAAATTATTTGATTCTTTGGTAATTGGCTGCCCCCTGTTACGGTTTACATTTTTATGTTTTATTAGAGTTTTTCTTCATGGAAGACAGACATAAAGGCCACATACTGTATAATTCCACTTACATGACATATCCAGGATAGACAGATCCATGGAAATAGGGGTTGCCAGGGGCTGTGGTGAGAGATGATAGGGAGTGATTGCTAATGGGTGACTGCTAATAGGGTTTCTTTTGGGAGTGATGAAATGATCTGAAATTAATGATTGTGGATATACTAAAAACCACTGAATTGTGTACTTTAAAACAGTAAATTTTGGGATGCCTAGGTGGCTCAGTGGTTGAGCATCTGCCTTCAGCTTAGGGTATGAACCCGGGGTCCTAGGATTGAGTCCCACATTGGGCTCCCTGTAGGGAACCTGCTTCTCCCACTGCCTATCTCTCTCTCTGTCTCTAGAGAATAAATAAAAATAAATTTAAAAAAATTTTTAAAGGCGGGGGAGGTAAATTTTATGGAATATGGATCCTCTGTAATATGTATATAATTTTTATATTTTCAATTTTATAATACAATTTATAATAAAAATTTCAATAATACAGTTGATTTTTTTTTTTTTTAAGATTTCATTTATTTATTCATGAGAGACACAGAAAGAGAGAGGCAGAGACATAGGCAGAGGAAGAAGCAGGCCCCATGGAGGGAGCCTGATGCGGGACTTCATCCCAGAACTCCAGGATCACATCCTGAGCTGAAGGCAGATAGATACTCAACCACTGAGCCACCCAGGCGCCCCTCAATAATACAGTTGTAATAAAATATGCAATTATATAATAAGTATTTATTATATAATTTATTTTTTTTAAGATTTTATTTATTCATAGAGACACAGAGAGAGAGAGAGAGACACAGAGGGAGAAGCAGGCCCAATGCAGGGAGCCCGACGTGGGACTCGATCCCAGGTCTCCAGGATCACGCCCCGGAATGAAGGTGGCGCTAAACCGCTGAGCCACCTGGGCTGCCCTATTATATAATTTAAAATAAAAATTCAGGGGCGCCTGGGTTGCTCAGTTGGTTACGCATCTGACTTTGGTTCAGGTCATGTTCCAGGGTCCTGGGATAGAGCCCCACATTGAGTTCTGCGCTCAGCGGGGAGTCTGCTTGTCCCTCTGCCCCTCCTCCCACTTGTGCTACCCTCCCAAATAAATAAATAAATAAATAAAATCTTTTTTAAAAATCAGCTTGGGACACCTGGGTGGCTCAGTGGTTGAGTGTCGTCTATCTTTGGCTCAGGGCGTGATCCCGAAGTTCCAGGATCGAGTCCCACATCGGGCTTCCTGCATGGAGCTTGCTTCTCCCTCTGCCTATGTCTCTGCCTCTTTCTCTCTGTGTCTCTCATGAATAAATAAATAAAAGCTTTAAAAAAAAAATCAGCTTATATGACAAACACAGTGTATTGCTTTATTTTATGCTGTTTATGTTCACTGATTCTTCAGCCATATCCCACTTTTGGTGACTCATTGTAGCAAAGGTTTTGTGGATATTTTCTTTTTTTCTTTTATTTTTTAGACATTTAAAATTTTTCATTTTAATTATTTGACAGAGCGAGGCAGGGAGCACAAGTGGGGGGAACAGCAGAGGGTGAGGGAGAAGCCAAGCTCGATCCCAGGACCCCGAGACCACATCCTGAGTCGAAGGCAGCCGCTTAACTGACTGAGCCACTCAGGCACCCCTGGGTATTTTCTTTGATGCTGGCATCTCTTCCATAGATGCAGTCAGTCCCAAAGACAGCATGAAGGGTAGACTAATAATAGGTGACTTCTTAAGTGGGTGATTTGTAGTCTTCTGTTAAGAATGACCCCACTTTAGAGATTTCTTCATAGCCGTTAGGTTGCTAGTGGTTACCTCTGATAAAATGGTATTGAAGAAGCAGGTATTTGACTCCATACTTGTTTATTTAACAAAAACATTTTTTTTTGCGGAGCATCTGGGTAGCTCAGTCAGTTAAGCATCAAGTTAGGTTAAGCTCAGGTCATGATCTTAGGGTCCTGGAATCAAGCCGCGTGTTGGGCTCCCTGCTCTATAGGAAGCCTGCTTCTCCCTCTCCCTCTGCCTGCCGCTCCCCCTGCTTATGTTCTCTCCCAGTGTATCAAATAAAAAAATATTTATTTATTCATGCATGCATGGATGCTGAAGGCAAGAGCAGCAAATAGAAAGTTGTTACAGTAATCTTTACTGGGGGGAAATGATGGCCTAAACTCCATCATAGTGATGGGCAAGAGAGAAAATGGACTCTATCAAGAGATTTTTACGAGTTGGGATTGACAGTGTATTTGCTGATTAATTTGATGTGATCACTAATGAGGGTATTGGGAAGGAGGCAAGAATGGTGCCCCAATTTTTTACTTTCTGCCAGTGGATGGTTAGAACACTCAGATAAAGAAAATAGGAAGAACAGGGTTAATTGAAAGAAAATAATGAAAATGAGTTCAGTTTTGGTACCTATGGATATCCAGGCAGATGTTTATACAGTTCTCAAGCTTAGCAGCATGATTTAAAAGTCATATATATAAACACATGAAAAAGTAAGAAATTATACATATTTAGCTCTTTTTGGATTTACTGGTACCTGTGGGAAATAAAACAGGAAGAAATACAAGCCCTCTCAAACACTGAAATGAAGAGCTTTGGGACCAAAACATACAGCCTAGTGGGCATCCTATAGATTGGCAACCTTTGGGTCAGGTTTCCAAGTAGACTCAGTCAGATACCAACTTGGTGTCGTTACCTGGTGATTGATGTGGTAAGAACTCTAGAAAAGAGCTGTGTATGGCAGATGTTGAGGTTTGGCCATATGTTCAGATAATTTTACTCAAGCATTCTCTTTTGGCTTAAATGTTCTATATTAAGATAGTTGAAGTCTTATGAGTTAGCGATATTTATGCATATCCTAATATATATATGCATATCCTTTTATATATATATATATATATCAGTATGTCAACTATAAACTCTGGAACCCATTTTATTTTTATTTATTTAATTTGTCTCCAGAGTACTTGAGACGGCTTGGCTCAGGAGCAAGTATAATCAATACAAATAAACTATGAGGACCATGCCAAATATTTTTTAAAGTAGAAAACCAAAGCCAGAAAGGAAACACATGTACCCTTGTAAGACCTTACATAATTGCTTTAGAAGGGTTTCACATTTAGCTTTAAATTTCTTGGTGGCAAAAAAAAAAAAAAAAAAAAAATTTCTTGGTGGCATAAACAAAATAATATTCTTAACAGAAAAGGAGAAATATATATATTCCATAAAATCAGAGCTCTTTCTAGCACTACTTTCTATTTATTTATTTATTTATTTATTTATTTATTTATTTATTTTTATGATAGTCACACACAGAGACAGAGAGAGAGAGGCAGAGACATAGGCAGAGGGAGAAGCAGGCTCCATGCACTGGGAGCCCGATGTGGGATTCGATCCCGGGTCTCCAGGATCGCGCCCTGGGCCAAAGGCAGGCGCTAAACTGCTGCGCCACTCAGGGATTCCCCTAGCACTACATTCTAAGAGAAATTTCTCCAATGAGAGTCTACTTAGATTTGGTGGATAAGTTCTATAGCAAATTCAATCTCAGATTTCATATGGTCACGTCTTGTATTACCTTTGTAATGGTTAAAAACAAAATAATAACGTGGAAAAATGAATGCATGCTTCTGACAGTCCAGTTGATCCAAGGCTGCTTTTGGCTGCAGGTAATAGAAATTCTGAGATGGGCTTAAACAGTAAGGGAAGTTATTTCATATAAAAGGAAGTACAAAATTAGGCTGCCTGCATCCTAAGGTTAATTGATTTAGAGGATCCACAGTGTCATCAACAATTTTCTGTCTGTTCTGCTAGGAATAGCATCAGCTTGGTCCTAAAAGCGCTTTTCTTTATGGGCACAGGATGGATGCCGGCAGTGTTGGATCAACATGTGTCTCCGTTCACTCTGAGGGGAGAGATAGGCATTTATATTCCAATAAAGCCCTTTCTCAGATCTCATTAGCCCAAGTTGTCTTTAGGCCTGAACTAATCACTGAGATAGGTTTAGACTAATAAAATGGGCTGAAGGGATATTGGAGAGTTAGTTACAGTGCCAACCACAGATAGAATATAGCATACTTAAAGGAATCATGGATGCCATTCAAATAGTCTCCTATAAATATCACTTCTATTAAAAAAAAAAAAAAAAAAAAAAAAATATCACTTCTATTATATGGAATTTTTATAAGATTAGGATAGTACAAGGATTATATTTCTTAGGAGATCCTGGAGTCAAAATATCCTTAGTTGTGGATTGATGGTTGTTCCTGTACTTCAAACCAGGTAAACAAGTAGATTTATCATCCTTTGATGGAAAATAAAAGTCCTAACCATGACTTCACCCCAATAAGGCATTACCTTACTTTCGCATTGAGTTTTATTTCCTCAGGAGGATATTATATACTTTTTCCAGCATGTCAACAAATGGTTAATGAATTGCTTAAAATTCTGTACCACAGAGCATAGCTAAGGTGATTTTTGTCTAGAAAGTGTTCATAGAAGGTGGTATTGCCAGTTGCTCAACATAGTAACCCCTCATTAACATTCCTATAGAGCTTCTCATTTAGAGAGACAGAACTTCCTTGTCAACTTGGTCTAGTTAATAATGAAGTAGTTGTTACTTGTACACCTGAGGAACTAAATGATTTAGTCAGCTACATGGGGTTACCACATATGAGTAGATTAGATTTGCATAAATTTCTGATCAATATACTCTTGTTTAAATAGTTAACTGTGAGTAGCTGGATAAAAGACCAATTGTCTCATGTGTCCAGATTTGTAACAATCAATTATTTAAAAAACACACAGGATACTTATTTTTCTATTCTTCATGGCCAGGACTGTGCATCTGGTTTATTTAAGAGCAGTTTTGCATTGAGATTCAGGTTAAAAAGGAGGCCAAAAAAGCACAGCCCTAATTTAAGATTCTGAAGATGATCTGATCTCGTGGTGATATCTGCCAGCTCTGATTCATTTCTAATGTGAAGCTATGGTTCTTATGTTCACATTAATAACCAAGTATGTATAGTGAGCTCCTAAAATTTAATCTACAACAGATTCTTGTCTAAAGAGTCAAAAATCTTATCCATGATAGCTACAAGTAACGTACATTGCTTTTAGCAGAATTCTCCACAAGACGATGGATAATAACCATAATGTTATAATTATCCCTGATGTCCTATCACTTAAAACAGGGGCCTGGTAAACCTGCATGTATAGTTTGATAGTAAAGACACTAGCATGCAGTTTTAATGAACAATTCCTGTAACTAATAGTCTCTCGTGAGAAATAAGAAGTTTTTACTTTTGAAAATGTGTATGGGACGCCTGGGTGGCTCAGCGGTGAGCGTCTGCCTTCGGCTCAGGGCGTGATCCCAGAATCCGGGATTGAGTCCCACATCGGGCTCCCTGCATGGAGCCTTCTTCTTCCTCTGCCTGTGACTCTGCCTCTCTCTCTGTCTCTCATGAATAAATAAAATATTTTTTAAAAATGAAAATGTGGTGTAGTTTCTGCCAGACAGTAGACAAGTATCAGAACCCCCAAGTTCAGGGGCCCCTGAGTGGCTCTGTTGGTTAAGCATCTGCCTTTGGCTCGAGTTATGAGCCCAGGGTCCTGGGATCCAGCCCCCTGCTTCTCCCTCTCCCTTTCCCTCTGCTGCTTCCCCTGCTTGTATTCTCTTTTTTTTTTTTTTTAAGATTTTATTTATTTATTCATAGAGACACAGAGAGAGAGGCAGAGGGAGAAGCAGGCCCCATGCAGGGAGCCTGACATGGGACTCAATCCCGGGTCCCCAGGATCACACCCCGGGCTGCAGGTGGCTCTAAACCGCTGCACCACTGGGGCTGCCCTCGTGTTCTCTTTCTCAAATAAATAAAACATTTTTTTAAAAAAGAACTTTAAGGGATGCCTGGGTGGACTCAGTGGTTAAGCGTCTGCCTTCTGCTCAGGGCGTGATCCTGGGGTCCCAGGATTGAGTCCCACATTGGGCTCCCTGCAGGGAGCCTGCTTCTCCCTCTGCCTGTGTCTCTGCTTCTCTCTGTGTCTCTCATGAATGAATAAATCTTAAAAAAACAACAAAAACAACAACAACAAAACACCTTTAAATTCAGAGCAGGCCTTATTAAAACATCATGTGGCCAGAGATCTTTGTCCAGGGCCTTTAAACATTATTTAACAAATAAAATACAAATTACTCGCTAACTACTGGGATGCCTGGGTGGCTCAGAGATTGAGCATCTGTCTTCGGTTCAGGGCGTGATCCTGGAGTAACGGGATCGAGTCCTACATCGGGCTTCCTGCATGGAGCCTGCTTCTCCCTCTCCCTCTCCCTCTGCCTATGTCTCTGCCCTTCTTTTTCTGTGTGTCTCATGAATGAATAAACAAAATCTTTTTTAAAAAATTACTCACTAACCCAACACTTTGAAAAATACAGAGTGGTAAACAGCTGGCTTCTTTAATCCCTGTTCTTTCAATATCCTCACACACACACACACACCAAAAAAAGCCTCCTCTCCCCCTCCCAAGGTAGATGTATCCACTTATATCTAGATACATTATATGTATAATACTTAAATGTGCATCTTCATTTATCCATATTTTATATTTTTCAAAAATGAAAACATGGTATAAATACTTTTCTACAACTTGTTTTTGTTTCTGTCATTTAATAATCATTGACTTCTTTTTAGGTCAGTTCATGTACCCCATTCTTTCAAAAGGCAGCTATGTACAGTAGTTCATTGACTGTACCATAATTTAAGCATTTTTATTTATATTAAGGTTTTTTTCTAACTTTTCATTATTTCAAATAATGCTGCCGTGAACATTCTATAAACCAGTTTTATTCCTTTTGCTTCTATAGGTTGTAATATATGTCTTTTATTTTAATGGACACTGTCAAAGTACTCCAAAAAAGTTATACCTATAGATATCCCCATTATATGAATAGAATTATCCAGTTAAAACCTCTCCAGGACCATTGTATGCTTTCTAACTTCTTCTTCTTCTTTTTTTAAGAGAGGGAAGAGGGTGCAGAGGGAGAGAGAATCTAAAGCAGGCTCCATGCCCAATGTGGAGCCCAACACAGGGCTCGATCTCACAACCCTGAGATCATGACCTGAGCTGAAATCAAGAGCCAGACGCTGAACTGACTGAGCCACCCAGGTGCCCCTATGCTTTTTAACTTTTTTATTTTATTTTATTTTATTTTATTTTATTTTATTTTATTTTATTTTATTTTATTTTATTTTATTTTATTTTTATTTAAAGATTTTATTTATTCATGAGAGACACAGAGAGAGAGAGAGAGGCAGAGACACAGGCAGAGGGAGAAGCAGGCTCCATGCAGGGAGACTGACGTGGGACTTGATCCCGGGTCCCCAGGATCACACCCTGAGCTGAAGGTGGCACTAAACCACTGAGCCACCCGGGCTGCCCTAACTTTTTAAATAAGAATTTTATTAGGTGTTGTTCAAGAAGGTTTGGGATATTTGTCATAAGACTGTGTAGCCAAAGAAAGTTGGCTTTTTAGAGAAACATACTATAGGTAACCATATCCTAAAATTTACTTTCGGTATTGATTTGAACAGCCAGCCCCCCGTTTTCTCCTCCAGGGATTTAGTATTAAGGTTTTGGGTTTGTTTGTTTGTTTGTTTTCTTTTTTTGTACAGCAATGAGTTTTACATATGATTAGACCCTATTTTCTTCCACATAATGTCTCAGTGTCTTTTTCTTCCAGGTTTTCTTTTATTTTTTTTTTTTAACATTTATTTATTTATTTATGATAGACACACACAGAGAGAGAGAGAGAGAGAGAGAGGCAGAGGGAGAAGCAGGCTCCATGCAGGGAGCCGATGCAGGACTCTATCCTGGGACTCCAGGATTGTGCCCCGGGCCAAAGGCAGGTGCCAAACTGCTGAGCCACCCAGGGATCCCCTCTTCCAGGTTTTGTTTATCAAGGGTGGGGAAGGCAAGGTCTATTTTGCTGAAACTTGGGCAGTCTAAATCCAGTCCAGTTTCTTAATAGTCTTTTGATGAGAGATAGGGAAAGACTTATTGAAGCAATCAAGAGGATCTTAGACAATAGCAGACCCTTCATTTCATCTTAGTTTTCTGTCTCTTTGATCTTAACCATTCTGGTTATCAGGGCCGGGGGCCTGACTGGCTCAGTTGGTAGAACATGCAACTCTGTATCTCAGGGTTAAGAGTTGGAGCCCTACAGTGGACATGGAGCCTACTTTTATTTTTATTTTTTTTTTATTTTTTATTTATTTATGATAGTCACAGAGAGAGAGAGAGAGGCAGAGACACAGGCAGAGGGAGAAGCAGGCTCCATGCACCGGGAGCCCGACGTGGGATTCGATCCCGGGTCTCCAGGATCGCGCCCTGGGCCAAAGGCAGGCGCCAAACCGCTGCGCCACCCAGGGATCCCGGAGCCTACTTTTAAAAAAAGAAAAAGGGTGGTTCAGCAGTTGAACGTCTGCCTTTGGCTCAGTGCATGATCCTGGATTCCTCGGATTGAGTCCCACATTGGGCTCTTTGCATAGAACTTACTTCTCCTCCCTCTGCCTGTGTCTCTGCCTCTCTCTCTGTGTCTCTCATGAATAAATAAAATCTTTTTTAAAAAATATAACAGTGATTTGACAATTGCACATATTACGAAATGCCCACCACAAGAAGTGTTGTTATCATGCATCACTTAACCATTCTGGTTATAGACATGGGTATGTTAGGAGGAATTATGTAAAGGGTTAAAATGTAGAGAAAAGGACCACCACCAGCATGATCTCAGGTACTTAGACTGAAGTTGAAAAGCAGGAAGGTGCTCAGTATAATGTAGTTTTGTTCTTTTTAAAGATTTTATTTATTCATGAGAGACACACAGAGAGGCAGAGACACAGACAGAGGGAGAAGCAGGCTCCCCAAAAGGAGCCCGGTGTGGGACTTGATCCCAAGATCAAGCAGATGCCCAACCGCTGAGCCACTCAGGCATCCCATAACGTAGTTTATTATGTTGACTTATTATATAAATGCTATAGATATACATTTATACATGTATTGATTTTTTTGATTTAAGATTATGATATTTGGAAGAATAAATGCTCATTGTGAGCCTCCCAGTCCAACATAAAAAAAACATCACTCTGGCTAAAGCCCTGGCAGCTTATCCCACCAATTCTTATATTAGGCTTTTCTTTTCTCTTAAGTAGAAGTCAAAGTTTACAAAATAATAGCAGACATTTAGATGGACTACTATTATGGAGTGGTAGAAGGGACTTCAGCACTGAGGCTTATCATTTTTCTTACTGGGGAGCCAAATCAGGACTGGAGAGACCAAGCTCTTTTTACTTGAATACACAGAAGCATAGTGACTATTTGTGACTTCTGTCTTTCTCTCATTTTAATGTACTGTAATGTCAAAATCCGGGTGAAAACCTAACTCATTTGGGATCTTGATATTCAGAACCCCAGTCAGTACATTCTAAGAATGGAATTAGGATTACTGAGATGTGCGCTTCAGAGAGTCTCCTAGGTCTGCATTTGGCTTCCAGCCTGCTGTTTCACCTATAAAGCTGTTCACCTATGTCCCCAGAGGTGTAATACTATATTTATACAAATTACTCAGGGATTAGTGATGAATTTGCAGAAACAGGATCTTTAGATTATGAAACTCCACATAAAGGTACTTACATAGCTGATGAGAGGAATAAGCAAGGGCATTTCAGCAACTCAGAAATGTTTGTTGCATTAGAAAAATGTTTTTTTTAATTGTTTTTCAAAATGTTTTGTTTTAGGAATTGAGGTACCTAAGATGGGGATATCTATATTTATTTGGGAGTGGTTAGTAATCTATATTGAAGAAGATGGGAGATTTATTCTATAAAAAACAGTTATCAGGGTGGTTAGCAGAGCCACCTCATGGGAACATGAAAGGCATCCGGCGTTTCCCTCTATGGACACATGTACAAAATATATACAGATACAGTGGAATATTTTTTATTTATAAGATTTTATTTACTTATTTTAAAGATTTATTTATTTTAGAGGGAAAGCATGAAGGGGTAGAGGAGAGAGACTCTCAAGTGGACTTCTTACTGAACATGGAGTCCGAGGTGGGCCAGATCCCATGACCTGAGCCAAAACCAGAGTTGGCCACTTAACTGACTGCACCACCCAGGCGCCCCAAGATACTATTTATTTGTTTTAGAGAGAGAGAGAGAGAGAGAGCGCAAGAGAGAGCGAGCATGAGGGGGTTGAGAAGCAGAGGGGGAGGGAGAGATTCCTGACCTCCATTTTGTAACATTCTAGGTATCTCCAGTTATCTCAAGGAATTTTTTTTGTTAAGATTTTATTTATTCATGAGAGAGAGAGAGGCAGAGACACAGGCAGAGGGAGAAGCAGGCTCCATGCAGGGAGCCTGACATGGGACTCGATCCCAGGTCTCCAGGATCAGGCCCCAGGCTGAAGATGGCGCTAAACCGCGGAGCCCCAGGCTGCCCAATCTCAAAGAATTTATAAAATTCTATTGATTTATTTAGTTAGTTATGAGAGACACAAAAAGAGAGGCAGAGACACAGGCAGAGGGAGGAGAAGCAGGCTCATGCAAGGAGCCTGATGTGGGACTCGGTCCCTGGAATCCGGGATCACACCCTGAGCCAAAGGCAAATGCTCAACCGCTGAGCCACCCAGGCGTCCCAAAGTTTATAAAATTCTTAAGGCAAAATTAATTTTAATTTACTTAAATCTTTGAATCACATGCTATATCACACTTGTTGACACTTGCAAAAGAGTTTAGCTTATTATTCAGATCAAAATGACCTTTAAAGGGTGCTCATAAGTAAAAAGGGCTTTAAACAGAAGTGACCTTTTTTTTTACAGGTGGCTTAAGTGTAGAGAGTTATCATGCTTTAAGCAAATCAATTATTTCAAATAACAGTGCTTCAAAATAAACACTTCTGTAAGACTGAGAAAAATTCTAGGCAGTGTTTCCCAGCAGTGATTAGATGAGTTTTTATAATTTCCTAAATTAGAATTAAATACGTAAAGATTTAACAGTTACTAATTTTTAGGTATTATTATATTATTTATTTAATTTTTTTCTTCATAACTGTAAAATCCTGTAAGATTATTTATTTATTTACAGAGAGAGCGTGTGCACAAGTAGGCAGAGCTGCAGGCAGAGGGAGAGAGTGAAGCAGGCTTCCCCGCTGAGCAGGGAGACTCCGGGCTTGATCCCATCATGATCTGAGCCCAAGGCAGATGCTTAACCAACTGAGCCACCCAGGAGCCCCTGTAAAATTCTTTATAAAGTTATCCTTCTCCTAGTCTTCTTTTGATTACCAGAAATCTGAAAGTTGTTTTTTTACTTTTAACAAATTGTATCAATGAGAAGTATTTTATTATCCCTTGATGTAAGTAATTGAACTTGTTTGGTACTTATATGTACATTTTCAAGTAATTTTAGTATATGCTCTGCCGAAGCAGGCACATACATTTTCAAATAAGATTACTTTTTCCCTCGATGCTTTATATGAGCCGTGTTATGTTGTAAGTTGCTCCAGCTTTTTGTGTTTGTTTAAAGAATGTCTCCCTTTTTATGCATGTATTAACACAGTTATTTATAGGTAAAAATCAAGAGAAAGTACCTTATCATATAATCAAGTTTGTCTTCCTCTCTTTTAGGATATTTTCTTTTCTGGATGTTGTTACTTTGTGTCGCTGTGCTCAGGTCTCCAGGGTAAGAATGGTTGAGATGATTATAGGGGGACCCCTTCCTGATGCTGATGATGCTGCTATGCCTCTGTGGGAGGCAAACCATTTACTTCAGATGTTAGTTGTATGTTACATTTCAGAAGATGGTATTTTGTGCATGACATTCCCAAACCCATACAATTCTACAGTGGGATTCTATAATATATACTGTCTCTAATTTTTTTGGAAATCTTAACTATTTGTATAATGCTAACAGAAGAAACATTTTCAAGGAATAAGTATTAAAATCAAAGGGTTAGACTCTACTCAGAATTGTAATAAAATAGTGTTCATTATGTTTTCCTAGTTCATTTTATATGCACCTACACACAAAAGGCTGAAGGCTCTAATTCTGTTATTTCCCCATATTGCTTTCTTCAAAATGTAATAGCTAGAGTATAATTTACTTAAAAATTATAGGACAAACCAGATTCCATTCTCAAAGTCAGATTTTAATTTCACTTTTATTATCTATTTTTGTCAGTTGACATTGTTGTGACAAAACTGGAGCATCATAAACTTATTGGCTGCCACTAATATGAAGAATGGGTTCTGTGTTGTGAGAAAAGTGCCTTATGAACCATTCCTACTCTCTTTTGTAATACAGATATATAATGATTTACAGTGAATGAGCACATGTAATCATTTTTTAATAAACTTAAAAAATGGTTTTTTGCTTGTTCATTTAAGAAACATTTATTGAAAAGCTGCTGTATATGAGATACAGTCCTAAGTGCTGGATCTGTAACATGGTTATACCATATTGTATTTATCTTTGTAGGTGTGTCCAGGTTTCAAATAACCAAGACTACTCCTCTAAAAAAAAAAAAAAAAAAAAAAACCCCACAAAACTTGCCGTAGAAAATTTACTGTGTCTTACTAACTTTAACATAATTTCTGCATCCCACAGCCATACCAAATCAGTATATCAGCTACTTTGGAAACCATCAGTAGTATTTTGATGATTTCTCTTCATGACTTTCTGACCCTTGTACATGAATGGTTGCTGTAGACATGGCTGGTACAAATGAATAGGGTTTCCTTTATATCGCCACATGAAGCTGAGGTCTTCATTGAGAAACAAAATGCCCAGACTAGTGTCTAAATCTGTTTGTTTAGGTGCAGTCTCATCTCATGGATGTTGATTTTAGTGAATTTTACTTGTTTTCACTTCAAGTTCCTCTTCCCCATTAATGTTTTTCCCCATTAATATTTTAACTTAAAGG
The DNA here is from genome assembly GCF_011100685.1 of Canis lupus familiaris. Taxonomy (NCBI): domain Eukaryota; kingdom Metazoa; phylum Chordata; class Mammalia; order Carnivora; family Canidae; genus Canis; species Canis lupus. Next base: position 23,045,999 of record NC_049230.1, read on the forward strand.
AGAGCACAACACCAATTTTCATTAAATCTGGAGAATTAGTACATCAATAGTTATGCTATTGTTCTCTGTATTTGAAGTATGCTCCAGAAAGGAACCTGTCATTCCTAACTTTAGTCTTAGTTTGGTGTGTGTTTCCTCCTTATGGGGGAAAGTAAGGAAATGAAAAATATCAAATCAAACCAGAAGTATACTTAGCCTAAGAATCTAGTAAACATATAATCTTTGAAAGTTTTATCTCCCACAGCTAGCCATTTAAGGAACCATTAGGACCACAGAAAGAAAAGCAACATTGAGCTCTTGAGAAAACCTTAAAGATTTCCAGAATGATAACTATATTTACCCTCATACCCCTGGTCTATTTCTAGCTGTGTGATACTTACCCTGGGGCTTATGAATGTATCCACAGTTTCCTTTTTAGTATCTCAGTCTTGGCTCCATTTTTGATATGTTGTAGTAAGAAATAATATTCTAAGTTTGTACCTCTACAATAAGACTTTTGTTTACACTTTAATAGGGAAAACTTTTACAGGCTTTATCATTAAAATATGACATATAACAAATTAAGACTTATTGGAGTCATTTTTTCTAATCCTGAAAAGTTGAAATTCTTGGCTCTCTTTAGCTTAACTGAAGGAAGAAATGTGTGAGAAGTCTTAAACGTTCACTGTTATAAAATTTCTGCTGAATTGGGTTAGAGGGAGAGATGACCAATTGAAAAACATGCCTCAGTGAGCAAATTGGTAACTGAAGAGAGCATTAAGATTCTGTTGTGTATGTGGAGAAATGAGAGTTTCTTTTATAAGTCCCAGGTCAGCATATCAGTGTCAAGTCTGACCAGGTGATGCTATGGATAGCAAATATGTGTACTGAACATAGCAATATTTAGAGTACTTTACTCTTTCTGTGGTTTCACCTCATCTTGCTCCTAGTTGAACCATGGAGTAAGAGACTTGTTTTTCATCAGCAGAAGTATCTTATTTGGAGATTAGAAACTAAATCTTCCAGTTAGAAAGGAGTTTCTGGCTAGGATGCTTCACACAACCTGTCCTTTCCCAACCCCGCCCCCCAGCTGCTTGTTTCTGTATCCACTAATTTATAAGATAATCTAATTGGATAAAGTATGAATCAGAAACAAAGCAGACCTTTTGGGAGTTAATGGCGGGGAGCTGAGAAATTTTTTAGTCTATTTTAATCTTTAGTTTGAATTGTAAACTTGAATAGTGCTGGGTTTCTCCCTTGAGTGACTGCTCATTTTGTCTCTTTTTCTTCAAAACAGGCCTGGAATGTTCTGGCTCTGGATGGCAGTAACTGGCAGCGAATCGACCTGTTTGACTTCCAGAGGGATATTGAGGTATAATTATGTGGTGTGTGGCCCCATTTCTCATGTTAGGATGTAATTACAGCATGGAACAGATTAGCTCCAACCATATAAATCTCCTTTCCCTGGAGAGAGAAAGTATTAATTTCAGTGTATCTGAACTTCATGGGAACCTGCAATGTTTTGAGGATAAGCAGAACTACTTTACTGATGGAATACTAAATTATTTAGTATTTTTAGGCTAAAATTTTTTGTTTTTATTTTTGTGGTAGAAATGTGAACATGGGTTTGCTCATTTTAAGGAAGTCTTTATATTTGATTATTAAAGAATGAATAGGGTTAACAATTTGGGTGGAGGGAGTGGTATTTGCATAAATTGTAACCGAGATGAGCATTTTGGGTTTGGGGGAGCCTACAGACAGTTTTTGTGGAGAATGAATAAAGCCAAAGTCATCTAATGAATAATTTTTGCTGGAGTGAGATTTTTTTTCTCTTCTCACTTCTTCCCTATTTTTCATCTCTTATTATAGCGTATTATCTCAAATGGAGAAGGATAATGGCTTAAGCTTAAATTATTTGAACATGAACCTGAGTTCTCTGGTCCTTGGTTTTCTTTTCAAGGAAGTAGAAATAATAGCTTCCTCATCATATTATAAGGATAAGATGAGATTTAGATTCAGTTTAAAAATTTTTTTAGGGAGATCCCTGGGTGGCTCAACGGTTTAGCACCTGCCTTTGGCCCAGGGCACGGTCCTGGAGTCTCGGAAGTGAGTCCCGTGTCAGGCTCCCAGCATGAAGCCTGCTTCTCCCTCTGCCTGTGTCTCTGCCTCTCTCTATATATATATGTCTATCATGAATAAATAAATAAATAAATCTTTAAAAAATATTTTTTTAAAGGTCCAGTAGAACTTGTTTTGTATTCATGTAAGAAGTTTTTCAAAAGCCTCACATGAACCTTTCATTAGAAACAGAACTTTTGAGGCATCTGCGTGGTTCAGTCAGTTGAGCTTCTGCCTTTGGCTCAGGTCATGATCCTGGGGTTCAATCCCACATCAGTTTCCTTGCTCAGCAGGGAGCCTGCTTTATTTATTTATTCATGAGAGACACAGAGAGGCAGAGACATAGGCAGAGGGAGAAGGTGGCTTCCTGTGGGGAGCCTGATGTGGGACTTGATCCCAGGACCCTGGGATCATGACCTGAGCCAAAGGCAGGTGCTCAACCACTGATCCACCCAGGAATCCCTACACAAAGTGCTTTTAAAATAATACCCACTGACATTATGCTGGATTCTTAGTTTTTCACAGTTGTCTAATCTTCATGGATGTAAATGTTTAAAGAATCATGACCCACAAAATCATTCTGCAAGCTTCTGTTAAATGTCCATTTTGTCTCTGCTGTGTTTAGAATGATATAGTAAACACTTTGGCAAGGATTCAGCAGTAATAAAGATAGCTAATATCCTTCAGTAGCTGCAGTTTAACCAGGAGGACGGTCTGCATTAATATAGTGGTGTGAGTGGGGTGCCTGAGTGGTTCACTCAGTTAGGTGTCTGCCTTTGGCTCAAATCATCATCTCAGGGTCCTGGGATCATGTCTGGCTCCCTGCTCAGCGGGGAACCTGCTTCTCCCTCTGCCACTCCCCCTGCTCATGCTCTGTCTCTCTGTCAAGTAAATAAATAAAATCTTTTTAGGGACACCTGGGTGGCTCAGTGGTTGAATGCCTGCCTTTGGCTCAGGGCGTGATCCCAGAGTCCTTGGATTGAGTCCTGCATCAGGCTCCCTGCATGGAGCCTGCTTCTCTCTCTGTCTCTCTCCCTCTGTGTCTCTCATGAATAAATAAGTAAAATCTTTAAAAAAAATCTTTTTAGGGATCCCTGGGTGGCGCAGCGGTTTAGCGCCTGCCTTTGGCCCAGGGCACGATCCTGGAGACCCGGGATCGAATCCCACATCGGGCTCCTGGTGCATGGAGCCTGCTTCTCCCTCTGTCTATGTCTCTGCCTCTCTCTCTCTCTCTCTCTCTCTCTCTCTCTCTCTGCGTGACTATCATAAATAATAAATAAAAAATTTAAAAAAAATATTTTTAAAATATGTATGTAATAGCATGAGAAGTACAGAACACCATTTCCTCAATTACAGAGTATCTTCCAAATTGAACAAAATAAACAATGTAGGGTTTAAGCGTTTTTCAGGTAGATGAGTTGATCAGTAAAGCTTTCTCAAAGTAAGTTGAAATTTCTTTATTGTGGGATGCCTGGATGGCTCAGCAGTTGAGCATCTGCTTTCGGCTCCGGGTGTGATCCTGGAGTCGTGGGATCGGGTCCCGCATCAGGCTCCCTTCATGAAGCCTGCTTCTCTCTGGCTCTTTCTCTGTGTCTCTCATGAATAAATAAATAAAATCTTTAAAAAAAAAAAAGAAATTTCTTTATTGAATTAACTAGGTTTTGAAAACAAGAAGCCTCTTCTTTGTTTATAAATTATTGAAAAACGAGGATGTGGGACACTGGGTGGCTCAGCAGTTAAGCGTCTGCCTTTGGCTCAGCACATGATCCTGGAGTCCCATGTCAGTCTCCCTGCATGGACCTGCTTCTCCCTTTGCCTATGTCTCTGCCTCACTCTGTGTGTATCTCTCATGAATAAATAAATAAAATTTTAAAAAAAGAAAAAAAAATGAGGATGTGTTCTCTTCAAAAACAATGTTGTGCCTTACTTTTTTGTTTTGTTTTGTTTACCTGTCTTTTTTTACAGGGCCGGGTAGTGGAGAATATTTCAAAAAGATGTGGGGGCTTTTTACGAAAGTTAAGTCTTCGTGGGTGTCTTGGAGTAGGAGACAATGCATTAAGGTAAGAACATCACTATTGGTTAACTGGTCTTCTTAACTGAATATAAATGATTTTTATGTTCTGAAGCTATTCAGAACCCAAACACACATACATAGCTTATAACACAAAAAGATCCAGTACTGGGATGTATGGTTTTGAGAATAAAACAAAGCCCCATATCATAAATGGCTCTTTTGGAGCTTTGAATAAAAAATTTTTTTTTAATTTGTTGGCTCAAAGTTAGGGTAATTTTAACCTTGGTTGGCATAAAGATCAATGTTTAAAAGTTTATGGTTAAAAATGAATTTATTTGTAAATGTGAGCTAGTTTTGTACCAGTATCCAATATTACAGACAGTAATGTCTTTTATTATTTTTTGTAATGCCTAGAATTATGCCCATTTCATTTCAAACCTTTAACTGTCTTTCTTTCCTGTAAAGGACTTTTGCACAAAATTGTAGGAACATTGAAGTACTGAATCTAAATGGTTGTACAAAGACTACAGATGCGTAAGTATTTTGTGTTTTAGAAGGGTAAGTCATAGCCTCTTGTGTCCTGTCTGTATTAGCTTTAAATGTGGGCTATTAAATATATTTAGTAAATTTCATTTTAGTCTTACAGAAGAAAGATATTTTAAAAGGAAAAAACATTAAAATAGAAATGGCATAAGAAATGTGTTTTGGAATCTGACCCAAATTCATTCTTTTCTTTTCTTTTTTTTTTTTCCAAATTCTTTCTTGATACTTAAAGTGAAATTTAAAGACCATGGATATGAAGTAGGGATTTTTTTTTTTTATAGTAGGGATATTAATGATATAAATTACTAGGACTACTTATATTTCAAGAAGACACTAGTAGCTTTACCGTGTCAAAAGACATGGTAAACAGGAGTGCCTGGGTGGCTCATTTAGTTGGGTGTCTGACTTTGGCTTTGGTCAAGATCTTAAGATCCTAGGATCTAACCACACTTTGTTGGGCTTCCAGCTCATCAGGGAGTCTGCTTGTCCCTCTGCCCCTCCCCCCAACCATGCTGGCTCACTCTCTGAAACTCTCTCTCAAATAAAATCTTAAAAAAGAAACACACAGGGTAAACAGATAATTCTACAAAAAGTTATAAAATCTTAAACACATACTAAACAGCTTGTAATAATCAATATTGAGAGCATTTATTAAATGACCTTTTAAATATATTGTGTCTGTGTCAGTTACAATATAAATGAAAGCAATCTTTTATCCTTGAAAGCTTACTATCACAGACATAATAGACAAGGAAGGTAAACATAAAACCCATTCAATCCAGGGTATCTATTGGTAATAATATGTATCAAATAACATTTAAAATTACATAGGGAAATTGTTGCCTATTATGAAGTGAAGCCATTGAGGAAGCTTGTTTATACAGGGTGGGGCTAGGATTATTCAGTGAATGTTCCTGTTCAAAAAGGCCTCGGGAAGGAGATGGGATCTTTAGAATTGCTTAATGAAGGCAAGTGGAAGACACTCCAGACACAGGGTACAGTTTATTTCATTCCTTTCTTTGAGCTCACAGCATTGTTAACTTTTAATACAAGAAAGTGTCTGAAAGACGACTGTGGTTGTTAATTCTACTGTGGTTATTAATTCTAACAAGTATTATTTCTGTGAATTGATTTGACCTTTAACATGAGAAATGAATCTAACACCTCCCCTAACTATGACTTTATACCAGTAGCCTACGTTTATTTTAGATAAATTACCTGTTTATTTTTTGCTTTTGAATATTTAATGTTACAGAGATTAAGAATTTGACCACTTTGATATCTAGACAAGTGACATAAAATTTACACTTTTTTCTAGCTATCTATCCTATATACCAAAGATAAATTGACAAAAATGTAATATAATTTATTACAAGGCTATTCATTTTTGCTGTTTCTAATAAGAAGTAGCAAAAGACAGGAAACAATCCAAATGTCATTCCATAGGAGACTGTTAAATAAAAGGAATGAAGAGAATATATAGTATTCTGGAGTGATCTGTAGTATTCTGTGATCTTAACATACTGTTAAGAAAGCAAACTGCAAAGAAGTTTTATAAGATACTTTTTGTAGGGGCACCTGTGTGGCTCAGTAGGTTAAGTGTCTGCCTTTAGCTTAGGTCATGATCTTGGAGTCCTGGGATCAAGCCCTGCTCAGCAGGGTGTCTGTTTCTCTTCCCTCTGCACCCACACCCAACCCATGCTCCCACTTGCACATGTTCTCTCTCTCTCTCAAATAAATAAATAAAATCTTTTTTAAAAATATGCTTTTTATAGGACCAGGAGACAATATAAACAAATATTATATTTTTAAAAAGAATGGAAAGATAAAGAATGAATCAAAAGGTGATTTATGGGAGAGAGAAAACAGGGATGAAAGGGAGACTCTGAAATATCATGTGTTATGGTTTTACCTTATTAGCTGTGTAAATGTTTTACGTAATTAAAATATGAATTAACTCAAAAAGAAATCAAAGCAGTCCCTAAACATTGAAAACAAAATAAAACACATGAACCCAATCATACCAAGTGGAGCTATAACTACACAGAGAAGTTACTTGTGCTGACTTTTGATTTCCTTTTTTTTTTTTAAGATTTTATTTATTTATTCATGAGAGACACAGAGAGAGAGGCAGAGACATAGGCAGAAGACGAAGGCTCCATGCAGGGAGCCTAATGTGGGACTCAATCCCGGGACTCCTAGATCATGCCCCGAGCCAAAGGCAGACGCTTAACTGCTAAGCCACGCAGGCGTCCCTGACTTTTGGTTTCTTACAAAATGTTTTAAACATATACCAAGGTAGACAAAATAGTATAATGAACCCATCACCCAGCTTCAGGTTGATAAAACTGAGAAATTACCACTTTATGGACAATCTTGTTTCATCTGTATCCCCAAACTTTTCGTATTTTGAAAAAAGCCTGAACATTATATTATTTAATCTGTAAATATATATTTCTAAAAGATAAAAGCTTTTAATATATGCATGTTAACTTCATCACTCCTATAAAAAAAAACTTAATCTCTTAAAATCATCAAATAACCACTGGTCAGTTCAGATTTTTACTTGTTCTAGTGACTTTAGAAACACAATATTTTAGGGATGCCTGGGTGGCTCAGTGTTTGAGTGTCTGCCTTTGGCTCAGTGCATGATCCCAGGGTTTGGGGATTAAGTCCCATGTTGGGCTCTCCCACAGGGAGCCTGCTCCTCCCTCTGCCTGTGTCTCCCTCTCTCTCAGTGTCTCTTATGAATGAATAAATAAATCTTTAAAAAAAAAAAAACACAACATTTTAAGCACAATCTAAAAGAAACATGACACAAACTTCAATAAAAGGTGGAGACGTCTGCTTCTGCCATGACAGTAACTGCCCTCGTGCCATCAACAACTATAAAACTATACAAATCATAGCAAAGAACCAGTTGGAGATGTTGGACAATATGCAGCAAGCACAGGACTGAGAAACAAATCAGGTGAACCCTATGACCACTCTTTCTGCCTGGTGGTATTTTCCAGATGATGGTATAAGGAGAAGGAGCCCAAGCAGAGAACTAAATTCTGGCTGATTTGAAGAGTCAGAGATCAGAGCTCCGGGAGACGGAAGTAACTGGAATTTTTGTCTTGAGACAGGGGAGCTACTCAAAAAGGGCATAGAAATATACATTGAGGGTGCCTGGGTGACTCAGTCAGTTAAACATATGCCTTTGGCTCAGATCATGATCCCTGGGTCCTGGGTTTGAGTCCCATGTCCAGGCTCACTGCTGAGCAGGGAGTCTACTTGTTACTCTGCCTCTGCCCTTCCCTCTCTGCTTATGCTTTCTCTCAAATCAACAAAATCTTAAAAAAAAAAAGAAAAGAAAAGAAATCTGCATCAATTTAGCTGAATAGTAAACTGTAAATGCACATATTGAGACCCCACAAAGTCAGTCAAAGAACATCTAATAAGGAAAGAACAATTACTGGAAAACTGTAAACTGAAAAATTAGCTTTCTGGCAAGAGCTAAAATAACGCTGGGAGAAGTTCTGACTACCCTCAATGGAGAATACCTTGGGACATTTAATAAGCAACTTCAGAAACATCACACCTTGATAGTAAAACTAGACTAGACCTGTCCCAATAAAGGTTAAAAGAAAAAAATTAGGGTCAAATTGATCCAACTAATTCAGCTGTCTGCTAAGGTGAAATTCAACATTCTTTTTTTACAGAAGGCAACAAAACCTAGACACTCAGCATACAGACAGAATTTCTAGCATTCAGTGAAAATTACAAGGCATGCAAAAAGGCATTAAATGATACCAGAAGAAAAACTAGTCAATAGAAACAGACCCAGATGGGACGCCTGGGTGGCTCAGTGGTTAAGTGTCTGCCTTCGGCTCAGGGCGTGATGCCAGAGTCCTGGGATCGAGTCCCACATTAGGCTTCCTGCATGGAGCCTGCTTCTCCCTAGGTCTCTGCCTCTCTCTGTGTGTCTCTCATGAGTAAATAAATAATATCTTAAAAAAAGAAAGAAATAGACCCAGAAATTATGATAGCGATTATAAAATTGACCAATAAAATTTATTTTATTATTATTTTTTTAAAGATTTTATTTATTCATGAGAGAGAGAGGCAGAGACACAGGCAGAGGGAGGAGTAGGCTCCATGCAGGGAGGCCGACATGGGACTCAATCCTGGGTCTCCAGGATCAGGACCTGGGCTGAAGGCAGCACTAAACTGCTGAGCCACCCGGGCTGCCCGACCAATAAATTTTAAACATAGCAAGTACAAATATGCTCTAGAATTTAAGAAAACCTAAAGATAATACAGACTTGAAGGATGAAAAAGGAGATACTATTATAATCACTAATCATAGGAAACTTGGGGCGGTTATTATGAATATGAGATGATATAAACTTCAGGAAAAATGTACATGAAAGATATTAAATAGTAAATGATAAGTAGACAAAAAACCAGTAAAGGTCTGTACTTGAGCAGTATTGTCAATGAACTTGTCCTAATTGATACTTAACAAAATGCTATACCAGAGTAACAGAATAAACATTCAAGTGCCCCTAGAGTATTCAGTGAGACACACTAAAATATGCTTTCAACGAACTTAAGATTGAAATCATACTGAGTGAATTAAAGTAGAAATCAATAACATATGGAAAATTTGAAGGTTAAATATCACCCTTCAGAATAATATGGGTCAAAGAATAGGTTACTAAGAACACTATAAAATATGTATTGCTGTGTGAAAATGAAAATACAACATTTGAAACTTGTAGACTGTACCAAAGGCAATACTTTAGAGAAAATACAGTTTCAGATGTGTATGTTAGAAAAGAAAGGTTTAAAATCAGGGACTGGTGTGTGACTGGCTCAGTTGGTAGACTTTATACTAACAAATTAGACAATCGAAATGAAAGAGACAAATCCCTGGGAAGGCACAAATTACCAAATTTGACTTATTAAAAAAAAAAAGCAATCTAAACATATTCATAACAAGTTCAGCGCATGATTCAAAAGCATCCCATAAAGAAAAGCCCAGGCCAAGATGGGTTCACTGGTGAATTCCATCAAATATTTAAAAGATGAAATAATACCAATCTTCAAACTGATTCATAAAATGAAATAAGTACTTTATAACTCATTCTATGAAGCCAATGTTTTTCTCATACCAAAGACATTACAATAAAAAAGGGGATCTACTGATTGTTATCCCTCAGAAACAGAACTGCAAAAATACTTGACAAAGTGTTAGAAAACTGAATCCAGTAATATATGAAAGGATTTTGAATCATAACCAAGTAAGATTTATCCCAGAAATACAAGTGTGGCTTAATATCTGAAAATCAATTAATATAATATCTCAGTAATTAGTAGAATAGAGTAGAGGTCAGCAGACCTCTGTACAGGGCCAGATAAGTAAATATTTTTAGGACTTTGTAGGCCATACAGTTAATCTGTCACAGCTACTCAACCCTGTCAGTGTTTTACAAAGGCAGCCATAGATTATACACAAACAAATAGGCATAACTGTACTCCAATAAAACTTTATTTCTGGACAGTGAGATTTGAATTTCATATGATTTTCACATGTTGCAAACTATATCTTTTTATTTATTCATTCATAGAGACAGAGAGAGAGAGAGAGGCAGAGACAGAGGCAGAGTCACAGGCAGAGGGAGAAGCAGGCATCATGCAGAGAGCCTGACGTGGGACTCCATCCAGGGTCCCCAGGATCACGCCCTGGGCTGCAGGCGGCACTAAACCGCTGCGCCACCGGGGCTGCCCCAAACTATATCTTTAAAAAAAAAAATGTTTTTTCAACCATTTAAAACACCAAAACCATTCTTAACTTGTGAGCCATATAAAGATAGGCAGCTGGTGAGATTTACTGCTGCCTGGAATAAAGGACAAAACCACATGATCATCTCAGTGCAATTGGTGGCTTCTAAAATGGCCCCCAAGTAACCCCTACCTCCTACTACTCACAACCTTGTGTAATCTTTTCCCTTGAACGTGGGCTGGACCTAGTGACTCATTTCTAACAATAGAAGACTGCAAAAGAGATTGGATGTCACTTTGGAGATTAGGTTACCAGAAGACTGTGATTCTATCTTGCTGTGCTTTCTCTCAGGACTCTGGCTCTCGGGGGAGCAAGCTGCCCTGTTTTGAGTAGCGTGTGGAGAGGGCCACGTGGCAAGGAACTGAGGTCTGGCCAACAGCCAGCAAGGACCTGAAACCTACCAAAAAACATGAGTGAGCTTAGAATTGGATCTTCTAAGGTCTGCCAGTAGTCACCTAAATAAGATTGGAAAGGAATTGGCACCTAGTTAACCTTTAGATGAATGCAACTGTGACCAATAGCTTAATTACAGCCTTGTGAGAGAGCCTGAGTCAGAGGCACTCTACTAAAGCTGCCTGTGCCTGTATTCCTGACCCTCAAAAACTGTGATAGTAAATGTTTTCTTGTTTTAAGCTGCTCAGTTTTGGGGTAATTTGTTTTAAGTAACAGTAGATCATTACTACATCAGCAGATACAGAAAAAATACATGACAAAATCCAACACTCATTCATAATTTAAAAATTCTCAACAAACTAGAAATAGAAGGGAGTTCACTCAATCTGATCAAAAGCATTTATGAAAAAACTTACTACCAACATCATACTTCTCAATGAAAGACTAAGTCCTTTACCCTAACATCAGAAGCAAGGTGAGGATGTTATATGTCACCATTTCTATCAACATTCTGTTGGAGATTGTAGCCAATGCAAAAGGGGGGGGGGGGGCCTGGGAGGCTCAGTTGGTTAAGTGGCTAACTCTTGATTTCAGCTTAGGTCAGGATCTCAGGTTTCTGGGATCAAGCCCCATGTTGGAATCTGCGCTTAGCGGGGAGTCTGCTTAAAGATTCTCTCTCTCTGCCTCTTTTTGCCCTTCCCCTTTGTTCTTGCTTGCTCACTCTCAAAAATCTTGTTTTTTAAAAAAAAGTCATAAAGACAGGTAGTAATATTACATAACTTAGCTTGTTTGAGCCTTGATGCTGGTCCATCCTCAGTATACCTTGCAAAAATCCAGCCATTTCGTTACTGCCATGCAAAAAGTTATCTTGAACAGAGATTTAAGTGAAAGAGCAGAGATGGGCACCTGGGTGGCACAGGGGTTGAGTGTCTGCCTGTAGCTCAGGGCGTGATCCCGGGGTCTCAGGATAGACTCCAGCATCAGGCTCCCTATGGGGCCTCTGCCTCTCTCTGTGTGTCTCTCATGAATAAATAAATAATCTAAAAAAAGAGTAGAGGGGCGCCTTGGTGGCTTGGTTGAGTGTCTGCCTTCGGCTCAGGGTGTGGTCCTGGAGTCCCTGGGTCAAGTTCCACATCGGGCTCCCTGTGGGGAACCTGCTTCTCCTTCTGCCTATGTCTCTGTCTCTCTCTCTCTCTCTCTGTCTCTCATGAATGGATGAATAAAATCTTTAAAAATAATAATAAAGAGTCGAGATAGAGCTTTCATCTTCATGTTGCACCACGTGCTAACAAGTACTAGCTAGCTTTCTGGTATTTTTGTATTTGCAAAATGCACATAGGTCTCCTGTGAGGACATAGGTAGTTTGCTGTTAAACATTTCCAAATGAGGGGATCCCTGGGTGGCGCAGCGGTTTAGCGCCTGCCTTTGGCCCAGGGCGCGATCCTGGAGACCCCGGATCAAGTCCCACGTCGGGCTCCCGGTGCATGAAGCCTGCTTCTCCCTCTGCCTGTGTCTCTACCTCTCTCTCTGTGTGTGTGTGACTATCATAAATAAAAAAATTTTTTTAATTTAAAAAGAAATTCCAAATGAGAATCAAGTACCATCATCCCCTCATGCAGATTCTCCTATGCAGTACAGCCTTTCTTCTTTGTGAATGGCATCTGCCTCTATCTCAGCAAGAAAGGTCTCAGAATTTATAACTGCTTTTATTTGGGGTATGGAAATTTTACAGTTCTTATGTACACACATATGTTTAATGAGAATCGTGTATGATTTACTGAAGATGTGTTCCTGTTTGCTTATTCATTATTTTTTCCTTTTTCCATTTTTCAGTACATGTACTAGCCTTAGCAAGTTCTGTTCCAAACTCAGGCACCTTGACTTGGCTTCCTGTACATCAATAACAAACATGTCTCTTAAAGCTCTGAGGTAAATTTCTTATAACAAGAATGTCCAGTAATCAGAACAAATACTGATTTTTTTTTCATTTCAAATAACTGAAATAAAGTTGGAATTGAAGGAAACTGTTTTATGGATATGTACTATAGTTCAGAATAGATCTTCTGTTTTATCATTTGCCCAAATTACAGGACACATTCAGGGTAAAATGACTAGAGGTAACTAGGATTCTGAACAGACTGGTACAGTGTATCCATAAATGATTAGATTTCTATGAAGGTTTGATTCCCCCCCACTCCCCAAAACGCCACATATCATTATAGCTAGTGATTAAAGCAGCACTCTGTGGAGTCAGGTGATTGACAAATGTAACCCTTGTGAACTTTTCCTTATCATCTCATTGTGCTGTTGTTAGGATTAAACAGTATTATCATTGTTTGATAATATTAGGCCAAACCATACAAAGTTGCCAGTGTTTAATAACAACTTTTGTCTTATAAAAATGACAGCTTTTTAAAGTACATTACGGAAGGTGTGCCTTAAGGAAGGTGAAATGTCCATTCTCTTTGTACCTTTACTTTTTTATCAGTCTTTTACAAGTTACTATAGTCCCATATATTGGTTATGTTTCATGAGTAATAAAAATTAAGCTATTAAAAGAAGAAATGTAGGTTTAGTTAAGTATAAGTAACCTAGAAATGTGGCTTTTTCTAGACCTTCCTATGAATATTGAGTACATATGTATCGAAGGCCATTTGCCATGTAGGATAATAAGTAGGATAATACAACATTTATAGCTTATAAAATATTTTCACATAAATAATTTCATGTATTTAAAAACTATGTGAGGCATATAGGACAGACATGTAATAGATAAGTAAATCTAAAACAACAACAACAACAACAAAAGAAAATCTAAAACATTTTTGAATGCCAGGTAATGTGATTAACCTTGGGATGTCACTAAATAAGGTATTGTTACTGCCTATGAGCTGCTCAGAGTCTAGTAGGAGAAAAAATAATAAACATGTTGTTATATCATAGTGATAAGTGCTATTATAGAAGTGAGTGCATCCATTTGGGGAGAATATAGGCTATGGCTGATCTTAGATTAAGAGAAGTTCAGGCAGGATCCTAAAGGGACTTGCTTGAAGTCACACTGTTAATGTTGAAGAATGGACTTGAACAAGATCCCCCACCTTCATTCTATAAAACAATTAAAGCAATATTTTCCACCTTGCGCTTGGGATTCTTGCATAGCTCAAATGTGAAATCAAAGATGAAACTGGTATTTGATAGAAGGCAGAGATCAAACACAATATATCCTAAATTTAGTCTACGGAGACAGTACCCTAGAGACTTCAGAGATAAGGAAAATTTATGGATCCTGTATAATTTTTTAAATAATTTAAACGTCTTCATTATTACTTTGACAAGTAATAGAATTATTTGATAAGGAATATGAATCTAAACTTCACTAATTACTCTGTTAACGTGACAGGTCACTTAATTCCTATTTCTTTCCCAGAGATGTTTTAAACATGTGTGATATGTGCAAAAAGAATATATTTGCAAAGGATAAACCTCCATAACAATCTAATACATCTGAAAAACAGTATTGTGCTTTATGCTTGTTTAGCTGATTTGAGATGACATTCCTTTCGATTCTAATCACCACTTCCTTTTAATTCTGATTGCCATAGTGATAAAATCCCACATGAACTCCACCAGCGTTGCTAAATATGCTTTGTTGTTGTTGTTGTTGTGGGATTGCCTATATTATAAATCTATGTTAAGTAAATGTAATTATTCTTGTGGGAAAGCATGGAGCTGTAGCCTTTCCCTGACCTAAATAGCCAATAAAATGAGACTTTGGTGCCTTTGGAACTGAATTTAGTCATAAGTTTGTTTCATTTTGTTTTGTCCTCAGTGAGGGATGTCCACTGTTGGAGCAATTAAACATTTCCTGGTGTGACCAAGTAACCAAGGATGGCATCCAAGCACTAGTGAGAGGCTGTGGGGGTCTGAAGGCTTTATTCTTAAAAGGCTGCACACAGGTAATACTCCATGTCATGCCTGTAAATTTTAGAAGAACCAGGAACTTTGTAGGTAGCCCAAAGATAGCTGTGGTAGCTGAAGAAATATGTAGTTCTATATTATTGATAAAAAATACATGGTTACCAGGCAGCTTGGGTGGCTCAGCGGTTTAAGCGCCTGCCTTCGGCCCAGGGCGTGATCCCAGAGTCCCAGGATCCAGTCCCACATCAGACTCCCTGCATGGAGCCTGCTCCTCCCTCTGCCTGTGTCTCTGTCTCTCTCTCTGTCCTCATGAATAAATAAATAAAATCTTAAAAAAAAAAAAAAACATGGTTACCAAAAATTAAAGTGTCTTCCATAGAGTAAAAAATATATATGAAAAGAATTAACATCTGATGGAAGATAATTTCTAAGGGTAGGCGAGATGGGGCGATAAAATCTCACTGAGCATGCTCCATGGGTAGGAAGCATATTACACAATTTAATCTGAAAAGAAAACTTGCCATGTTGTCACTGCCTGAGACTGTGAACTGGAGAGGCAAGGAAGGCAGTCTTAGCAGTTTTCGCTAGTGGTTTAACTACCGGGTTAAATGTGCCAGGTATACAGATCCTACAATTCATAGTATTGATGTTTACTTCCTGCCAGTCACATTACAAATTCCAACATATTTTGTCATTAAAAAGTTTACTGTTTTCCTATTTTACTGTGATAAAAATAGAGAGAGAGAGAGGAGTTGACATTGCAGCATTTGAAGGAAAAATCAAAAGTGAGTTTAGAAGTGACACAAGGTAGGGCTAGGCTCTTGTAACATTATTTTATTAATGGTTACTGAAACCATTCCTTGGATTTTGTTAAAAGGGCCTTTATTCCTTCACCATGGTGGGAGGAGTTCCATTGTTTGAGACAGAGCTTTGGAAGTAAAATTGCCTTAAAACAACAGCTTGAGCTTCTGGTTATTTATGGAATCCTGAAAAATATTGATTGGGATGCACCATTATAATCAATTACTTACCATCTGTTCTCAGCACTGTATGCATGGCACTGATCTTCCAGCAGGAGATAAACCGGATTCCTTTCTCAGCTCCTGCTCCCAAAAGTTTCTTTTTAAAAAACTTTATATAGGAAGTATAGAAGTGTGAAAATTATTTTAGCTTCATAATCCCTGAGCAAAATGCTGTGAGGCATATTTATCAGAAGAAAAATCCATAAACATTAGGTAGTGTTTATCTTTTTCTTGATGTAGTGATTGTATGAATTTGATGTGGTTGGAACTGATGAAAAATACTGATAGCCATACTAATGATATGAATTACACCTTTATGTGATCACAGCTTCTGGTTCATTGTTCCTTTGAAACTTGGTTGGCTGTATTTAGAATGTGTATATATAGTCCTGAATCTTTATCCCTTGAAATGGTGTTTGTAATTATTTTTCTCTTTTTAATTTTTGTAGCTAGAAGATGAAGCTCTCAAGTACATAGGTGCACACTGTCCTGAACTGGTGACTTTGAACTTGCAGACTTGCTTAGTAAGCAGCACTTCCCACAATTCTTTTGTATTCAGTAATTCATTTCAGTAATATTTTGTAAGAGCTTCAGTTATCGAGATTAGTGGTTTTTCCCCCTCAGCCCTGGCGACACAGTAAACACACAGATGATTCTTTGCGTGCTTAATGATACTCACTCCTGAGGGTTTTGACATAGGTAATAAAGATACCTCATGCAGAATTCCAAATAAGCGGGCAGCCCGAGTGGCTCAGCGGTTTAGCGCCGCCTTCAGCCCAGGGCCTGATCCTGGAGACCTGGGATCAAGTCCCACATTGGGCTTCCTGCATGGAGCCTGCTTCTCCCTCTGCCTGTGTCTCTGCCTCTTTCTCTCTCTCTCTGTGTCTCTCATGAATAGATAAATAAAATCTTAAAAAAAAAAAAAAGAATTCCAAATAAGCAAACTATAACTCCACTCCTTTTCTTTTCTACTTTTAGAAGTGAATTATTCACAGACTTTAGTACTTAGAATATTTTTGGTAAATTAATTGCAGTCATGCCAATAAGATCTCAGTCATAACTATTGGGAACCACTGATCTAAACAGATGACAAGCAAAATGTACTCTCTAAATTATTTCCAAGTAGTATTTGTAGTTCACATTTGGCTTGTTTAGACTGTCAACTTTTGGTGGTCTATCTCCAAAGCCCTGCATTTTGCACATAGAATTTGCTGAAACTATTCAGGGTCCTAGAACATTGACAACAAATACACTTTTAGCTTTTCTCTCTTGTCTTAAGAATTACAAATATCTGTTGCCTTGGAATGAGAGCCTCTCATAGCAATGAAAAAAATTGATGAGGGTTTTCCTTGTTTTTGCTAAAACTTCTGCTCATTATACCCTCCCCTTCTTGTATGATCACCTGAAACTTAAGAGCATAGCGCTTGTTTAAAGGTGACACATAAAAGGCCACGTTTTGTGCAATTGAAGCAACCTCCCCATCTAGCCCTTAAGGGATGGTGCTGATAAATGATCTGCTTGGGAGGCCTCCTGAAGACTGAGTTTAAAGGAATGACATTCCTTTTAATTCTCATCACTGCTTACTTCTAATTCTGATTGCCATCATTGCTCTCAGAATTTGCCTAATTTCATTTATGAAACTGAAATATTTGGCCTGACAGGAAGAGCTTACACAACTGTTATAAACATGAAACCATCATCTTACAGTGATAGGAAAAAAATTGTTCTCAGGCATCTTTGGATTTTACACACACACACACACACACACACACACACACACACAGATAGACTCTGTATATATTTGTGTGGCTATATGTTAAATACACATTTGCACAACTATATAAATACATACATACCATACCTAACCTTTTCTGTTTTAGTTTCATTTCCTTGATCCTTCCAGCAGACAGAAATCACAGCCAGTAATCATAAAGAACCAGTTCTATCATGTATTTTACTCTTTCCCTTCACCCAGATCTTAGGACATAAGGACATATGTCATTCCTTCTGTAGAATGTGATGGACATAAGTCATTCCTTCTGTAGAATGTGATGCAATGATTCTTATTCCTAAGACTTCACGTTTCTGCCCAAAACTGTTGACATGACCGAAGTACATTCTTGGTCATTCTCTTTTTCTTGTCTAATTTGAAAACATAAAAGTTTGGTAAGTTTTATTTTAAAATCTGAAGAATTGGGATCCCTGGGTGGCGCAGCGGTTTGGCGCCTGCCTTTGGCCCAGGGCGCGATCCTGGAGACCCGGGATCGAATCCCACGTCGGGCTCCCGGTGCATGGAGCCTGCTTCTCCCTCTGCCTGTGTCTCTGCCTCTCTCTCTCTCTCTCTCTGTGTGACTATCATAAATAAATAAAAATTAAAAAAAAAATCTGAAGAATTGTTACATAGGACTTTCTTCTTCAGTAATCCCTTATAGACTTGAAAACATTAAGAGGCAAAGAGCAACACAGCCCTACAATATTTTCCCAATATTATGTGACACAAATTCTCATTGACCTGATAAATATGCATGTTTATTGATTGCTGCCTCCCCTTTTACATTTCAATTATCCTCATTTAGTAATAACTGCACATCATACTTGCATGGCACTTTTTTAGTTACTTCCACATGTGTTGATCCTTGTTAATTTATCCTCATGGATAAATCTTGTATCTGCCTTAGCATCCTTTTTTTAAATCTGTATCTTGCTTCAGTTATACAATATTGAGAATATACTGATTTAAGCAGTGAATATTTAAAGCTTGATTTTTTTTTTCCCAGTTGTCCTGGCAACCTAAGGACACTCATTAAGCAGAGATGACAAGTGAGCTTTATTCTGAGGCTTACACAAAATTTGTGAATCTAGCAGGACAAATTGAAGTACTAATCATATCCAACATGTTAAGGTGTTTATAAGTGGCATCTTTTTTTTTTTTAGGATAACATATTAGTGTCACCTTTTTTTTAGAATATAAAAGTATATTTGAGTTGGATACAGATGTTTATCTCCATAAATTAGGGTGTTCTTTATTATACAACTAAGATAAATAAATGGAAAAAATGAAATGATCTGTGGTTGATATAAAGTTGCAACTGTCATCCACAGTTGTTTTATTTTTTCAGTAAGTTAATATCAGTGTCAATTTTGGACTTACAAATATGTTTGTACTGCTGTTTTTATCTATTTTCTAGGTTTTAAAGTAATTTAATTGAATCTACCCTATGATGTACCTCATGCTGTTCCCAGTCTCATTAGGTTAAAAGAATCTCATTAGTGCTTCTTCCGTTTACACCAAAAATGAGCACAGGGGTGGGTGCGTGGTGGTCTCAGTCTCGTGTGACTCCTGATCTCAGGGTCGTGAGTTCAAGACCCATGTTGGGCATGGAGTCTACTTAAAAAAAGAAGGGAAAAAAAATGAGCAGATTCTCTCACAAAGTAAATCAAAAGGAACTGAAAATGAGGAACAAAGTGTGCTCATTTTCTTTTAGGTCTGCTACTTGATTAATATTAGATCTGTGTTGTGTTTTTTTTTTTTTTTTTTTCTTTTTGGTGCTTATTTTCAGAGATAACATTTTTTTTCCTTATTTTTCTTCTGCTAAGTTACTAATATCTATGGGGGGTTTTTTGCTCTTATTTTTTAGCAAATCACAGATGAAGGTCTCATTACTATATGCAGAGGGTGCCATAAGTTACAGTCCCTCTGTGCCTCCGGCTGCTCCAACATCACAGATGCCATCCTGAATGCTCTAGGTCAGAACTGTCCACGGCTTAGGTAAACATTTCTTGTTTAGCTCAAAAAATCTGGGGAAAGGAACAAAGGCATTCTTCACCCAAATTTATCTCTTGGAACTTTGATATTTTTAAGGTAGACACTACAAGGCTGCTGCCCTTTTAGATGCTCACCTGCTTGCTTTGTACCTCATTTAATTACATGTAATTGGCTTAAACCAAGGGGTGATAGCCCCCATTTCCTATTTCTTGCTATCCATAGTAGAATAAAATTAACATTTTATTTCATTACTTGAGAAATGAAATAAAGGCATTTTATTTTCTCTTCTTAATACTTTCATATAATTCCTTTCTGGAGAAAGTTCTTAAGGGCCTACCCTGTGGTTATTTGTTGTGGTAATGATGCCAGATACATAGTTAAGTATTTAAAAAGAAAAAACAGCCCTGCAAGAAAACTTCCTTTGTGCTTATAGTCTTTTAGAGCAAGCCTTATTTCTCTATGTTTCCTCCTCTTTGTCTAAATATAGGATTGGCTGAATATTTACCAAGAATGCCATGTTAGCATGCATATGGTTTCAAGCCCATATTGGTTTTATAAAAGCACACAACATGCTGTTTTGTAATAAATAGGCATGATCCCCATATACCTTTTTTGTTTTTATAACAGAACCTTTATTGTACTTAACATGTTAGATATGTTAACCATTGTTTTAAGTGATTTGCAAATATTAATTCATTCAGTCCTCAAAATAGCATGTAAGCACTGTTACTATCTCCATTACAGATGAGAAAACTAAAGCACAGAGCAGTCAGGTAACCTGTTCAAGGTCTCACAGCTAGTGAGTTCAGGAGCAAGGATTCAAATCCAGGCAGTCCGGCTCCAGAACCCAGGAAACCACATATAATAATCATTGTAGGGATCCCTGGGTGGCGCAGCGGTTTGGCGCCTGCCTTTGGCCCAGGGCGCGATCCTGGAGACCCGGGATCGAGTCCCACGTCGGGCTCCCGGTGCATGGAGCCTGCTTCTCCCTCTGCCTGTGTCTCTGCCTCTCTCTCTCTCTCTGTGACTATCATGAATAAATAAATAAAATCTTAAAAAAAAAAAAAAAAAAAAAAAAAAAATAATCATTGTAAACCCATATAACTTTATTAAAGCTTTTGATTATCACCTGGCTAGGGGCCTAACCATAATTATTAAAAGAAAATTTAATTTGCCTAGATTATCAAAACTCCTTGATTGATCATAGACTTGGTCAAAATTAATAATATCAGAGGCTGGGAGCTGAGGAGGTAGCCAGACTCCTCACTAAGAATATTACACATTACCTTTTTCTCTTTTAAAGAGAGGAGTGTTCAGCTCCTTACTCCTTCGTGGTTTATTTTATTGGTCGAACACAATGATTCTCAAACATAATCAAAAGTTAGGTTTCAGTCAGATCACACTTTCCCATTAAATATCCGTTTCTAATTGATTGTTAGTTAATAATGATTTCTTTTACTGTAGCTTTGTTTCATCTCACGTAGTAAGCAATTTGTAAGCAAACATAAAAATGTTCTTTGGTACTATCATGCAGACGCCACCAAACTTTTCACAGAAAAGAGCTACTTTTGATCCTGGTCCTGTGGTTGGGCTTTCGGTTGATGTTCAGCAGTCCCTGAGGAGGAGAGAGGCTGCCAGCTCAGCCTGCTCTGCCCTGGGCCTCCCTGAGAGCCTGTGGGCAGAGGCAGGAAGCTTAAGGGCATTTTTTCATAAGTATGGAATTTCATACTTGGGACAGGACTGTAATTAACAGTCCCGTCATACATTTTTAAAAGCTATTTAAATCTGAGTGAACTTACATGTAAAATAGGGAAAGAGAATAATTTACTTGAGCAACAGATTAATTGAAACAGAGTATTTATCTCCATTTCCTTTGGTTTCTAGGAGCAGGCTGCCCTCTGGGGGTTAGCAGTATGCCATCAAGAAGGCTTTTAAGTGCGTTTTTCATGCATTTTGGCATTAAATACAAGCTTCTATTATATTCTTCTGATTGCATCACCCTGAAATGTGTTATTTACAGGACCACTTTATGATGACTCCATGAAAATGAATGGCAAGATCTGTATACACTTGGCTGTTAATGTCACTATATCATGCAGTGCTTAGGGAACAGGAGGTTGTTTTCTTAATTTCTTGTTGTTTTAATAAACCCAGTTTTCAGGGAACACAGGATTGACTTTCACTTTTGTGTTGTGTTTTTTTAACAGAATATTAGAAGTGGCAAGGTGTTCTCAGTTAACAGATGTAGGCTTTACCACTCTGGCCAGGGTAAGTATTTTCTCCTGGTCCTGTAGGTTTGGTGTGGGATTTTTTTTTTTTTTTTTCCCCCAGAACAGTGAGCAATGAGGGAAAATTGGAATGACAGTAGAATTGAGGGTGTGGGATATGAGGGAACTTCTCTGGTAGGTGTGCCTGAGCATTGTTGTGCTGCAGCTATAAGCCTGTATAACACAAACTACTCTGGAAACATAGCCATGCTTTGGAGAACATGATGCTCCTTCATGAGACTTGATTTGCCACATTTTCATTAAATGGTAAATTACACAGGGCCTTCCTAATGCTTCATGAAAAAAATCTTTCTTGGTTATTTGGTATGCGACTGGTGGGTGAGAGTAACGTTGAAAGAAACATAGAAGCCTGAGTTTAAATGGAGATTGTTTGAGGCATCTGGGTGGCTCAGTTGGTTGTGTCTGCCTTCCACTCAGGTCATGGGATCGAGCCCTGCATCGGGCTCCCTGCTCAGGGGGAAGCCTGCTTTTCCCTCTCCCGCTCCCCCTGCTTATGTTCTCTCTCTCTCTCTCTCTATCAAATAAATGAAAACTTTAGAAAGTGAATAAAAAATAAAATTATGCTGTCTTTAAGCAGTATAATGGAATATAAGAAGGAACATTTGCTTTCATGCAGATTGGTGGAATACTAATGGGTGAGGGGCAGCATGTGGCATAACTAAATGAGGACACAAAGCTTACCTTCCATTCTTCCAAAGAAATAGTTTTCATTAAATTATTTACGGTTGGAAGGATCTGTATTAGCTTGGTATTAATGTTCAGAAAATTTATTCCCTTGGACTTGTAAGAGATTAGATAGATATTTCAAATGTAGAATAACTGAGAAATTTCCACTGTGATCAAGGCCTTTTAAAATGTGTTAATGGGGGACACCTGGGTAGCTTAGCAGTTGAGCATCTGCCTTCAGGTCAGGGTGTGATCCTGGGTCCGGAGATCAAGTCCTACATCGGGCTCCTTCTAAGGACCCTGCTTCTCCCGCGGCCTATGTCTCTGCCCCTCTCTATTTGTCTCTCATGAATAAAATAAATCAGATCTTTTAAAAATAATATAATAATAAATAAATAAAATGTGTTAATGGACTAAGGCAGAAAGTGACACCAACTCTGAAACGTAAGATTTTTGCATTCATTCATGGGAGACATGAATGGGAGACCCCAGGATCACGCCCCGAGCCAAAGGCAAACAATCAACTGCTGAGCCACCCAGGCATCCCTTTTCCCGTGTTTTAAGTGTTGGTGCTGTAATGTTTCGTTTTATATTCTGTAGAATTGCCATGAGCTTGAAAAGATGGACCTGGAAGAGTGTGTTCAGGTAAGAGTGTGGATTTTTACTCAGAAATACTATATGATAGGGCACCTGGGTGGCTCAGTTGGTTAGGCATTGGACTCTTGGATTTGGCTCAGAGTCATGATATCAAGTCCTGCTTGGTCTCCGTGCTCAGCAGGGAGTCTACTTGAGATTCTCTCTCTCCCCCTTTGCCCCACCCCCACCCCACTTGCACTCTCTCTTTCTCTCTCTCAAATAAATAAATCTTAAAAAAAAAAAAGGTGAGAGAGAGATACATACAGTATGGTAGAAACTTACAGAAAAGAAAAAACTTATATAATACAGGTACATGAAAACATTCAGTTCCCTACCCTAATGTAGTGTCTGGCAGCACTGCTGACTCCATTTATTGAGGTGTCCTCCAGGCTTCCTAGGCAGAAGTACTCATGGTATATGTGGTAAGGAAGTAGGAAAATACATGCCATCGGTAAGGTTACCAGTGGAAAGAAAGCAAGCCCAAGCATTCAGACCATAAAGAAATTAAAATGTTTCCTTAGACCTATAGGGTTATAATACTAAGAAATAATTAAAGCCCCATCACATTGATAATATGGCACTGCCCTTTTTTAAAAAATGATAAAAATAAAGATATTTCTAGTGACTATAGAAGTTAATTTTTTCTAAATTACTTATTATCCAGACACCACTTAGCAACTGTTCTTACTAAATTAAAACTTACTGGGACGCCTGAATGGCTCAGCAGTTGAGTGTCTGCCTTTGGCTCGAGGTATGATCCCGGGGTTACGGGATCGAGTCCCACATCAGGCTCCCTGCATGGAGCCTGCTTCTCCCTTTGCCTATGTCTTTGCCTATCTCTTTCAGTGTCTCTCATGAATAAATAAATAAAATCTTTTAAAAATAAAAATAAAATAAGTTAAAACTTACTGACATCCATCTATCTCTTGCACATGCCTGAGTGTCCTTTGTGTCCTCTCTGGTGTTACTCCTGAGTGATATGCATGTGCCTTGCATCTTCCACCATTTCTTAGCCCCTGTGAAGCTATGTACATTATAATCATCATCATCATTTCAGAGTAAGAGAAGCATTTGTAAAGAAGCACTGATTTACTTTCCAGCCTAAGATAACTATAAAAGACTGTTCTTCCTTCAAGAGTTCCTCCTTCTAAAAAAAAAAAAAGAAAAAAAGAGTTCCTCCTTCTATGAACTATGTTCATAGTTGACTCAGATTCCAGCAGCCCCTTTTCTGCCACCTTCAGGAAAATACCTGACTCCCAGGTTATCAAATCAGAGTTGTGACATGGCTTATAAAATATAGGATAAATATATATTCTTAAAAATTTGAGGATATTCCCACATTAATTTTTTTTATGGAGCAGTGTCTTCTTATTCTTTTCTGTGGTGGTTCTAAGGCGGTAAAACAAAGTCCAGTGGGTAGAAGTTACAAGGAGACAGATTTTCATTCATTTCAAAAACAAAGGATTTTTCAACAGACTTGTTCAAAGATGAAGACTACAGATGACTAGATATGTTCAAACCTGCCTGGATAGGTTCTCAAAGAACAGGTTCAAGTAGCAAATAGGATTTCAATCTTAAGATTCTGTTATTTTGTGATTAATATCAGGATACCAGTTTAGAATACAGTGTATTCAAGAATGAGGTACAGCCCTGAAGCTTTTTTGGAATTATACCTATAATAAACTTATGTGTTTCTTTCAGATAACAGATAGCACATTAATCCAACTTTCTATACACTGTCCTCGACTTCAAGTATTGGTAAGTTTGACTTTTTAAAAGTTTTATGTGTTCATTGGATTTAGTCAAAACCTAGCTCTTATTTTCTTCTTGGTGTCTGGCTACCATTTTGGGGAAAACATATTTCTACAAGTTGCCAACTTATAGAGGACCAAGGATTATGTACTTGGAGATTGAAAAGTGACATGGAGAATATGAGTTCTCTCCCACATGAATTACACTTAACCCTGAAGGATGTTAAACTTCAGAGATCCAGGGGCACCTGGGTGGCTCAGTCGGGTAGGCATCTGCCTTCAGCTCGGGTCATGATCCCAGGGTCCTGGGATCGAGCCCGGAGTTGGGTTCCCTGCTCAGTGGAGAGTCTGCTGCTTCCTCTCCCGCTCCCCCTGCTTATGCATTCCCTCTCTCCTGTCGAATAAATAAATAAAAATTTAAATAAATTTCAAAGATCCAGGAGACAAGGTGGCCCAAAATACAGTTTGCTTCAGCCTGACATTAAATGGTACTGTAAAACAGAATTAGTCATGGCTTTACTGGGGGTGTTCTCTGTTACTGTTTCCAGTAACACACTGTGGGAAAACATTCTGCTTAACTATTTTGTGTCCAGGCTCATTTTTTGTGTGTATTTGATGACATATTACTACCCAGAATTGGGACAAGGGGTTCTGAGTTTCACGTGGAGGAACCAGGGTATTAAGGAAAATTGATAAAGAGGTTTATGTGAAGAGATGACCACACTTAACAGGTGTAGGAATCATCTTCAGTTAGTTAACTATTTTGGCATTTCTCTGTATCAGGTATTCAGTGTTTAGTCCAAATTCCAGAAAATTGTGTTCAAGAAAAGCTTGAACCCCTCTTGTCCCTGTAGAAAAGTGTTAATTTGTATGTGGGGGTGGATATCGTATCTTGTTCAGGAACTGTTTTCAGTCATTGCATGAATTCACACAGTATGTTTAGAATCACACACAGATGGGGCAGCCCCGGTGGTGCAGCGGTTTGGCGCCTGCTGCAGCCTGGGGTGTGATCCTGGAGACCCGGGATCGAGTCCCACATCGGGCTCCCTGCATGGAGCCTGCTTCTCCCTCTGCCTATGTCTCTGCCTCTCTCTCTTTGTCTATGAATAAATAAATAAAATCTTTAAAAAAAAAAAAAAGAATCATACACAGAGGGACATCTGGGTGGCTCAGTGGTTGAATGTCCCAACTCGATTTCGACTCAAGCCATGATCTCAAAGTTGTAGGATCGAGCCCTGCATCAGGCTCCACACCAGGCATGGAGCCTACTTAAGATTCTGTTTCTCCCTCTCCCTCTGCCCCTTCTCCCCCACAAAAAAAGAATCACACACAAAAATGTCAGTATTGATTGTCAAAAGCAGAAACCCAGCAACTCTAGTTTGCTTTCTTCATTTCACCATATAGATCTTGTGATGGCTTCGTATACATCACAGTCCAACCCAGAAGGTTTCCTTTCTGGCTGTACACAGGCCAGTGGCTAGAAGAATGACACGAGATGTTTCAGTGTCCTTCCTTGCTCTATTTGGCTGCAGAGTCTGTCTCACTGTGAGCTGATCACAGACGATGGAATTCGTCACCTGGGGAATGGGGCCTGCGCCCATGACCAGCTGGAGGTGATTGAACTGGACAACTGCCCGCTAATCACAGATGCTTCCCTGGAGCACTTGAAGAGTTGTCACAGCCTTGAGCGGATAGAACTCTATGACTGCCAGCAAATCACACGGGCTGGGATCAAGAGACTCAGGGTAAAGATGGCTGCACACTCTCCAGCTCTGTGCTCTCGGCACCTTTCCTTCTTTATTTTTTCCTGTCCTCCATTTCCTTTTGTTTGTGTTTGCCTTTGTTTTAGATTTAGATTTCTGTGATTTTTATATTTACTTGGACATTTAGCAAAGAGGAAAAAAAAATAGAGAGCAAACCTAAGGGTAGATAGTTTTTACCTGTTGTTCCAGATGGAAATTTAGTGTGAAAATATTCACTGAGGGGAAGAAAGTAGGTCTCCTCCCAGCAGAGTCTCTCCTGTAATGTCCAGGGCTTAATAACATACCCAGAGTCAAAAACACATGCCAGATTCAGGAAAGAAAGGAATAACATAAAGAAAATATATATTGAGTTAAATGGGATTTAAGAATTTAATTTGAAAAAAAAAATTTAATTTGTATTTCCTTTCACATCAAACCCTTTTGCTGGGCTTCTTATTTTTTTAAGACAACAAGTATTAAAGTATTAAGTAGGTTTTTTGGGGTTTTTTTACCTTTTCTTTTAGCCCCCATCCTCCATACTAAAGAGACCCATGGATAGTCAAACGGAAGGCAGGTTGCCAGCAAGGAGGTTATAAAAGGATGGATGAATCTCTATGTTAGGTTATTCACTTCAA
The DNA here is from genome assembly GCF_011100685.1 of Canis lupus familiaris. Lineage (NCBI taxonomy): Eukaryota > Metazoa > Chordata > Mammalia > Carnivora > Canidae > Canis > Canis lupus. Next base: position 23,073,300 of record NC_049230.1, read on the forward strand.
CAGAACAGATTTATTGGAACATCTGCTTCATACCTGCTGTGGGAAAGGCACTGTGCTTAGTGAGGCCCTTACAACCAGTGTCTACAAACATTCATGTTGGCCATATGGCATCTGACTCATAAAGGAGCACCAAATCTCATCTTGAGTTCCAGTTGACCTTTGTTCTTCCTCTTCCTTCTGACCTAGAAGACTGAGAGCATAACTGCAGTGGGGAGGCCTTGCAGCCATATTCCCTTTACACTGAAAGAGGAGAACCACAGGCCAACCAAAGCCTCTTCCGTGGACTCCTTACAGTAGGGTTCCTAGACTTGCCTGGTTGTACAGAATCTCTTCCATCTTTGAGTCCTCAAGACTTTTTATCTGTTCTTCAAATAATCACTTAGTACTTTTCCATTTTAATTTAGCCATTTATGTCTGGACTATTAAGTTCCATAAGAGTGGGATCTCCATGTTGACCATCTTTATACCCCCTAGATAACCAGCACAGTGCCTTGAGTATTGTAGGAATTCAGAAGCTATTTATGTAGTAAAAACTAGCAGTGTGTTGTTAAAAGAAGATAATGAGGTTTTTAAGGAAATATCAGAAGAAACATTGTCCACAATGACTTGGAAAAAATTATTTTAAGCTTGAATAATTTCCTTCAACTTTGGGAATCCAATTAGCAATCCCTTTGGGAGAGGTTAAGAGATTAGTTTGAAGTTTTTCCCCAGTTTTATTATTAAAAAGCAGGTACCAAAGTTATGTGAGCTACTTAGTCATTTAGAATAACCTGAAATGCTACAAAGCAGAACCCAGGCCTCTCAACATCCTGACTGGTACTCAGCCTCTGCCTCGCTCTCATGTTCACTCAGCCCCTGTGGTTTGTTGGGGTTTTTGTTTTGTTTTGTTTTGTTTTTTTCTGAAAAGCAACATTGCTCTTTCTGTTTAAGCCCTCTCTCTCAGTAATGTTTCTGTCTTGTTTCAGACCCATTTGCCCAATATTAAAGTCCACGCCTACTTCGCACCTGTCACTCCACCCCCATCAGTAGGGGGCAGCAGACAGCGATTCTGCAGATGCTGCATCATCCTATGACAATGGAGGTGGTCAACCTTGGTGAACTGAGTATTTAATGACACTTCTAGAGTTACAATGGAGTCTCCAGTGGAAGCAACCCCAGTGTTCTGGGCAAGGGTTATCAAGTGAGGGCAGCGTCCAGATCCCCAGAGCCACACATAACATGCATACCCACCCTCACCTCCACCCATTCAAGTTCTGTGACCAGGGGACTGAAGCCCATGCTGGCTTTATCACGTGGTTTGGTAAAACTTAACCATTCCCAGTGGACATGCCAAGAAGAAAATAGTAGGCAAGGTGGAGGGAAGGGGGCATTCCAGCAAACCCAGCGTTACTGCTCCTGCAGTTTCTTCATTTTGTGAAGGGGGTTTCTCTGGTGGTTTTGGAACAGCAGCTGCAGTCCTCCAGGGTCAAGGAAAGCATAGGAAAACAATATCTGTTGTATCCAGGGACCAGAAAGAAAATTTCTTTGCATCCTCTAAATGGTAGCTGTCCATCAGGAGATGACTACAGAGCTTCTGTGCTTCTTTGTCCCTAAGCCAACATGCTGAGCATGCTCACCAAGAAGGCTCATCCATTCCTCCTCCTATGTTCTCAGTATTTGGCCCAGAGGTTTCCCAAGTGGTTGCCCCGAAATCGCTGTGGTCCAAATGTGATGACTTACTCAAATTGTCACTGTCTGTAGCACACTTTGCACACCTGTCTTCCATTCTTTGTTGCTCCCTCCTGCATTCTGGCTCCATCTGTTCACCTGTTCATTGTCTGCTTACTCACACTCAGTTGTTACTCTTTTGCCGTTGTTGTGTTTACAGTGTGCATTTGGGATGATTAGTTGGGGTTACCAAACATTTTTAAAAGAGACATTATCAATAAATATTTTTTTAATTCTAAATTTTATCATTAGGGGACCCTGCCTGAATCTTTGCCAGTCTGAAGGGAAACCATAATAAAAACAAGAAATGTTATAAGAAGAAATTGAGCTAAAACTATTTTGATGAAAACAAACGTTGCTTTTTGGTTTCTGTTCTACTTTGTGATATATAATAATACGCATGATAGGCCCAGTATTCTCCCTACACATTTTTCCTTCCATCAGACACCACTAACTTAATAAGGGAAGAGAAATGTGTTACTAGTAAACAGTGGAATGGTGAATCCCAAAACTGAGCTGAAAGCCCCCCAACCCAAGTTCAGACAGGTCGTATGTTCACTGGAATCTGAGTGTGAGCAGTAGCATCCCTGATTTGTGTCTGTAAGGTGGTTTTGCTATAGCAGGAACGCTACTACAGTTGCTATGCAGTCTAGCTGGTCAGTTTCTCTTTTTTCCCCCCTGTTCCAGCCTACCAGGGATAGAAGAATGACCCTAGAACAGCTGGTCAACCGTATGTCGGTGTTGATGGTCTATCTCGAATGTTGGCACCATGAAGGACCAGAACCATTTCAAAACCTGTCAACCTTCTCTCTCTTGTGCTCCAGACTTCCCATGAATGAAATGCAGGGATAACCAGGTGAACACTTTGGGGCCGGAGAAAGAAAACATTGAAAAGGAGAAGGGTGTTCAGTGTCTCTGCTGAGCATGGTCAGCAGAGCTGAAGGCAGGTATTCAGTGACCATGACTCAGAGTCAAAGAAGAGGCTTCCTTATCTTATGCCCAAAAAAAGTCATAAAGGATGAGGGAAATAAAATGAGTTTCTGAAGTACAAGAAGTAGATTTAAATCTAAACCCCAAAGTTAGAAACTTTGTGTGATATTTAAGAGGACAACTTTCTTCTTTTGGAGGAGGGGGGTATTTCAGGACATTATTGTGCAGTCCCTCATGATCTTCTACATGATCCAGGCTGTTAAAAGGCTTGTTATAACACTGAAGGTGCTGGCTCTACCAGCATATGTAGGAATAAAGTATGACTTCTTTCTCCACAAGCAATTTGATGAAAGAGTGCTAGAAATCTGTACTATCCGGCATTATTTCGCATGTTAAATTTATTTTAAATCCAAATCCAATTTTATTATTCCCTTGTAAAAGCTCAAATTACTTTTATTTTTCCTTCCCCCTTCTCCTTACCCTCTTTCTAAATTATCACATGAGGAATATACTTAAAAGAATTTTTTGAGCATAGTTGACATAGGAATATACTTTTTTAAAATATTTTATTTATTTGTTCATGAGAGACACACAGAGAGAGAGGAGGCAGAGACATAGGCAGAGGCCAGGCTCCATGCAGGGAGCCCGACGTGGGACTTGATCCCGGGTCTCCAGGATCAGGCCCTGGGCCGAAGGCACCGCTAAACTGCTGAGCCCCCCAGGCTGCCCTAGGAATATACTTTTTAAAGTGAGATTCATTCTCCTGATTATACTCTACCTATACAAAGATACATGCATACACACACTTCCAGATGTGGTTAATAATATTCAGATCCCCAGGTCACTCATTCAAACAAAACTAAGAAGAGAAATATTTAGGAGCCATCTGTTCTAACATACTAAGTTTTTTTTTTTAGTATTGCCTGAACAAATTAACCATAAAACTCTGATTGATTAGCGAGTATGGATTTAAATTGCCCACAGTTGAGGCTAGTAAGGCACTTCTTTACTTAAAAAGTACATAAATGTAAAAGACCCTATTCACGAGGACATGAACATCTTGGAAATGCCATTTCTCAACTCAAAGAGCATACCCACTCCTGTCTGGGTCAAGAACAGAGTCCAGTGAGAGAGAAAAGGAGCGTGTGGCACTGGCTTGTATGTGGTCAGGCCTTGTTCTTTTTGCAAGAAAATTTCAGGCCCATCAAGCATGGAAGGAAATACGTTTTTATGCCAGTCTGCAATCTACGCCAGCTGATGAAATGTACCAGGACCTTAAGAACCCAGAACATGGTAAGTTTTGGTTAGGTGGAAAGGGCTCTGCCATCTGAACATAATGCTTCCTCTCTTAATATCAAGGACACTTTTGAAAATTCAGTAAGGCTTCAGAGGTTTAGGAAAAACTCCTTGGTCCATTCATCTGACTCCAGAGTCCCAGGACTCTGCCTTCTATGATGAATACAGGGTGAATGAAGAGATTTGAGGGAAGTCAAAAGATACCCTCAGAGCTATTGCATAGACCCGCAGGTAGCCCGGAGGGGTTATTGCTGTGTCTGTGGAGGACATTATTAAACATCCAGATTACCTCTTTCTAAGCAGCCTTTCCCTCTACATTTTACAGCATCATTTGCTACGTGAGTATCTTTTCTGGCCTCTACATTGGCTCCATCAAGGTGATTCCAGCTTTTTTTTTTTTTTTTTTTTTTTTTTGCACTAACTTCTCCCATTTTCTTCCTATATTCATCCTTGCTTTCTATTTAAAGCCTCCATCTCACTCCCAGTGGTGCTACTGATTTATTCTTTGGGTCCTTTCCTAATCTAAGCAAAGTCTGTGGGCAACCTTGAATATAGTAACTATAGTATGGCTTGGGCCATTTTTCAGTGAGTGGTCTTGAATGTTTGCTTACCAAATTTGAAATCAAGCTGTTGGGTATGAAGAATAAGGGGATTTGGCTTCATCCTTTTTTTTTTCCCCCAATATTTGGAATATGAAAGCACATTGTGCTCTATGTAAAAAAAAAAAAAAAAAAAAAAAAAATTCCTCCTATTCTCCTCTTTAGTGGATGTAAGAGTATTTCTTAAATTTTTTTTTTTATTTTCCACATCAGGTTGACATAGCAGACCTATAAGTCAGAAACTTTACGTATTCTTTATAGCACATATTTTAGAGGGACACTTGGCATATATTTTCATGATGCTTTATTTTGGGCTTTACAGGCCTTTTGAACTGTTCAATACAGCTCTAATGCTACAGCAGTCGGGTTCCTTTATTTCTCCTTATTGCCTTTTAAAATGCTTTGTTACCTTTTTGATAGCCCATTCATGCCATGGGGGGTTAAACAAAATGTGCGGTGGAACTTATCCTGGTCTGAAGTTGTAGGGAAGTATGAGTGTGGCACCAGAAGGAAGAGAGTATTGTCTGCCTACTTGTGTGGGCAGTATATCTTTAGGTGACTGTGGTTTTGAAGAAGAGGAACACTTGTGGATCATGGTTGACCCTTGACCATTTAATGTTTATTGGGCTGAAAGTCACAGGCTGCTTGTGACAGGTGGTACCAATGCGAGAGGAAGGGTTTAAAGGAAATGGGCCCATCCTGCCTTCCCCTCTTTGAGTGCATGGTTTAAGATTAACCATCTCCATTGTGCATCCTGGCTGAAGGACTCTTCAGTGGTATGCTTCGAGCTTCCAATACCCTTTTTTTTTTTTTTTTTTTTTTTGAAGATTGCCTTCCTATCTGCCCACCAGTTCTAGGATCTTTAACCGCCTCATGCCCAGGCAGTGTGAATTAGCCGAGTCTTGTTTGATAGGAGGAAGATGTTTGATTGGAAGTCTTGAAGCAAACCCTCCCTTAGACCAAAGACCCCTAAAGCAGCAGGAGGGTGAGGGGAAATATGGAGTCTAAACCCCTCGTCACCTATCTATCATAAATTTTAATTGTAATATTGGAAGATACAGGAAACTATATAAGACCATGCTGGTAGGATATAATGAACCCAGGTAATTTGGGAATAACATTTGGCTGTATTTGATATATCCAGGTGCCCTAACTTAACAGCTTGGTTCTCCAGCAAAGAACATGCTTCTCTAAACTGGCCGTCTCACTTGAGACAAACTCTGCCTGCCAGAAACTACCATTTGAGGCAAGTGAGTTTTCTGCATGAAGAGCTTCTGCAGCTCCCCTTCACGAGGCAAGTCTACCTGTTTGTCCATTTTTATTAGGAACATCAGATCTGCATCTCTGAAGGCTTTGACCCTTAAGATGGTCAGTAAGAACCTCTCAGCTGAGTCTGAGTGAATCTTTGGAGCCCAACAGAGTTACACTTAATTTTCCGCAAGAGAAAAATGTGTTGGATAAGCTCACATGTGAGGTATTAAGAGAAATTCCATATTGTGCTGCTTCTGACTCTGCCTCATGGGTTGAGTAAGGCCTCGGTGGAGTTTGGTTCAAAGGTGTTGAGTGTCTGCTTCCTCAGCCAAGGTGTCTCACTGCCCTTTTAGGGAAAACACCATGAACAGCCAGAACTGTGTCAATCAAGTCTATTTTCTGTTTTTCAGCATCTTGTTTTGAAGAATTGGGGTGGGAAAATGGTAGATGAGATTCAAAGTAAAGGAAAGAATCAGTTCTAGAACTGGGGCACTTTGCTTCAGGTACAGGCATCTGTCCCAAATATGTAGCAACACCTCCCTCACATATGTGAGTAGGTTCACTTTTCCTCTCCATCCAGTGAACTCCACGCCTTCCTCACTGCAAGGAGGGCTTCTGCCTACCAGGCACCTACCCAGAGTCACCCAGATGGGGATTGGCATCCCTCACAGAACCACCAGTGCTTCTGGGCATGGCTTTCACCAGGGCAAGGGCTGGAAGGCAGTAAATGAGAATCCCTACCCCATGAAGAGATGGGACAAGAGAGGTGTCCAGACACATACCCTTTCTCTTCTGCCATACCCAAAGAACCCAGGGAAATCTTTGAAGCGATGACTTTTTTATTAAAGTAGAAGAAATCTTTGCCCCACTAAGTTTTGCTTGTCACTATTGCTTACTACTAACTTTCACTAATTCAAATCTGTGTCACACTGCTGCTCACACATATACATGTGTTTCTTACCTTAGCCTAACCCTTCTCAGCCCCTGGAGTCATTACTTCTGTTTTGTTTTTCTTTCTTTTCTTTTTTTTTCTCTTTTCCTTTTTTCTTTTTTTAATGGCACTAGTAAATGACAACCGAAAGTCTTAGGAAATCCTAACCTGAAAAGGAGTCTTTAACTGGCATGGTTTGATTAATACTTTACCTGCCCACCCCCTCTCCCCCTACACCCCCAAAGACTTGAATGATTTTCTTTCCTAGTGCTATATGATAGACCTGTAAAAAGTGAAACCTTTGCTGCTGCTTTTCTGGGTTTACATATTTTTTTCCTGCCCTTAATAATTTCTTACCTGTGCTTCTCTGATGACTGTTACTTTCTAATAAGTGCAGGAGGAGGTGAGCCTGAGATTGTTTCTCTGACTCCCCTCCTCACCCTACCCCCAAACTACATGCTAACCTCTAACACACACAAGACCAGGAGCCGGGACTCAGCAGAAGCTGTGTGGGTGTTTTCTCATATGCTGCCACCGTTGCTGTGGGAGCTGGCCCCTGAGGGCCTGTGACTTCCCAGGACGAAGGGTTCCAAGCTACTGTTGGTAGGGGAGAAAAAGGCCTTCTGCATCTGCCTTTCTCCGTTCCTGTTTAATGACTCAGCCTTTAGCCTCCTCCCACCCTAGCTGCCTCCTTTTTCCTATCTGGAACTGTTTCCAGGTCACCTGCCTAGTGCAGTTCCTGGCCGCTCTCTCCAGCCTTGCCCACCTTCTGGTGACACTGAGAGCACAGACCTGTGCAGAGTTCAGACAGCAGGGAGGACAACCTCTGCCCATTGGACTCTGCCTGAGGACGCAGATGGGTGGGCAAATGGTGCTGGGAGAGAAATTCTTACCTTCAAACCAGGCTGTTTCATCCCTGCACTGACCCCCTCTGACGCCTCTTCCCCTGAGGGGACAGAAGGCAGAGGATGGTTGAATGGCAGGGTCTGATCCCAGACTTGCTGTGGCCTAAGCCTCCTTCAGCTCTGCTTTGGAGTGCTTCAGTGCGTGAGAACTGCTGCTTGCTTGTTTCTCCACTAGGCCTGCACCAGCACTCAGCTGGTCCCTGCGGCTGACACACAGTCCCCGACTTGGTGACTGAACACCAGGCTCCATTAGCTGTCCAAGTGACTGCTTCCACCCGATACTTTTGGCGCTTGAGGATGGGGGGGAGGGAGGGTTATTTAAAATCCAAGGTGGCAGTAGAGGATTCCTTTTGCTTTAAAATCTTTGGACTAAAAGAAAAATGTTTTTTATATATAAATATATAAAGTAAATTGTTATGTAACTATTACTGTTTCCTGTATGTTCTAATTTTGTTTATGATGTAATTAAAGGAAATAAGCTGTGAAGACTTTTCATTTTGCTGTGGAAATAGCCTGACTCGGAGCTGTGATTCTTAACTTCCTTGAACCCTAGAACTACAAAGGCTCCTGAGGCTGAATGAAGGCACTTCTTTTTGGCATCCTTATATTTTTTTAAAGATTTATTTATTTATTTATTTATTTATTTATTTATTTATTTATTCATGAGAGACACACACAGAGAGAGAGAGAGAGAGACACAGGCAGAGGGAGAAGCAGGCTCCACGCAGGGAGCCCTACATGGGACTCGATCCCCGGTCTCCAGAATCATGCCCTGGACTGAAGGCAACGCTAAACCACTGAGCCATCGGGGCTGCCCAGCATCCTTATATTTTTAAAATATTCTTTAACCAGTACCCTTATTAATTATTTTAATAGGCTTAATAGCCTTTAATACCCTGAACACCTGTCTCTAAGAAAAACAGAAACATAATATAAATTAATATAAATCAGAGTTTCTAAAAACCTTTGTTTTAATTCATTTGACAGCAGCAGTTCAACTGAGTCCCCTGTGAGAGCATTGCCCTCACCTTGACTAGGAAGGAATGATGATAGACTAGTATAATGGTTAAAACAACTCCAAGCCAGATTGCCTGACTTCCATCCGAATAACCTTGGCCAGTTGACCCTTCTGTCTCCGTTCTTCATTGGTAAAATGAGGATAACAGTACCTACTTTTTTAGAGAATGAAGATTAAAAAGATAATGACAACAGGGTAGATACTTGTTACCTGCTTTTTTGCCCTTCGTGTCAACAAAGTTCAGTATCTAGTCTGTGCAAGAGGCTCCCGGGTTGAGACACATACACAAAGGTTAATCCAGTAGGGTTCCTGTCCTTTTGGTGGAGATGAGCAGTGGAGCCAAAACAGCAACCTGAATTTCAGTCTGAAGTTAACCACCCTGTCGTGAAACACCCGTGGGGAGCCCTATGGAAGTATAGGCCACATGTGATCAGTGCTGAGATAAATGATCAATAAGGAATTAAACAGATCTTTTTAAGAGGGCATCTTGGCTTGTCTTCCACTCCATACATGTGAGTTTTCTGTTTTCGTGTTTGAAATTTCTTTTTTTAAGACTTTTTATATATATATATATATATATATTTCTTTTTTTTTTAGAGAGAGAGAGAGAAAATCTCCAGCAGACTCCCACTGAATGCAGAGCACCAACCTGGGGCTCAGTCTCACAACCCTGTGATTATGACCTGAGCCAAAATCAAGAGTTGGAGACCCAACCAACTGAGCCACCCTGGTGCTCCTCAGTGTTTGAGATTTTTAATAATATTCCGAGGGGGGGCACCTGGTGGCTCAGTCGGTTGAGTGTCTGCCTTTGGCTCAGGTCATGATCCCAGGGTCCTGGGATGGAGCCCACATCAGGCTCCCTACTCAGCAGGGAGTCTTCTGCTCCCCCTGTCCCCCCATGCCCACTCATGCTCGCTCTCTCTCTCTCTCTCTCTCTCTCATAAATAAGATCTTAATAAAATAAAATTCCCTACCCTAAATAGTTCTCTCTTTACTTCATCCCTTTAAAAAAAAAAGATTTTATTTTTAAGTAATCTCAACGTTCAACGTGGGGCTGGAACTTATGACTCGAGATTAAGAGTCGCATGCTCCACCAACTAAGCCAACCAGATGCCCCTGCATTTTCACTTTTTAAAACAGTTAATTTAATATAAAATTGGTTTTCTACATGGAAAAGGATACGCAAAAAAAAAAAAAAATCAGTTTCAGGTCAATTATTGACCTAAAAGTGAAATGCAAAATTAAAATTTTAATTTTGCAAAATATGCATAGGAAATTATGACTTTAACATACGGAAAGATTTCTTAAGACCTAAAATACCACTACATTATTTTAAGATTTATTTATTTTAGAGAGCATGAGCAGGAGGGGCAGAGGGGGAGAGAGAAGTAGACTCCCCACTGATCAGGGATCCCCATGCAGGGCTCGATTCCAGGACCCCAGGATTATAACCCAAGCAGAAAGCAGATGCTTAACCTGACTAAGCCACCCTGGAGCTCTAAGTCTCTAGAAGTTTTAAATAAGCATAGTAATTTGATAGTTGAATGGGCTTTTTAGAGGCTCGGTGCCCACACTAGTTGGAAAAAAGAAAAAATCCAGCCAGATTAATCTATTCCTCTGAGACTCCATCCCTTGCTCTAGTCTATAGTTTAAGGAGAGAACATTTCCCCAAGAGGACCAAAACACCCAGAAAGTTTAATAAGCATTGAACAATACATTAAATATATATGTTCCTTTAAAAATTAACTTTTAATTTCAAGAAAAAGAAGAGGTGAATACAATTTTAAATTAACAGGAGTTGATGCACCCAGTGTTTAGGCAGCACTGCTTGGGGCAAAGGTGCCTTTTCCATATTGGCAGGTTTCATGCCTCACAGGCTTGGCCAGCTGAGCAGAAAGAGATGTGAGCCTGAGGGCTGCTCCCTGTCTCTCTAGGGGTAGGATGTGACGCTGCACCTGGAGCCTGATGAAGCAGCTGAGGATTTAAACCAGGCTTCTGGTGAACATGGGGCCCCAGAGAACCAGGCTGGCATCAGTCTCCAACTCTTGCAGTGGGATGTCCCTGGGCCTAGGTGAGAACCAGGTAGTAGCCATCTGGATTCTGCACTGCAAGCAGTGAAAAGAGCACCACTGGGATAAGACTGGCCAGCTACCACCTCTGCCGCTCCCAAACCAAGCAGCCTGCAGGGCATTGGCCATACCCACGTGTTCCTCCCCCAACTGAATCTCCGTCTTGAGGAAACCTCCCTCTATCCTGTAGGAGGGATAGAGGGCAAGCATCTGAATAACCAGAACCACAAGCCAACTGGTCTGGTGCTCTGTGCCTGGTGATGCCCAGAAGCATCTCCTGCCTTATAGGATTGGGGGGGGGGTGCAGAAGAGACCCTCTTAATAAATGCCCTGACAGGGATACCTGAGTGGCTCAGCAGTTGAGCGTCTGCCTTTGGCTCAGGGTGTGATTCCCCGGGTCCCCGGATCGAGTTCCGCATCAGGCTCCCTGCATGGAGCCTGCTTCTCCCTCTGCCTGTGTCTCTGTCTCTCTCTCTCTGTGTCTCTCATGAATAAATAAAAATCTTTTAAAAAAAATAATAAATCCCCAGACATAGAAACTGGAACATTTCTTCCCTCGTGAAGATGCATTTATTCAGGGTTTTCTTCCTGAGCAGTAAATAGTTGCCTTGCAGCTATATGAATCTGTCCCTTTGACATCAACAAAGCTGGCACTCAGATGTTTACTAGTTGATTGGGACACAGCACACACTGCACCCCACTGCCAGCATATACATACCTTCGAGGAATCTTAATCTTTCTAGGTTCTGCCAGACACAATTCTCTCTAAAACCCCTACCTTTTTTAACCACAGCCACAAAGTATGATTCATCCTTGAGATTCTGAACCACCTGCAAGGGAGGAGGGGTCACTAAGACAATTCTGTTCTCAGAGCCAAACAGAATAAGCCAGGGCAGGAAGAGGGAAACTGGGCCGGAGGTGGAAGAGTGATCAAGGCCCTTGTGGGGCCTGACTGAGAATCATGACTTATTTACCTGGTCGCTGAGGAGAATGAGGATGCCCCCAGGGCCCTGGTGGAAGAGGTGGTGGATCTGATTGGCTGGGAGGGCCAAGAGCTCAGCCAGTTTCCCCATCAGCTCCACAGCACTGAGTTCATCTAGAGGGATCTCTTGATAAAAGCCTGGGGGTGTGGGCAGCACAGGGCAGGGATCAGTGGGGTGCCCTTTACTGGGAAGGAGAGTGCAAGGTGATAGCCTCTTGGGGGACAGACTCAGGAAGGAATAAAGAAGGAAAGAGGCTTATAAATCCACTTAATCCTCACCTATTCCTCAGCTTTGGGGAGGCCTCAGACTGTAGGGAGCCCCAATTTAAAAAGGTGAGACACCTACATATGAATGGCTGAAACCCAAATACAATAAGATTACAATGTTCTAAACCTACATATTAACAGAATGACAAGGTCAGACAGGGTTGGGGAGTAGAACATGAAAGAATAAACCTAGGATACATCTTGGAAGGAGAAGACTAATCTGGTCATGGAAGACACGGGAATGCCAAGGAGGGCATCCTTGGATCCCAGGAATGATGGAGTATCATCCTCTCCTCAGGCCAGAAAAGGTTTAATGCAGCTACACCTGGATCTCTTGCCTTCTGGAAACAGAGGCCAGACCCTCACCTGAGTCATGGTTCTTAGGAACCTCATTCTCTCGCCCTGAGGCCTCCTGCGCCACATACAAAGTCAGCCGGTGACGAATGGGTCTGGATCAGAAAAACAGTTTACATATCAACACTTCCTACCTAAATTAACAGCCCCCATCCCTAGCGGGGGAGGAGGGGAATCCCACTCCTCCCAGGTCTCCAGGGAGATCACCACGAATTTAATGAATGCTGGGCCCTGGGAGAAGAGAAGATGAGAAAAATTCATCTCTATCCTCCGAGTAATGCAAGTGAGATGGCTACAGAAAAAGATCGCAGGACCTAACTTTTCAGCGCATCCCTGCCAGCCTTGCTCTGTGACCTCAGGTCACTGTCCTTGGGCCTGAGTTCCTTCCTCTTTAAAAAGAGGGTGTGGGACTAAGTGGTCCTTAAGGTACCTTCCAGCTTGAACATGCCATGAGACACAACCATTAGCTGAGTTGGTAAACGCCACTACAGAGGAAAAGGGCTCCTGGTTGGCAGTACCCAGCACCTGGCTCTAAGAGCATTGAAAAGGCGGATCCCATCGGCAGCCCCGCAGATCTGGATAAGGTCCTGGCGGGTAAGCTTCAGCAGATCAGTGCCTGCAGAATCAGACAGGACCAGATTGGGGGAAAGAGGCCTGGGATCAAGGGTGGCAAAGGACACAATCCAACATCAGTCTACAAATAGCCTTAAGTATGTGCAGACATGGGGATCAAACTTGGGATTCAAATCCCAGTTTTGCCATTTGCTTCTTAGCTCTGTGTCTTGGGGCAACTTACTTAACCTCTCTGAGCCCTATCCTCATGGGTACTATATAAATTACATGGGATAATACAGAAGAGAGCCTTGCAGGCATAGTGCCTGGCAACTTTCAGTCCTAAATAGAAGTCAGCTGAAGAACACACAGCAAGCCAGGCCATAGGCAGATCCCTGTGTGAGTGTCCTGCCCTCAGTCCCCTACAGGTAAGGTCCCTGCCAGACCCCAGCCTCACCAGTGAAATTGGCCAGCACCCGGCAGTAGCTGGAGAACCGGTGCTGGTGCAACCACTGCTGCGTCTCCAGGATGGAGGCTCCAGGGTTCAGATCCTGAGGCATAAAGAGGGCAGTCCTGGTATCACCGGGGGCCTAGGGACTGAGAGCAAGGGGTAGGAGCAACGCAGCCCTGCCCTTGGGGGCCGCCAGTCTGAAAGCACTCAGGAGGCTCAGCCTGCCGGTGGCAAGTGCCCAGTCCTCTGTGGCCATACAAGCTCTGTCCGCCAGGGGGCAGGGCCACCCCACTCTGGAGGGTGAAGCCCGAGAAGGCTCTGGGATAGAGGTGGGGGGGATCGGAAAAGCAAGACGCACCTCAGCCGGGCTGCCCCCCAAGGCGTCCAAGGCGAACGGTGGGGAGGAGCAGAGCCTGTGGGGGAGCAGAGAGTCGGCAACGCGGCCAGCCCCGCTCCCCCCGCCCCCTCCTTCCCTGGCCTGCAGAGCTTGTTGGGTCACCCCGCGTGTAACCCGAAGGGCACAGGGCTGAGCCTCCTCCCCTCCGCCGCACCCCCAGCCCGGCCCCTCCCCGGACCGCTGAGCTGAGGCGCTCTCCGCTTCACGCTCGCCCCCCCGGGGCTGGGAGGTGCCCTCCCAGCTCACCTCTCCGGGGACAGGAGCTTGCAGGAGTGGGGAGAGGTCAGAGCAAGAGGGCTGAGAGGCGAGTAGGGCCCAGTGCCGGGGTCCGGCCACGGCGAGCACTGTGGGGAACAAGCCACAGGGGTCAGCCTCGGCGCTCCTCAGCCCTTCCGTGAGAGCGGACAGGGGCCTGCGCCGGGCCAGGCGTGGTCCCTGCCCCAGGAGGCCCTGACAAGCAGACCAGACTCCCCTGGAAGCAGGAGAGAACACTAGCCGAGGCCTGGCTGCGGGAGCGGGCAAAGCTTCCAGGAGCAGCTGGCCAGCAGCAGCGCGGCAGGGAGCGAGCCGGGAGCGGGGTGGCCCGGCAGAGGGGGCAGCAGGTAGGTGGGGCCACGGCAGGTGCAGGTGCGGGAGAGAGCCCCGAGGCTGCAAGGCGTTAGCGCCGAGTCTCCAGCAGACGGTGCAGCTCGTCCTTGCAAGGAAATAGGTGGAGTCACAGGGCACTGTGATGATCCTGGAGCAGCCACAGCCCTCGGGCCTCAATTTCCCCACGTGTACAATAAGGATGTCTCCTCCAAACCCCTCTCTGGCCCCCACCACCTCGTGGCACCTGCACAAACACCGTCCTCTCACAGGCGGCCTGATACTTGTCTCTCTCCTGCAGGGGCTGCTTCTCTATCTTCTCCCGGTCCGTTTTCAGTTTGCGGTCAGCTCCTTTGGGCTACAGGAGAGTGACAAGGAAAACTCAGCGGCACCCCCTTCACCTGCCCACTGCTCGTTACAGAAGAGGCTCTAGAACGAGCTCCAGCCCCATCCCTCCGTGTAGAGAGAGAAAGAAGGGGACTGCAGGCTGGCATCCGCCCAGCCAGCCAAGCAAGGGTGATAGTCCTGAGAAGGATGGGAAGGGACCTGCCTGTACCTTGAACACCTTGATGAGGCAGCCAGCTGAGTGCAGGTGCTCAGGGGGAAGTTCCTTGTCCCTGGGCTTGAAAGTGTCAATCTGGAGGCGGAAGGGGACGCCTTTCTCCCCACCTTTTTTCCGAGGAGTGAACTCAGTGCTGATACAGTGAACCTGAAGTGAAGAAGAAGCAAAGAGAAAGCAGGGTGACTGCAGGTCCCACCCACATTCAAGAAAGTCCACTTAAAACCTGTTACCTGGGGCAGCCCGGGTGGCTCAGTGGTTTAGTGCCGCCTTCAGCCCAGGGTGTGATCCTGGAGACCCGGGATTGAGTCCCATGTTGGGTTCCCTGCATGGAGCCTGCTTCTCCCTTGGCCTCTGTCTCTCTCTCTGTCACTCATGAATGAGTAAATAAATTAAAAAAAAAAAAAAAAAACTGCTACCTGCTTGTCACCTGTCAGCCTTTTACTGCAGCAACTTTCCATCCCCAACTAAAATTTCTTCTGAATGCATGACTTTATTAGGTTCTTTCCCTTGCTCAAAATTCTTCAGTAGCTCCCCACGGTTCTGGGCCGAGAAGCAAAGTTCCTGACTCTCGCATTTGAGCACGTTAAAAAGTCAAGTCAAGCCTTTCTGTGAGGCTGCTCTCTCTCACCCATCAGTGAACACACTGACCCACCTAGCCAGCCTAATTATGGCCCCCAATACACTTGCACAGTGCTCCCTAGAATCTTCTACCTGGAAAGCAATGCCTTCTCTCATCTAAGCCAAAACATCACATTCCAGGGTGGAGTTGCCAGTTAAAATACAGGCTACTCAGTTAAATTTGAATTTCAGATAAACAAATAATTTTTTCGTATATATATGTCCCAAATATTTCATGGGATATTCTTTTCCCCACCCCATGGGTCATTCTTATACTAAAAAGTTTTTTATCTAAAATTCAAATTTCACTGAGTGTCCTGTATTTTATTTGCTAAATAGAACAGTCTATTCCAGGAAGCCTTCCCACCCTGCCACTCCACACAGCTTGTGGCCTCTGTGTACTGCCTGGCAGATCTTCCCCTCTGTTTACCTTCACTGCCCACTATAGTCCTCCCACAATCTTTTTTTTTTTAAGATTTTATTTATTTATTCATGAAGACACAGAGAGAAGCAGAGACATAGGCAGAGGGAGAAGCAGGCTTCCTGTGGGGAGCCCAATGCAGGACTCGATCCCAGGACCCAGGGATCACGCCCTGAGCCAAAGGCAGATGCTCAACCACTGAGCCACCCAGGTGCCCCAGCTCTCCCACAATCTTGCGAAGAACAGTTAAAGGATCTTACTTGACAGGTGGGGAAACAAAGATCATGTGACCTGGGCAAGGTCCCACTAAGAAGGGGGGAAGTGAAATTGTACCACATCCACCTGACCTCCCCTCCAGTCCAGGTGCTTAGACCATGATGAACACTCAAAAGAGGGACACACAGGTAACTTTTGACAATACTGTTGGATTATAAAGGGAAACCTATTCAACCTAGAAAAGATGGAGGACTCTGCCTCAGAGTAAGGAATACATCCCTGTTAACACTCAAGGATCCTTTCTTCCTCCCTTTTCTCTGGGCAAGAAAAAGGGGAAAAAGTACAGTAAGTTGTATACATACACATGTTGTTTTTATCCAACGGACATCAAACTTTAAATGCAAGTTTGTCTTCTACTTTCTCTTTACTTATAGGAAAGCAGTTTCTTTTATCATGTTCTGGCTACATAATTTCCAGTATACATCTGCAGTCAAACTTAGGTAAAAGTCAATCTTCTTCCAACGGATGCTTTGATTGTTTAAAATCTTTGAATATGAGAAAGAACGCTGCTATGAAGAGCTAGTCAATATATCTTTGTGTACTTATTGAACACTGCTGTCAGATAAATTTCTTGATATGGAACCACTAGGGGGTGGGTGCCTGGGTGGCTCAGTGGGTTAGACGTCTGACTCTTGGTTTCAGTTCAGGTCATGATCTCAGGGTCTTTTTTTTTTTTTTTTTTTTTTAAGATTTTATTTATTTATGGGCAGCCCGGGTGGCTCAGCGGTTTAGTGCCACCTTCAGCCCAGGGTGTGGTCCATGGGATGAAGTCCCATGTCAGGCTCCCTGCATAAAATCTTTTAAAAAATTGTATGTATAAAAAAGAAAGAAAAGAAATGGAATGACTAGTTAAAAGACTAGGAACCCAAAATTTAATAAATTTTGCCCAAGTGCCACTCTACCCACAGAATGAGTACACTAATCTGCATTCTCAGGATATGAGGGTGTCTGTTTCCCCAAACTTCACCAATAAGAACCTTTTTTATATGTAATTTTAATTAGCATTTTCTGAGGTTGAACTCTCTACAATGATTGGCAGTTTATATCCTTCGTGTATAAAATGTCTGCTTATATCCTTGGCCTATTTTTCTATTGAGCTTTCATCTATTTTTTTCTTTTTTTTTTAAGATTTTGGGATCCCTGGGTGGCGCAGCGGTTTGGCGCCTGCCTTTGGCCCAGGGCGCGATCCTGGAGACCCAGGATCGAATCCCACATCGGGCTCCCGGTGCATGGAGCCTGCTTCTCCCTCTGCCTGTGTCTCTGCCTCTCTCTCTCTCTCTCTCTCTCTCTCTGTGACTATCATAAATAAAAAATTAATTAATTAATTAATTAAAAAAAAGAAAGATTTTATTTATTCATTCATGAGAGACACAGAGAGAGAGAGGCAGAGGCACGAGCAGAGGGAGAAGCAGGCTCCATGCAGGGAGCCTGATGTGGGTCTCGATCTTGGGACTCCAGGATCATGCCCCGGGCCAAAGGCAGGTGCTACACCACGGAGCCACCAGGGATGCCCCTTATCTATTTTTTCTTATTGATACATGAGAACTTTTTATATATCGAGGATATTATGCATTATATGTCACATATGGCAATTATTTTTTCCCATTTGATGTCTTCTTTTAATTTTGCCTATGTATTGCAGACCATTACTTTTTATGAAGCTAAGTTCTGTTCTGAGTTTCCTAGCTTCTTTCATTGCTTCAAGGTTTAACAAATCCTTCCCTGCAATGAGATTCAATAAACATTTAGCCATATCTGGGGCAGCCCGGGTGGCTCAGTGGTTTAGCACTGCCTTTGGCCCAAGGCGTGATCCTAGAGTCCCGGGATCAAGTCCCATGCCTGGCTCCCTGCTTGGAGCCTGCTTCTCCCTCTGCCTGTGCCTCTGCCTTTCTCTGTGTGTGTGTGTGTCTCTCATAAATAAATAAATAAAATCTTAAAAGTAAAAATAAACATTTAGCCATATCTGATCTTCAAGGTGCTTTCTGTAAGCAGTTTGTTCTTACTGTTCCCTCACCCCAACCCGAACTCATCTTCCTTTCCCAGCTACCACCCCCATCTGACTTCCGGCCTCCTCCCAGTCCCAGCTTCAGACTCACTTGCAAAAAGAGGGAGGTCCTCTTGGTTGGGTCCCAATTAAACTCCACCATGTTGAGTTGTGAGGGCAGCACTCGGGGTTCTATCACTCCCACAGACAGCGGCACATCTGCAGGCACAAGGTGGCAAGTAGGGAGCAAGGCTCAGCCCTCCCCATCCACAAGGCCTTCTGAGCCAGAAAGTGGCCCTGAAGAGTCTCTGGTCCCTCCCCATTCACCGATGTCCAGGATGCGGTCCCCTGGCCGGCTCCACCTCCACCCATCCAGCTGTTGCTGCTCTGTGTACTGCAGGCGTCGGTCATGGAAAACCACACGTACCACACTCTGTGGGCACAGAAGAGCATGGCTCACAGGTCAGAGGGTGCCTGGGCATTTGGGAACCAGTTCCCACAGCTGGGGCAGGCCAACCATCCCGCCCTCCTCACCCCACCTTGCTTCCTGCCGTCCGGGGACAGAAGAACTTAGATCACTAGGTCTGTGTCCAGATGCCCACCTCCCCCCCACAAGCTGTGAAACTAGGGAAGTAACTTAGAGGTCCTGAGCCTCAGTTTCCTTATCTGTAAGATGGGGGAGTGAATCCCTTCCCACTCCTCGTCACTCTACTTATTTTTTTTCTTGCTGCACTTTTCAAATTGCAATTGGTAAATCAATTTGTCATTGCATAAAATTTGTGTAATCACATGTTTGTCTCAGTAGAATGCAAGCTCCCTGAGGAAGGGAACCACATCTGTTTCTTTACTGTTGCATCCCTAGCTCACAGAACGGTTTCTGGCAATGCATGGGAGCTAAATATATAATTTTTTTGAGAGAAGGAATACTGTATGTGAATAATGCTATGTAAATGTATTTCTAAATCCCAGATCTGCTACTTATATGTCCTTGAGATTAACCTCTCTGCGCCTCTCCTCAGCAATTCCTCCCTACCACCGTGCTGCTGTGAAGGTCAAGTTACAAGGTGAGGGTTACATGGAGAGGGTTTTAACTTGACAGTGACATCACAGCGATGACACTGGCTTCCTGCCCAGCGGGACAGTCATACCCAGCCCTTGCCAGTTCAGGAAGGGGATGCATTTACCTTCAAGAGCCGGGCCCACTGGGTGGCATCACTCAGCTTGGGACTGCAGAGCATCCGCACCTCATAGGACTGGCCTGGGAGAGGTCAAGGGGATGTGTGAGCCCCACTGGGGTAGAGATGGAGCCTGTCCATCCCCATCTCACACTGCGACCCAGCTCCAGAGCTCGCTGCCCCGCTGAGCCCTTCCCTTCCCCAGGCCCCACGTACCCTGGTTCAAGTAGGTGAGGGTCTCTTCCTGCTGCTTCACAGCTGGGGACGTGGCTGCACAGAGCACGTACTCGAATGTGGGGCAGGGAGGCTCAGAGCTGGGGATGTTGTGCAGCTCTTCCTGCTTCAGGTATGGCAAGGGCAGGGACTCCCTGCCGGGAACAGGAGAGCATTGGTGGCTTTCTGCCCCGTCCACCTCATTCCCTATGGGGCTCTGCTGCTCTCAGCCAGACCTTCTGGGGAACCAAAGGCTTCTGTAGCAGGCACTCCAGAAGCAGCCAGGGCCTCAGAGTCCCCGGTTCAACTCTCTGGCTTCTGGGAGACCTCCTTTAAGGGGCAAATTCCAGATCCTACTAAACATCTCCAAGAATCAGCTGTCAATTACTTGTTTGCAATCTCAGGGCTTGTCTGATACCAAGTAAATGCCCAACAAAAGTGCCTCAAGAGGGTGGGTGGTCAGGGTGTTTTGAGATGTTCCAGGATCCACTAACCATATGACCACTTCTCTTCTCCAAAAGGAACCCAGGCACAGGAAGCCCATCTCCCTTCTCTATCTGTCCATGCAACTCAGACCAGGACCTTCCCTAGAGGCTGGGGGAAGGGGTTCTGGCCCTTACCTGAGCAAGCCACTTGGTGGCCCTGGGTACAGTTCCCCGGGACTGGGCCACAGGTGATCTGGCTGGTTGTGCCAAAACAACATCTTGGGAGAGGGAGAAAGGCCAGCTGTGTGACAGAGAGCTCAGCCTGGGTTGGGCTGGACCCACTGGACTGTCCACTTGGGGCCCCAGCCTTTATACACAGAAGCAAACTCACAAAAGGGTGGGGCAAGGCCAGGAACCTTCTATTGGCTAAGCACCCAGGGCTTTAGAAACCACAGGACCTATCAGGCAGCCCAGGCAAGGGGAACCAAGAAATGGCATCCCCAGAGCTCTCCACCAATCGTTAACTCAAAGGGGAAATGGTGGTGCCACAAAACAAAGTGCCAGGGATGGACAACCACTCCCCACCACTCCCCAAGAAGCTTAGGGACAAGGAGGGGCAGGCTTGGGCTTCGAGACTGGCCCCAGATCCATAAGCCATGTAGAGTCCTGGAGCCCCACAGGCCTGGGCCCTTCACACGACCCTGTGAGAGGAGCCTGACTGCTCCAGGGGACAGGACAAGTAGACACACGGAATCACATGGACCTACAAAGGGCCTTTACTCTCACTGGCCTCCCCTTCCCCCCATCCCTCCGCCACAGGTGTAAGAAAGCAGGACACCTGTCCTTTTTCTGAGGGCTGCATGGCTAGGGGACTATGGTTTACAGAACAGTCCAGCTTGCTGTGGAAACAACTCTGGGTGGTGCTAGGAGGGGGAGCTCGTGTGTGGGGAGGAGGGCTGTGCCTGGGAATGCCCCCTCCCAGGGCAGTAGAAGGACAGAAGTCCCAGTCTGGTGATGGCTTTGCTCCTCCTCTGCCTGGTGGCTTGAGGCAGACTGTGTTTATGGACAAATAAGGTCTGCCTGGGGGACGGCTTCTTCCCCACACTCAGCCTCTGTTGTCACTGTACACAGACAGCCCAGGCCCCCTATGCCCACCCCACCCACACTACTGTGTTTGGTATAAACAGACCAAGGTCTTGCAAAAAGCAGACACAGCCTCTAAAGATGTGACGAAAGAAAGAAAGAAAGAAAGAAAGAAAGAAAGAAAGAAAGAAAGAAAGAAAGAAAGAAAGAAAGAAAGAGAGAGAAAGAAAGGAAGGAAGGAAGGAAAGAAAGAAAGAAAGAAAGAAAGAAAGAAAGAAAGAAAGAAAGAAAGAAAGAAAAGAAAGAAAGAAAGAAAAGAAAGAAAAAAAGAAAGAAAAAAGAAAAATAAAAAAGATAGAAAGATAGAAATGATGTGGCCTGACCTCATGTGACCCTAGCTAACTAGGCTTTGTGATTCTGGGGGAGAAAGAAAGCCAAAGAGTACCCCCCTCCCCAACACCAGGCAGGGCACCTCCATTTCCAGGTACCTAGCTCTTGGTCCTCTACATGCTTTCTCCTCCCATGAAGCCAGACAAAATGGAAGGGGGGAGAAAAGGGGGTTGGGAACATGCCTGCCAATAGGGACCAAAGAAGCCTGAAGCCCCAAGATCCCCATGATAAGATCCCCAAGACTTTGAGAACCCACCCAGAGTTGGACTCAAGGCCAGAAGGCCCCCACAAAACCCTCCAAGGTTGGACAGAGCAGGATTCCAGGAAGGCCAGGGGAAGGGGAGTAGGAGGGGATCCAACAGGGCTTGGCCCTGGCCTAAGGTGAGCAGGGAGTAGGGGCAGTGGGGGTGGGCAGAAGAGATGAGCAGGTGAGTGGAGGCTTGTTATAGGGGCAGAGGTAGAAAAGGTAGAGGCTGGTATGGGCCTCCTATGAGGACACTGTGAAGAGCTGGTCAGGGGAGTAGGTGCGACTCCAGTTCCAGAACCCAATCCCCCACCACTCGGCCTCTACCCCCAAAGCTCTCTGTATTTCCCCCTTCTCCCCTGAGGCTGCCTCTCCCCAGCTCTCTTGGCTACTCCCTCCTGCCACCCATCTCAGAGTCTCTGTGCTCTGTCCCCATGCAGATGGTGTTGGGCCTGTTCCTGGTTTTCTTTGGCTCTCTCTCTCTAAGGCAAAAAAAGCCGGGCTCGAGGCAGATGGAGCCTGGCCAGTCACAGCCCCCACCTCACTCTCACTGCGCCCTCTGTGCCAGCACAGCACAGGGTCGAATGACCCATCCTCGGGCCAGAGGGGCCTTAAGAAACTTCTGGCCCAGGTCCCCGACTCTCAGAGAAGTCTCAGGCCCTAGGAGGTGCAAGGTGTGAGGCTCCTCAAAGCAGGGGCACTTTCGGCATGTTACCTTCCTGAACTCACTTTCTTCCTCTGTAAAATAGTGAGGAGGCCTCTCTCCTATTCAGTGTGGTAGCGAGGATTAAAGGAAATTCTATGCAGTTGCATCTGATCCCAGGGTTGTTTTTTTTTTTTAAATTCATGAGAGACACAGATAGAGGCGGAGACACAGGCAGAGGGAGAAGCAGGCTCCCTGGGGAGAGTCTGATGAGAGACTCAATCCCAGGACTCCCGGATCACGACCTGAGCAGAAGACAGACGTTCAACCTACTGAGCCACCTGGGAGCCCCTAATCCCTGATCCCAGGGCTTAAGCCTCAGAGGCTCCATTGGGGTGGTGGCAGACACCACCAAGGACCCTCAGTGTCCCCACAAGAGCCCAGTCCTGGGAGATACAGACATAACTGTCCCAGAAACTATCCCCCTCCACACACACACACACACACAGATCATTTCAGAGAGAATTTGTGAGGGAGATTTTTTTTTTTAATGGATTTTTCCCCACCCCAATCGCTCTGTCATTTTCTATGCCATGGATAACCCAACCCTAATAATAATACCCTTTGGGTTCCCTAAAGTGAGGAAGCAAATTTTTAGCTGTAAAAATTGCTGAGAAATAACAATTGAGCGTCCTTCTCCTGGGACCAAAATGTTTTGTTCTGTTTTGTTTTCTATCCCCAGGCAACATTCCAACCTGGAGAGTTGGAGCAAGGAAGAGGGGCTGGGAGACATGTTCCTCATCTATCCATCCATGCGGTCATCCAACAAATGTTATGGAGTGCCTACAAGGCTGGAGCCTGCCTCCCTCTCCCTCTCTCTCTCTCTCACTAGGGAGACACAGGCTCCGTGCAGGGACCCGGGGCAGAGTCCTCGGTGGACGGAATCCTGCCCCATCCAGGGCTCAGGCACCTCCTGCTGCCTCCACTACCCCGAAAGAGTCCTGGGTCCTAGAGGCACCTGGGTGGCTCAGTGGTTGAGCATCTGCCTTTGGCTCAGGACCTGATCCAGGGCCTGGGATCGAGTCCCGCATTTGGGCTCCACGCCCGGGAGTCTGGTTTCCCTCTGCTTTGCCTCTGTGTTTCTCATGAATAAATAAAATCTTAAAAAAAAAAAAAGGGGGGGGGGGGTCTTGGTCATAAGCTGTCAGCTAAATGATTTTTTTTTCATGTGTCAGTACTTTTAATGTTGTATACATCAAATTATAGTAAAAAGATGACTATAAACAACATGCAGCCCCTCTATTTTCATGAACAGCACAACAGATTACAGTAAACCAAGTTTATATTCCACCATCAAGTGTGGTTCTCCCATTAGTTCACTTTGTGACGGGTCATTAGGAGTATCTTCAAATCCAATAGTCTCATCATTACCCCTTAAAATATCCAATGAAAGGTTTGAGCTTGGAAGAAATGGAAGACGTGAACCTGCTGCACTGCCTTGAATTCCATTTGTAATTTTAGTGGAGCAAACAGACCCTGGATGTTTCTTAGTGTAGAAAAATTCATTTTATCTTGGTTGAGCTGGAAATTTTTTTCTGATAATTCAAGAGGATGACTGGGCAAAAGTTCATTTTTCACACAAGGCAGACCTTTTCGAAGAAGATCATGCTGTTCGAAAGGTCCACTTGCTGAAAGTTCAGTAACGGGAATACTGTCCTTCAGCTGAGATCCAAGTCCTCTGGCATTCATCTTCACTTGCTCTGTCACCTAAATGATTTTAAAAAGGAACCTGGGCACCCTGGCTGGCTCAGCGGTTTAGCGCCGCCTTCAGCCCGGAGCCTGATCCTAGACACCCCGGATCGAGTCCCACGTCGGGCTCCCTGTGTGGAGCCTGCTTCTCCCTCTGCCTGTGTCTCTGCCTCTCTCTTTCTGTCTTTCATGAATAAATAATCTTTTTTTAAAATTTGCTAAATTAATAAATAAATAGGAACGTGGCAGTCCCCGTGTGGTCTGCGAGCCTGTGTACACGAACGCCCCCACCTGGCGAGGCCGCGGGGTCCTGGAGCCCAGCTCCGCGCGGAGGGGCGCCCCCTAGAGTTAAGACAGTGCCCGGGCGTGACTCTGAGCCCCCATCCTTTTTGCTCCCGAGCCTCCCTCTCTGTCACCAGGAGTCTCACCTTGGAAAAAGTACGTTCTGTTCACTTCAAACGGACTGTTTGCTTCTTAGCTTTCTTGCAGCCCAGCCAACCGGTGCTTATGTTCTCCATGTCCTTTCTCTGCCCTTCTCCAAATCCCTCAGAGTGGGCATCTGACATGCTGTTTATTCTTTGAGCACTTGGTCCAATGTCTGTTTTCCCATCAGAGCAGGAAGCCCCTTGAGGGTAGGGACTAAGAAGCGTGCCAGAGTTGGGGTTACGAGTATGTGTCTTGGGCGCCTGGGTGGTTCAGTCAGTTGCCCATCTGCCATCAGCTTGGGTCATGATCCCAGGGTCCTGGGATGGAACCCAGTGGGGCTCCCTGCCCAGCTGAGACTCTGCTTCTCCCTTTCCTGCTCCCCTGTTTGTGCTCTCTCTCTCCGTGTCAAATAAATAAAATCTTTAAAAAAAAAAAAAAAGTATGTGTCTTGAGATAGACTCTGAGTTCAAGCACTACTGTGTGGCTTTGGGCAAATAACAACCTTTCTGAGCTTCATGTGGCTGGCAACTTCTAAAAAGGGGCTGATGAGAACCTCTAAGCCATATGGCTAGAGTGAAAACCGATTGAGATAACAATTGAGCCCTTACTAAATGTAGCTGTATCTTTCTCTATGCATCCCCAGTGCCTAGTACATCATATGGGTTTATTTATTTAACATTTATAAGTAAAGAGAGTCCTTATTTAATAAACTGCTCAGTACAACTATAGAGTGCTTTTCAACAGATCTACCTTCTAAGGTAGTTTGCAGGGTTTTTTTTTTTCTGTTATTCCCTTATCTTCCATTCAGTATACAGATGGAGATACTGAGGCTCAGAGGGGTTAAGTAGCTATCTCAAGGTCACACAGCTGACAGGAGAGGATAGAGGATAGAGTCAGGATTTGAACCCTGGCCCTCTGGGTCACAGTCCCTGCTCTTAATCATGGTACTATGCCCCACTCTGCTTGATAAATATGTATGGAATTTTAAAAATGAATCTCAGGGATCCCTGGGTGGCGCAGCGGTTTGGCGCCTGCCTTTGGCCCAGGGCGCGATCCTGGAGACCCAGGATCGAATCCCACATCGGGCTCCCGGTGCATGGAGCCTGCTTCTCCCTCTGCCTGTGTCTCTGCCTCTCTCTCTCACTGTGTGCCTATCATAAATAAAAAAAAAAAAAAAAAAAATGAATCTCCAGGCAACATTCCAACCCGGAGAGCTAAAGAATGAAGCCTACCCCTCCCCCTAAGAAAGAGGGCTGATGGGGGAAGCGTTTCTCATTTATGAATTCATTCATTCACTCATTCAACAAGTCCCAAAGAAGTATCCCACCCAGCAACCTGGATTCCAGGCATGGCAGTGACCTGGGGCTTTTCTGAGCCCTGGCTCTCCAGTCCAAAATGGGGACAAAATACTTCCCACTCCACTCCTGGGCCATGAACCCTGAGGATGAGTAATAGGAATGACAGTAGCGGGGCTGCGGTGGTTTTCATAGATGAGGGGGAGGGGCAGGGTAGGCTAATGATGGAAATGGGGGCAGGAAGCAGGGGCAGGAAGCAGGACCTGTGGTCTCAGCAGGAGTGCCAGCCTCAGGGGTCCTGCCTGATTTGGGAATTCCCTTGGGTTGCTTAGCCTGTAGCCTGCGGAGGCTGCAGCAAGGAGGGAAAGAAAGGCATTACTGACCAGAGAAGCAGCTTTCCCTGAGGATTTAGTGATGTCTGATCCAGGGAGGAGGAGGCCCAGTCCCGCTACCCACTCTATCCATCCCATGAAGTAAGATGATCCCCATTTATGGACTAGGAAACCAGAGGGATGCAGGTTGCCCAAGTTAATGAACTAGTAAAGAATGAGCTGGAACCTGAGTCACCTCACACCTGCCGTCCACCCAGGCCAAGACACAGGACTGCTTCCTGTCCATCCGCATGGTGAAGCCTTTGGCCAGAGGACCCCGAAAGCTCACTATTCCAGCTCTTTGTTTCCATTTTGCTGCCTTTGGGATCCAGCGGAGTCTCCCTAAGACACAGGAATGACTGAGCCACTCCCCAGGGGAGAACCTCTGCCCCCATTGTTCTCAGCACCA
Organism: Canis lupus familiaris; assembly: GCF_011100685.1. Taxonomy (NCBI): domain Eukaryota; kingdom Metazoa; phylum Chordata; class Mammalia; order Carnivora; family Canidae; genus Canis; species Canis lupus. The sequence goes on from NC_049230.1 coordinate 23,099,878, forward strand.
TTCTCAAGCTGGACTATGGAAACCCCTGGGGAACCATGGTCCATCTTCCAGGGTATCATTAGCACAGAACAGTTAGTGCTTAAAATCAGTTTTTCTGGCAGGAAAACCAGCATGGATATTCTTGGAGTCAAATGCAAGGCTTGCAGAAACATTTAATATAGAGCCATGTATCTAAATTCCTTTCGAGTTCTGACTGAACCACTTTGCCTCCTCTCCCGCCCCTTCCTCCAACCCCCAACCTCACTCCCATGCCTCCAGTGGACTGCTGGATTGCTCAGCTGGGCTCCAGTGAGCGTGCTTGAGAAGCCACTTTTCATAGGAAAATCCATTCCGGGTTCAGCACTCAGGGCTGTCTGTCCACTCTCATCCATTTCTTTTTAAGATTTTTATTTTTATTTTTAAAGAGAGATACAGAGAGAGGCAGAGACATAGAGGGAGAAGCAGGCTCCATGCAGGGAACCTGATGTGGGACTCGATCTTGATCTCGGGACTCCAGGATCACACCCTGAGCTGAAGGCAGATGCTCAACCGCTGAGCCACCCAGGCGTCCCATGGATCAGGATTTACATGAAGGCTTTCAGTGCAAGGCTCAGGTGTCCCTGGTGCCCAGAGCCACTTGAGGCTCCTCATAGGACCTCATGGTGTAGATGTGTCAAATGTAGGGGCACCTGGGTAGCTCAGTCAGTTAAGCATCTTTGGCTCAGGTGCTGATCTCAGGGTCTCTGGATGGAGTTGGGCTCCCTGCTCAGGAGGGAGCCTGCTTCTTCTCCCTTTCCCACTGCCTCTGCTTGTGCTCTCTCTCTCAAATAATTATATAAAATCTTTTTTTAAGATTTTATTTATTTATCCATTAGAGACATAAAGAGAGACACAGGCAGAGGGAGAAGCAGGCTCCATGCAGGGAACCTGACAAGGGACCCAATCCCAGGTCCCTGGGATCATGACCTGAGCCAAAAGCAGATGCTCAACCACTGAGTCATCCAGGCATCCCAATTAAATAAAATCTTTTAAAAAAATAGATGTGTCAAACGTAGGCCTTCAAAGACGCCACCTAGACGCCCCTCCCTGAAGGCCACCCCTGCGCTGTTTTCTGTGCAATCTGTAGGGGGCAATCTGTAGGGGACTCAGGCTGACCCCCAGGCTCTCCAGGGTTGCTTCAGCTGGGTCTAGACTCTCTCAGCCCGCCTCTCCCTCTCCGGAGGACAAGTTAGCAAGCTGGACCCTGAGGGAGAAGTTAAAGGCAGTCTCCATTGTTTCTGCCTCAACTCGGCCTTGGCATCACCACCCTCACGCTTCTCCAGCATCGCAAGCCAGAGTCACCCTCACCTCTAATATCTGGATCCAGCTGCTTCCAGACTTCATCCTCCCTCTTTTTCACAACCTTTCTACAACCTTCCGCCCCAGTCTGTGCCTGGGCCACTCTGCACCAAAGATCCTCCTTAAGGGTCTGGGGGCCCTTCATTGTTTACCTCTCCAAAATTCTAACCCCTAACAGCACCCTCCTCTACCAGTCTACTGGGTTCTACCTCCTTGGCTCACCCCAAAGTGATGACATTGCTGTTACCTTGGTAACAGATGCTTTGTGAGTGGGTAGGGGGAATGGACTAGTGAAAGCAAGCTGTGGCTTCAGGGCACCATCAGAGCCCTGGGAGGTAGTGAGGTGGGGGTGGGGACAAACTGGTACAGGGCCCTGGGAGGGTGCAGCCAGGGGCTGTGACTCCTGACCCCATGACTCTTGTCCACCCTATGGCCCCAGCCCCAAGAAAAAAAAAAAAAAACAACAGAATAGAAGGGGCCCCTGGGTGGCTCAGGTCATGATCCTGGGGTCCTGGGATCAAGTCCCACTTTGGGCTCCTTGCTCAGTGAGGAGTCTGCTTCTCCCTCTTCCTCTGCCTCTCCCTGTACTTGGGCTGTCTCTCTCTCAAATAAATAAATAAAATCAAAGAAAGAGAAAGAAAGGAAGAAAGAAAGAAAGAAAGAAAGAAAGAAAGAAAGAAAGAAAGAAAGAAAGAAAGAAAGAAAGAAAGAAAGAAAGAAAGAAAAAAGGAGATCTCTTTCAAGAAGATCTCTTCATGGAAGAGACGGAAATAACCCCAATGCCACTATCCCACTCACATGAGAACATGTCTCCTGGACAGCCTCAGCTTGGCTGGGGAGGGGGGGTAGGGATTGCACACACTGGAGCCCATGTTGTTCCCCTCCAGGGAGCCTGGGGCACAGAGAGAGGGAACAGCTCACCCAGAGTGTGTTAGGGACAGTGCCACGGGCAGTGGGAGGGCGGCTCTATGCCAGTGTCCCGAGCTCCAGGGGTTGGTGGCAGCAGGGAGTAGTAGAAGGGCTCTCCTCCAGCCCCTGGGGACCTGGCTGTCCCAGATGCCACAGCCAGGAAGTGTGTCAGGCACTTGCGTAAGAGCCTTCTATATTTCCATAAAATCATAATTACCGATGCCTGCCATAGGCCTTTGTTCATTAGAGCAGTATCTGTCTCTGGGGCCTCGGTGGGCCAGCAGGGTGAGGTAGGGGAGATTGGGCAAGGCCAGGCCTCTCACCGTGTTCCCTGCATCCCCAGCCCCACCGAGCCTGGGCCCTCTTCCTCTCCCCAGCTGGGAGATGAGAACCGGACTTGAGCTCAACCATGACAGACTCCTTCACCCTAGGAGCTCCAATTCTAAAGCTGGAGAGAGAGACCAGCCACTCATGTCTTCAGCTTGGGCTGTCCTTGGCAACCCGTGGGGGCAGAGGCTTGAACTGAAGATGAGAGAAAATAGGTCGGTCCTTATGGAAGGAGAAGCCATCCCTGCCATCAGAGAATCTGAGTAGAGGAATCCTGGGAGTCATTCAGGCCAGGGGTTCTTAGTCTTTTGGGGATCTTAGATTCTCTGAGGAGAAGGTGAAAGCTCTAGACTACCCCCCAGAAAATGCTTATTCTCCAACATTTTACATAGCTTCAGGGGATTCATGAACTCCCTGAAGCTCACCTACAACCTCAAGATTAAGTATCTCTAAATAAGTAAATAGGATAGATGATAGATAGATGGACAGATAGATGATAAAGACTATTATGTCCTTACTCTGTCCACCTCTTTACATATGTTAACTCACTTAGTCCTCAAAAGAACACTAAGAGATATACAATTATTGCCCCCATTCTACTCCAACTCCCTATTTCAACCTAATCTACTACTCCAATTGTGCTAATCGAAAAAGAAGGAAAACAAAGTCCCTTCAGAGACTGATAGGTCTCTGCCCAAGGTCTCAGGACAGGAAGAAAAGTTCAGGCCAGGATGAGAACCAGTCTTTCTTCATGTGCTGGATATTGTGTTGCCTGCAGATCTGGAGTCATCCAGTCCCTCCCCCTGTCCCCAAGCTCCCAAGAGCCTAGCACCCACTTTCACTCATTCCGCAGTCCCATTAAGAGGCACCTGCAAGTTCTATTATGACTTCAGGTCTAGGGAGCCCTCCTGGGGTGACTGTTACCTACCCTTTTATAGCATCTTGCCCTTGGTTCTGCCCACTCCTCATCTCTGCCCTCTAACTCTGAGATGGGATCATGTTCCTTCTCCAGAAGCTAGCCTGGCTAACTCCTGCCCTGTCCCCAGTCACTGCAGTGGGCGTTGTCAGCACTGAAGCAATGACTCAGACTTAGTTCATGAAAGACTGCTCTGAAACACGAAGGCTGCAGGCCAGAAAGGACATCCAGAGGTCATGAGATGCAGCCCCCTGTCTCCTCCACATCTGCCCCATCTTGAGCTATTGATGCCTATGCCAGATGGGCCCCAGGGCCCACCAACTTCCCTGGCTTTCCTGGGTCACCAGGAGCGCTGCTTCCCCTGGGAATTTTTCCCTAAGTCTAGTCAGAATCTCCTTTGGAGGTGGTTCCCACATGAATTAACAGGAAAGTGAAAGAGGAAGCCGTTTCTTCTCTCTATCCCAGGGAAAGCCCTGGGAAGGGACCAATCTCTCAGAAGAAAGGAGGGAAGAAAGAAAACAACTTGCCCTGTCATCTTCCCTGGGCGAAGGGGAGCTACCTCAGTCATTCTTCTCATGGAAAGGTAGATATTACCTCTGTGTTGCTAATGAAAAAATCAAGGCTTTAAATGGTTTTGGTCCCTACCCAAGATCACACAATTAATTCATGATTATACGGGTATTAGAGTCTAAGAAACTCAGAATCTCTGCTCTTTGGGGGGAAACAGGCATACCTCCCCTCAGGAGGTCTCCAGCACAGAAAAGGCCCCTGTTCGCTCCCACCCAGGCTAGATGGAGGGCCTAATGGCCCTACCTCAGGGTGCGTCAAGCACTCCTATGTCTGAGTGCCCAGGGAGGGATGTTGGGCTAATCTGGGCTGGGCCAGAGGGAAGATGGCAGCCCTCACCTCAGAGGGCATTGGCAGAAGGCTGGCTAATGAATGGGCCTTTGGGGAGACTGGTCTGAGGGCTGAGGCCAGGATCCTTCGAATCTCCTTTCAGGAAAGCTAGTCAGTCAGGCTCAGAGTCAGTCTGCAGCTGATGTCGGTGGATCCGGACGGGGAGGGGACTAAGCCCCCACAACCACAAACCCTCACTTCTGCCCGTGTCCTACTTCTGCTACTGGCAAATAAATCTCTACTCCTGCACACAGTAACCTGAGCAGTGCTCCAATGGTGAGCTCACTCTGGGAGGACAGAGATGGCATGAATGGCTATATGCAAGGGCCAGCAGGAGAGAGGCCACAGGGCTCAGCCTCTGTTCCCTAGAGCTGCCATAAAGGCAGAACCTTCTCGAGTGCCACCACACCCCCACCCCCTGCCATCGTATCACCCAGACTTCCATCCAGAAGTTTCTCCAACCACAGCAAAGGAAGGATTCCTTCAACCTCCAACCTACCTTCCTTTCTTTGGACAGGCCAAGAGATAAAGCTAGACTTTTGGTCAGGGCCAAAAGGGGCAGGGAGAAGGCTGGCGGTAAGGGAGGACTCGGGGAAATGGCAAGTAAGCAACATGCATAAAGAGGTACCTTTGGGCCAAGTGGACAGAGGGCAACCTGGAGAGTAAGAACCGTCTTCCCTCCACCTCTCCCAACCTCCCCCCTCCCCATCTAACTCTATTTGTAGTAGGATCTCTAGGAGGAGAACGTGTCTTGAAGAGTTTTGGGGACCTTAGGTATGGAGACTGAGGCCTCTTCTCTGCTGAATTCCAAACACCAAGCCTGGAAAGGAAGACAGTTGTCTTGCTTTCCATCCACTAAGGAGGGACTGTCAGGCTTGGCCTTTGACGTTTGATGTTCAATTGTCCTCTCTCTGCTTGAGGAGCAGAGTCCTCTCCTTGAGGACTATGAGGACATCCCCTCATAGTCCAGGGATGTGTATACTTGGAGTCCTCAAGGCAGAGGCGATCCAGTTAATGGGGCAGAAGGGTCCACATTCTTCCACTACTTCGCTCTCAGAAAGTCCTAACTTGGATCTGACTCTCAACTATGCTTCTGCAGATCCGACCTTTTCCTGTGCGTCTCAATCGCATACGGACTCTGATCTCCCAAGTCTCTCCACGACTTTGTCACGCCCCAACTCCCCCCCCCCCCCCCGGCCCCCACCCCCACCCGTTCCGGGTCTTTTGGTGTAAAACTACCCCCTCCCCACATCTCTCCCTTTCAGGCTCCTCCCCATCTGGTCGAGCCCCCCCCAGGCTCCGCCCAACTCGCCCTCCTGGCCACCACGGCAGCCAATAGCGGAGAAGCTGATTTGCATAGCGGCGCGGGGGAGCCGCCGAGGGCAGGGGGAGGGACCAGGCGACCTCCTAAATCAAAGTTAGAAGGCGAGGACTGGGCGGAGGGGCCTCCGGGTGCGGGGCCGGGGCCGGCGGGGGGAGGGGAAGGGGATGGGGGGCGGGCGCAGAGGACGGCGGGGCCGGCCGGACACGGACTGCTCCGTCGCTCCCTCCCTCAGCTCATCCCCGCGTCCCCACTTCCCTCCTCCCCTCGCTCCGAGCAGCATCCTCTGCAGACCCTCGGTCCTCGTTCCCGGGGTCGTCGGGCTCCCGCGGCTCCGTGTAACTACCCCTCTTCACTGGGCAGCCCGGCAACTTTCTCCGCCCGCTCCCGGGAGTGGGGGGTCGCTTTGCCTGGGCGGATTGTTCCTGGGGTTCACTGGGGGGGCAGTCTCTGGAGAAGGGCCTCAGGGTCCCAGGGAGACATCTGCCATCTGCCACCTGCCCCCGTCGGGTCTCGGCACCCTCTCTTCCCCTCTCCCCCAACCATGACCGAAATGAGCGAGAAGGAGAACGAACCGGATGACGCGGCCACCCACACGCCCCCGGGGACCGTCTCAGCCCTCCAGGAAACCAAGGTAACTCAGGAAGCGAGAGGCCCGGACCCCTGCCCGGTGCGCCCCCAGCCCGGGTCGCCCCCTCCCCGACGCGGTCACCACCGTGGGCTCGGGTGCCCTGGGGTCACGGCAACGGGACCCGCCGATGGGACCCGCGCGACCCCTAAGGCTCTGCGCGGCGCCCGGGGCGAGTGGTCCGCGACGAGGGGCCACGGGGAGCCCCCGGCACGCAGGCACGACACGCCCTTGCGCGCGAGGAGCGGACGCCTGCCGCGACCCTCCGGGGAGGTTGTAACTCGGCTTTGTTGGAGGGAATCGGCGCAGCGAAGGCGGAGGGAGTGTGTAGCGGTGTGTAGCGAGCGGGTGTGGGCCGGTGTACGCGCTGGTGTGTGCGTGCGAGGCGCACCCCTCCGCGCCCGCCAGCCCCTGTGTGCAGCTCAGCCCGAGGCTCGCTCCCCGCCGGTCTCCCTGAAAATGTCTCCACGACCTGTTTGTCTGTGTGGGGGTCTCTCCGCTTCCTTTCGGCGTCTATGTGTGTTTACCCCGAGTCTCTCCGGATGACTCTCGGCCCCGCCGCAGCCCTGCATTCCCCCCGCCCCGCCAGGTTAGGCTCGGGGACGGGAGGCCGCGGCCGGGGGTGCGCAGCTTCCCGGTGAGCGCTGGGGGCTGCGGCAGGCTGGCCACCGCGGGCGGGCACCCGGGCACAGTGCTGCGGCCCCCGAGCCGGACAGGCAGCCCCACCCCCACCCCGGGAGCGGGACAGGGGGCGGGGCGGAAGGGAAAAGAGAAGTCATCGTAATTAATGAATGTCATAATTAACCCTAATTATGTATGATTGTTACTCCTGCGGGAGTCACAATGAATAAATTATTCCCCAGTGAAGGCAGGCGGAGCCCAGACTCCCAGCGCTTTAGGGGTTCCGGGAGGCCACCGATTAAATTTAACGCCCACCCAACCTCTAATCTGTCCACTTCCTCCTCAAGTTCTAAACGCTCAAGGCTGACCCGCAAGAAGTTCTGCGGGGAGCAACCTGAGCTGAGCTGGCTGGGGATGGGGAGAGAAAAAAGAGGCTGTGTCAAGGGCACTCCCTGCCTCCTCCCCAGACTCCAGGCCGAGGCCTCCTTCCCTCTCCCTTGCACCCTGGTGTTTTTTGTTCCCACCTGCTCCTGTAAGGAGGGGGGCACTGAAGACCAAAAAAATGGGTGGGGTCTTCGGCTCCTTCCTGGTGTGGAGTGCTCATCTATAGCTCTTTCCAATACCCCTCTTGCTCCTAATTCTGTCCAGGCCACACCTCAGGATATGAGGTTAATTCAAGGTCAAGGTCATCTAGAGAGTGACCAGGAGTAGACGAGTAGGAGCAAGGTGGGGCCTGGCGGAGGCACCCCAGGGAGCTCCTCACCCCTTAAACTAGAAGGACCCACTGGTTTCCATGTCAGTCTTCGGATCTGAACTTGACCTTCTTCTGCTCCCTTCTGAGAATGAGACTCTGGCTCTCTCAGAGCACAGAGTTAACTCCCCTTCTCAGAGATCCACGTCTCAACTAGGAGTGAGGTCTTGGGGTGGGAGGATATTACTTGGAATATTTGTGTTGGCTTTTTTTAAAGCAGAGGGTCTCAGGAGCCGAGCCCCATCCTGAGCGCCAATATCCCTGGCCTTCCCAGTTGCCTTCTAGTCCCCCAGGACAGACAGACACATTTCCCTGCTTGCTTCCTAAGAGCATGGGGGTCTCCCAGGCCCCTGCCTTGCTTCCCACAGGAGGTCTGGCTGCCCGCCCCCCCTTCTTAAGAGCTTTCCAAGAGCAGTCAGGAGCCAGGGCAGTGCTGCCTCAGCAAACCCACAGGCTGCAAGCTCAGCTGTGTGGGCAGGGGGAGGTCAGGCCTAGCAGATCTGCACCTCCCTCCTCCCAGCGCAAGGACTGTCCAGTGCTGTCACCTCTGACCCTGAGCCATGGAGATCACAAGAGCAGGCCACTGGAGGGGGATTGCATACCTTGCCTTGCCCCTTCACCCTCCTCCCCTAAATCTCACCCTTGTGAAGGACTGTTTTAACAACAGAGGCTGGGCTGGGGATTCTGGGTGCAGGTAGTGGGAGTACCCAGGAAGGCAGAGGTAGGCAGGGAGAAGATTCAGGGCCCTGCCAGCCCCATTAGCTCTCCACACCTTAACCAGTCCCAAGGAAGCTTTGGTCTCCAGACTATAGGGCTTGGGGAGGGGGAAGGGAGAGTGATGATGGCCTACCAAACTCAGTTTGAGGCAGGTACAACAGAGGGGGCTGGTGTCTATTAGATAGTGAAGCCAACATTCCAGGCTTATTCATCAGTGTTTGGGGCCCCCTGGGGGGGTGCCCTTCTTGCCAGCCTAAGTCCAGCCTCCTGCCCACACCAAGATTGGATCATATCCCTGCACCCAAGCTACTCAGTGACCGCTTTGGTGTCATTACTGCCATCTCTGCGTCCCCATGCCATCCTACCACCGGGTGGTACTATCATTCCCTTTGGTGCCATCCTTGGGAAGACCCTGCCATGCCAACTCTGCCATCTGAGTCAGCTTGTGCCACATCTGCCACCACCCACTGCCAGCTGCCTAGTGCCCTTTCAGGAGCTGGAGGGAAGTGAGGAGATACTGTGGGGAGTTGAGGAAATGAAGGGACCATCCAGTATGTGGGGAGGTGGGGAGGAGACAGGCAGGCCAGGCCCAGCCTCTGGGAGGGGATTCAGAAGAACAGGCCTGGTGGTCCAGGTTCCAAGCCAGACAAGCTCCTGGTACATCTGGAGAGAACAGGATCCAGGTGTGGCAGCTTACCAGGGTCCATGGCAACTTCTCTCCATGTCAGGGAATGGGTCCTCGGATACTGGGGGCACTGAAAAGATAGCTGATGGCAGGTAAAGAAAAACCCTCTGTGGGAAGAGAGGAGGACCCTCTCCTCCCTGGGAGGAGTCCCAAGGATACAAATACCTGGCCAGGCTGAGCCGAAATGAGGTTTGAATAGCCAAGCCAGATGTCTCTTGAGTGGACAGGCATCAAGCCATTTGGCAGAGGTGCCCCCATCTTGCTGTCTAGCCATAACCCTTGACATCTGCCAGCCATCCCAGGTGATAGGTTGTTCCTTCTTGCCTCTCTGCCCTCCTGGGATCTGGGGCGCACAGCAGAGCCCAGGAGTCGGTGAGTAGAAGTGGGGCTGCCCCAGTGCTGGGGAACATTCTGTTCCAGGGATCTCTGTACCCTGCAGAGGTGGCTCTTGGCACTGAGGCCAGGGGAAGACCAGGAAAGGGCAGAGGCTGGAGAATAAGGAGGCTTAAAATCTCATCCTGTGGGAATTACTATAGAAATAACAGCCTTGGGGGGTAGGGGGAACATGACTGATGTCTTCAAGTGTTTGAAGGACTGCTGTATATAAGAAGGAGTCAAGGGAGGAACAGAGCCAAGGTAGGAACAGAGCCGATAGGCAGAAAGATCTCAGGGAGGCAGGTTTCAGGTCTATATAGGGAAGCACTTTTCAGCAATTGCAGCTGCCCAAAGATGGAGTGACTGTCCCAGGAGAGGGTGCGCTTCCTGCCACAAGAGGTGACCAACAGAGTCAGACAACTGTCTAGAGGGGAAGTGGCAGAGGCATTGTGGGATGATAGTATGGGCTGGGGACTACTCTGGGTGGCCAGTCTTGCAGGTTCCTGCCAACCCTAAATGTCCTGATTGACCTGGTGGACAAGCCCACAGCGTAGCGGAGGGATGGGGGTGAGGGCTAAGGCAGAGCCCAGAGCAGCAGGACTTTCCTGGTCATTTGGGCTCAACAGTCAGAGCCATTGGTTCAGGTTCTGGCTCTGCCACTTACCAGCTGAGGACTCATCCTGTGTGGGTGATTTAACTCCTATGTGCCCGTGAGCTCATCTGCAAAGTGGGGCAAAGGTCATCGGTCATCACTGTCTCCGAGGGTAGTGCCAGGATTGATGAGGTGCTGCATCTGAAGCATTAGCTCCATCCCAATATTCTGGCAATGACAGCCCCTCATTATAGCGTGAAGTTTACCTTTTTTCTTTTCGGACCCAGAACCATGTATTGCCTAGAGAGCCTCTAGTCCCGTCTCTTTCTTCTTGGATGTGGAGGAACTGAGGCTCAGAGAGTGGAAGTGCAGTGACTTGCCCTCAGGCGGCAGGTGTAGCCTTGCATCCACCCCCAGCACATACATCCTCCCAGATCCCTCTGTGCTCCAAGCTCTGGCCCCGGGGCAGAACAGTGGGTGCTTCTCCCACCTCTCTGGGCCTGTGAGAGCCCCCAGAGCCACACTGGCCCATAGAATACATTTGTGTTCTAATGAATCCTCCCTCTGGCCCTCCACCTCTGCCCTAACACCCAGATGTCTGGGGCCCAGGGCCCCACTTCTTGCAGACACACAAAGAAGCCCACAGTGCTGTGCAGGAAGCCGAGTTTGGAAGGAGCTGGGCAACTCAGTGTGCCAGACACCCCAAGGCTCTGGCCTCCCAGCTGGCACACAGGGGCCTGTCTCTTGCCCAAATGTCTCCCTCTCCCTCTCTGCTTCTTCTGTTTTGCTGCCTGCTGGACTCCCTGGGGCCACACAGGCTGCTCCATGTGCCAGCTGAGAACCATGACCGAGTCTCCCTGCCCGAAGCCAGGCCTCTGGCCCCCTTTACCCATTACTTGTGGGAAGGAGTGGGCAGGGGTAAGGGGGCTCTCACCAGGGGCGAGGGAAGAGGTTCAAGGATCTGGGTAGAGATGTTTCCAGACCTCACTCTGGGTTGGAGTGAGCAATGGAAATAACTCTGGCCTCCCTGCAGAATTGACCCTGTGTTATAGAACATGGGCTCCGCTTAAGACTGCAGCCACAGGATACCTGGGTGGCTTGGTGGTTTAGCGTCTGCCTTTGGCTCAGGGCATGATCCTGGATTTCCGGGATCGAGTCCCGCATCGGGCTTCCTGCATGAAGCCTTACTTCTCCTCCCTCTGTCTATGTCTCTGCCTCTCTTCCTGTGTCTCTCATGAATAAATGAATTAAAAAAAAAAAAAAAGTAGGGATTTGATTCAACTGTCCCTGACGTTAAGGGGTTCCAGTCTCCTGGGGAAGTAAGAAGTCAATGACAATGACAATGTAAACCAGATTGGATCTATAACGGAAGTGAGTACTGGGTGCAGTGGGCCCCAGAGGAGGGAGTGGTTATGCTAAATGGAGTTCCTGCTGAAGAAGAGACAGCTTCCCAGAGGAGGAAATCACTGGAAACCCTGAAGGATAAAGAGGGTATTAAGTGGATCAGGCAAAGAAGAGGACAAACACATCAAAAAAGCTCAGAGAAATAAACACGGAGGAGTTCAAGAATCCCCGTGTCTGGGCTGCAGGTGGATGGTATGGGTCGGAAGGGAAGGCCTGGCCAAGCTGCTGAATCTCATGACCGGGGCAAGGGCCTTGACTGTGTCCTGAGGAGCCAGGAAAAGTTTTGAGCAAGGCCAGGGATCACCTCGCCAGCAGCTGTATGGAGAGCAGGGGAAGATGGGCAAGGGGAGGCAAGGGGTTGTGGCGCTGAACTGGGACAGGGCTGTGGAGATGATGTGGTGGGCATGGGGGAGGGGCTGGAGAGAGATTTTTTTTTAAATTTTTTTTATGATTTTATTTATTCATGAGAGACACACACACACAGAGGCAGAGACACAGGCAGAGGGAGAAGCAGGCTCCATGCAGGGAGCCCGATGTGGGACTCGATCCCGGGACCCCAGGATCAGGCCCTGGGCCGAAGGCTAGCACTAAACCGCTGAGTTACCTGGGCTGCCCTGGAGAGAGACTTTGGACAGGGAATCAGCTCTGAGGATGAGGGCCCAAGATGACCCCTCCCCCAATCCCAGCCTGTTCAAGAACACAGGTGGAAAAACTGGGGACCCGCAGCATCTGTTTGGCCCCCAAAGTATTATTTTTTTAAACTTGAGTAAATGGTGCACCCATATAGTGATATCCAGTGTAGCCACAAACAAGAATGATGAAACTCTTTATATGTTGGTATGGAATGATTTCCAAGATTTACTGTTAAGTAAAAAAAGCAAGGCGTAGGAAAAATAGTACACTACCATTTCTGCAATGAAAAAAAAAAAAGGGAACTACAACCTCCTGAATTTGTTTCTACCCAAATAAGCAGAAAAGTCTAGATTTCTTTTGAAAAGCTGGCAAACCTGGCCCCACTAGGCTGGCATGTAGAGTAGCCCAGTTGTCCAGAGAACCCCAGCAGCTGCTGTGTGGCTGGCGGGCCTGCCCAGCCAGGACTCCTTTGCTCATGGAGGTTCCCACCTGGCTCCTGTAGGTATCCGGAATCATGACCACCTTCTGGAACATGGCAGCCTCTCCCTTAGTACTTCCAGGCTGCCTCTGACCAAGGACATATCCTGGCTGCCAGCCAGTCCCCTCTGGCTTCCACTTACAGCCTCGCTTCCTCTCTCAGCTCCAGCGGTTCAAGCGCTCACTTTCCCTCAAGACCATCCTCCGAAGTAAGAGCGTGGAGAACTTCTTCCTTCGCTCAGGCTCTGAGCTCAAGTGCCCCACTGAGGTGCTGCTGACCCCCCCAACCCCGCTGCCCCCTCCCTCCCCACCACCGGCATCTACAGATGGGGGCCTCCCTCCCCCGGCCCCCTCCCCCTGCCCCATCCCACGGCCCCTGGCACCGCTCAAACCGGTCAGACTGCACAGCTTCCAGGAACACGTCTTCAAGAGAGCCAGCCCCTGTGAGCTCTGCCACCAGCTCATTGTGGGTAGGTGCCTGAGGTGCCAAGGAGAGGGGCCCAGGTGGGGGCGGGGAGGAGGAGGCCAGGGAACAGCCCCATGTCGGGCTCTTGCTATGCAGAGCCCTTGATCCTAACTGAGCCCCGCAACCTTGGGGTGGGTGGGTGCCCAGGGTCACTGTTTACTAGCAATGCAGGCTTCAGTGCTAGTTGACATGGGGAGTGTCTGAAGGGTAAGCCCTGGGCCTCGAGGCTGACGTGTGTGGATGCCCCCACTTCCTCTGTCCGATGCCCTAACCTGCCCCTTTGGCCCCGTGCCCCTGAATGTATCCTCCTTTGCCTAATCCTTCTTGCTGAACCCAAATTCTTCTCAGGAAACTCCAAGCAGGGTCTGCGGTGTAAGACGTGCAAAGTCAGCGTCCACCTCTGGTGCTCCGAGGAGATCTCCCGCCAGCAATGCCCAGGCAAGGCGGTGAGTGGGGTTCATGCAGGGGTGGCTGGCTGTGGGTGCCCCCCAGCACCGGCATGTGGGGGGAATGAGTGCCTCCCCCGATCCAGGCTGGTTCCACTCGTGGGGTGGTCCTTGGGCTGGGGGAAGGACAAGCCCTTGGTGGGCTATGACAGCCTCATGCCCTTTTTCTGCCCATCTTGCCATAGTCCTCCTCCTTCCGTCGCAACTTCAGCTCTCCGCTCCTTGTGCATGAGCCACCCCCCGCCTGTGTCACAAGCAAAGAGTCCCCACCCACCGGTGAGTCCCCTACCCCTCACTGCCCCTCATCCCGCTGTGGTGTGATGAGAAACCCACACATTCCTCAGATGGGCACCTCTAGTTCTTGGCACTTCCCTTTTCTGAATCCCCTTGTCCTGAATGGAGGGTGCATTCATTCATTCATTCATTCATCCTTCAACAGTTTATTGAACACTTACTAAGTGTCAGGCATTGTGCAAGACATGGGGACAAGGCACGGAAGAAGGTGGAGTTCATGGTCTAGTAAGGGAGCTGGACATGAAATGGATAATCACACAAGTCATCCATTCATTACTGTTCTCATGAATGCCCGAACCCGCAAGGATAGGGACTAAGAAAAAAGTAGGCACCGTCCCCATCTGCAGGGATAGTGAAAGTGTCCAGAGATGCGCAGCATGGCGAGTTATTCCAAGGGGATCTGGAGAAGACTAGTGCAGGCAGAGAGGGTCTGGGGGTGGGACAGGGCAGGGAATGAAAGTAATACAGGGCTTCTGGGCAGAGCAAGGGTGGCAGCTGGGTGCCCGGCCTTGAGGGTGGCTCCTTGGCAGGGGCCAGCGGGAAGGTAGACCCCGTCTACGAGACCCTGCGCTATGGCACCTCCTTGGCACTGATGAATCGCTCCAGCTTCAGCAGTACCTCTGAGTCCCCCACGCGGAGCCTGGTATGTCAGGCACCAAAGGCGAGCCTGGGGGGGCAGGGGTCTCTGAGGGCAAGGCTCCAGGGGCTGAGCCCTCCCCCGACCCCCGACTTGTCCCCAGAGTGAGCGGGATGAGCTGACTGAGGATGGGGAAGGCAGCATCCGCAGCTCAGAGGAGGGCCCTGGAGACAGTGGTGAGTGGAGGCGGGCCCGGGGGCAGGAATGGAGCACAGGCCGGCCACTCCCTGCTGCCTCACGCGCTGGCCCTGCCCTGGCATCTCTAGTATTCACAGCCCCGGCCGAGAGTGAAGGGTCAGGACCAGAGGAGAAGAGCCCCGGACAGCAGGTGAGGTTATGCTGGCACTGAGCCCTGGTAGGCCAGACGGGAAGGGGATGTCACGTCTCCTTGTCGTTGACCCCTAGGTGGGTGAGAGCATGGTGAGTGGGAGTATCTGCTCCTTCATTTATCCTACGTCTACGGGGATGGGCAATGCCAGGGTGAGTATGCAAGGAAGGCAGGGGGTATAACCCCTCCCCGCATTGAGCCAGTGCCTGGTGTGCCCAGTCCTGTGCCAACTCCCCAAGAGTGGGCAGTTCCAAGGAGTAGCAGGCGAGGAGTATTCCCTTTCTCCCTCCTTGACCCAGTCCCCCAAGGATGAACACAGAAGATAGAACCTGACCACTCCCTGCCATGGACCCAGGTGCCCTGTGTCCCACCTCTTAGCTCCCCCGCCCAGGGTAGGCAAGGTCAGGGCAAGTGAAGGGGGGGTGGAGTGAGGAGAGTGTCACCCTCCCACCACTGACCCAGAGCTTTTCCGCAGCCCCCCAAACCCCCTCTGCGAAAGGACGTGGGGCCCATGTACTCCTACGTCGCGCTCTACAAGTTTCTGCCCCAAGAGAACAATGACCTGGCTCTACAGTAAGTCCTCTTTGTGGTCTGGCCCCACTGGGCAGCCACCTGCCTCCAACCTCAGGGCGCTGCTCCCAGACTTTGGAACATGAATGTGAGGGGGACCTTCGGGAACCTTCTCCTGGCATGCTTGAGGCAGCTGAGGCCAGAGAGGAACTGGAATGCTCAGAGTCCAAAAGGGATTGGTGCCGATGTCATATCTCCTGCCCCCCTGCCCAGGATCTGCCCTAGAGATTGTCTGCTATACCTGTGGTCACAGTGTCCTCCGAGGGCGTCAAGAACAGCTCCCCCAGCTGCAGGGGGTGGGTGGGAGTGTGCTGGGGATCTGGGGGCCCCAGAGGGTTAAAATGTGGAAAGGGCAGATCCCTCCTGCCCATTTGCGACCCCAGCTCTGTCCTCCCAGGCCTGGGGACCGGATCATGCTGGTGGATGACTCTAACGAGGACTGGTGGAAGGTGACTTGGCTGGGTGGGGAGCAGAGGGACCCTGGTAGGCACTCCCCCATTCCCCACCTTCAATGGGCACTGCCTCACCTTCTCTCCAGGCCCAAAGACCTCCCCTCCTTCAGCCTTGGGCCCTAGCCAAGCCTAGGACCAGCACTTGGGACTTGCTCTCCCTTGGACCCTCCCTGCCTCAGCCTGTCCCTCTGCTCACCTCATGCCCTTCTGAGTGCAGAAGCCACCTTACTGGGGGTTCGGATACAGGAAGTCCAGGATCTGGTGTTTGATGGCATTGGCTCAGAATGGGCATCAAGTCTAGAAGAAGCAACGTGGGAGGGGGTGGCACTGGTGCTCATTGCCAGCCTCATCCCCAGGGCAAGATTGGCGACCGGGTTGGCTTCTTCCCAGCCAATTTTGTGCAGCGAGTAAGGCCAGGTGAGAACGTTTGGCGCTGCTGCCAGCCCTTCTCTGGGAACAAGGAACAGGGGTACATGAGCCTCAAGGAGAACCAGGTGAGTGCCTGGGCCCTGCAGCAGCCGGAGAGGTGGGTGAGGGAGAGAGGCAGCAGGGGCACAGGTGAATGCCCTGGAGGAGGACACTTGTAGCCTGACAGCAGGAGGGAAGGCAGGTCAGAGAGGTGGACTGCAGGGCCCCCCTCTCATCCCCCCCTGGGAATTGGGGCTGAATTTGGTTAGACACAGCCTGGGGGAGGGGAAGAGCACTAGATTAGGAGTCCGGAGGCTTGGGTTTGAATGTTGGCTGTGCCTCTGGCTTGTGTAAACCCCCGATAAGCCCTTTTCCTCCCCTTAACCTCCCCTGTGACATGGGTGTTTGGCCGGGGCGTTAGGCCAGCTGGTCTCAAAGGTCAGCCCCAGAGTGCTGCTCCGGGTCTACTGATCTTGCCACCGTGCCCAGTACCCTGATAGGATCTACTCCCTTCCCCCCAGCTGATGTCTCCAATTTCATCTGCTCCTGGTCCCGTCATCCCCTGGGGTGGCCCCCTGGGAGCCCTCAGCAGGACTCAGGGCCAGGGCTGTAGGCAGAGCCAGGACTCAGCTCGCATCTCTCCCACTCAGATCTGTGTGGGCGTGGGCAGGAGCAAGGATGCTGACGGCTTCATTCGCGTCAGCAGCGGCAAGAAGCGGGGCCTGGTGCCAGCCGACGCCCTGACCGAGATCTGAGCGTTGCCCAGAGAACCCAGCTGCCACCCCTGCCCATGCCTGGCCCTTGCTTCTGGCCCCGGGAACAGGAACAGGCATCTGCCCACACTCTTCCTCCCTCCACCTCTCCTAGGGGCCACTCCCCATGACTTGGGAGCCTTCTGCACGGAGGAAGGTTTTATTTTTGGGGTCCCAAGGTACCCCGAGGGGCTTGCTCCCCTGGACTTAGGGGTGAGGGAGGAGGGGACAGTGGGAGGGAACAGGGAAGCTCCAGGTAGGTCCAGCCACTGCCCAGACCCCACTCCCCAGTTGCCTTGCTGAGTGCAGCCCTGGGCAGGGGGGTGTTCCTGGGGAACTCTCCTGCTGCTTTGTCCAGAGGGCCTTCCCACTTCCCATGTCCACACCACCTTTGCATGCCTGACACCACTGCCCTCTCCCCGCGGAGCCCCTGCTTGGGTCTATGTGCGTGTGACCCTGCGGCTGTCCCTTTGGAAGGAAGTGGGGCCGAGTGCCTCAGTCCTCCGCCCCGGGGGTTCAGGGGCGGTGGGAGGGGATTTAGGACTGCAGGAGGATCCTGAGTCCACCTGCTGGTTTCACCACCTCTGTCACTCCATCAATTCTCAGGAAAGTTCTGTGGGAATCTCTCCCATTACTTGAAACCACGGGCGGACAAAGGAGGGGAGGGCCGAGTTCTGGGGAAAGTGTGGTAGATCAGAGACCGTCTCTTCAAGGAGAACAGTCACCACAGAGCAGCCTCATGGTACCCTTATCCACTGGAGAGGGACACTCCAGAATGACTTGCACCCAGAAACCTGACTGAGAACAAAAAACTAGCCTATGCTTAGAACCCTCATTTCACTGTCAGGACTCTAGAAGTCCCTGGTGGCAGGAGGCAGGGCTGGCCACCCAGGGGAGCCTGTGCTGCCTCCTGTCCTGGGTATCACAAGGCCCACCCCAGGAGTCCTGCCTCAAGGCTGACCAGGCCACTGCTCTTCCTCGCCCTCTCCCTCTGGGCTTTGCAGGAAGCACTGGGACCCCTCCTTCAGTGCAGGGGACCCTTCTGACCGAATCTGCACCCTTATCCTGGACAGAGAGTCCTGGGAGGAAGAGGGAGTGCGAGATGGTTAAGGCAGGCCAACAGTTCTGTTTGACCACCAGGAAAGGAGGGGGTAGGCACCCTGGAGGGGGGGGGGCGCACACAAAGAGGACCCCTCCCTTACAGGTTGTTTTTCTCTGGTGCCAACCTCCCTCTCCCCTCCCAAGCTCAGAGCCTCCTCTTGTGCCCTTGATCGTGCCAGCCAATGCCAGCCCCCACCCTGGGCACAGTCACACCCTCCCATACCCACTAGCCCCTGCTCCACTTCTCCCCCCTCGGAGGGGGGCTCAAGCCACACTGCCCTGTTTGCTGCCATGAGGCCCCCCCCAGCAATATCCCAGGGGCGGGCCCGATGCCCACTGTACATGAGGCTGCATGATGGGTCTGCTGGGGCATTGCTGAGCCCCCAGACCCTTAAATAAATGTTTCTTGTCCCAATCTGTGTGCTCTGTGTGTCTGCTTGGGAGAGAGGATGGAAAGGTGCAAGGAGTGGGGCGGGGGCTGGAGGTGCCAAAAGGAGACTAGCTTGGAGGGGGAAGAATTTGTGGATCTCTGAGGGGAGGGGTGCTGGGGTTGGCCCACACTCGCAGGGGTCCCCTTGCCTTCCCCACTCCCTCCCACCTCAGCAGCCTGAGATGGGGATCTGGGGAGGAGTTTAAAAGAAAAGCTTGGCAGGGGTGTGGTGGAGTGGGATGTCGCCAGACGCTGGAAGGGGAGAGGGTACCACCGCGGTCACATTGTGGCTCGAGGCACATCTGCGTCGGCAGGGGCCAGGCACCCAACTATGCGCATCCACACAGCTCTGCCCACCCAGGGTGCCCTCCAAGACCACCCGAGATCAGCCTCGCCCCCGCCACCCGCCAAGCCGCAGGCAGAAAGGCTGGCGGCGGGGACAGTCGCCGCCAGTGGGGCCCTGAGATGACTCAATCACGGCCGTCATCGAGAGCCTGGCACGAAGGGGCCTGCGGCGCCCCCCTCCCGCAGCAGTGCCCGCCGCCCACCTGCTCCGGCAGAGCTCCCTCGTTCCCCTCCACCCGCCTGGCCGCGTCATCGCCAAGGCGAGCACGTCCTGCGCTATTTATAGGCAGAGCGAACGCAGAGGGAGAGAGAGGCGGGCTGCGGGGGTGCCAGGGCAACGCCAGAATGCGGGGTGGGGGTACCGCCCCTCCTGATGGGCCCCCGTGTTCGGCCGTCCAGCCCCCCGACCCCCAAAGCAAGATTGGCCAGGTAGAGCCAGACACCCTAGCTTTCATTGGGTGCCTTCACCCAGGGAAGGCTCTAGAGCTTGGCAGGTGAGCAGCGGGAGGAGGAGGAGGACTTCTTCCTAGGACCTCTGATGGGGGAAGGAGAAAAGGGGTCACAAACCCAGTCCAGTGGCTTAAAGAGAGGGGAACTCACCTAAATAGGCACCCGCCGTGCCTGAAGAGCCAGGCCAGGAACTTTATGTAATCCTCTCCATGACCTAGTGAGGAAAGTGGTACTCTCCCCTTTGCACAGATGAAGAAACTGAGGCACAGAGCTATTAGGCAGCATATTCAAGGTTATCCAGCGTATCCCTCCCAAACCTGCCTCTTTACGTAGGGACACTGAGGCCGAGAGTGGACCAGTAACTTGCCCAAGATCACCCAGCAAATTGGTGACCAAGCCGGTCTCAGAAATCATGTCTCTTGCCTCCCAGGTCAGCAAAGAGCCACTCCACGTCCGCTGATGCCCTGAGCTTGCCACCGTGCCCAGTACCCTCATGGGATCTACTCCCCCCCCCCCCAGAGAGCCCATCTGGGTCCCTCAGTGCCTTAACCCCACAAGATGGAAACGGAGACACCCCAAGATGTTGGGCCCAGGTCTCTAGGGATCGAAAGCCCACCCCATTGGAGAGAGTGAGAGCCTTTCAGCCAAGTCTGCACACTCCACTTGTGCCTGCCACCAGCCAGCAGCTGGCCTGGACCCCCCCTCCTCCCTGGCCCATTTGCCGCACTGCTGAGTACAGCAGCTTTTTCGGGTGGCTGAACCACTAACAACATGCTCACAGCCTGGGGGCTGGGAACAGCTGGTGCCCCCACGATAGCCTCTGCCCTCCTCTGTGCCCACTCTCGGGGTGGCTGGGCCAGCAACACCACCAGCCTGAGGCAGAGGATGCCCAGGAACCTGCCGGTGCCAGCTCACCATTTGGCTCTATTGTCTGACCCACGCGTGCCCTCCCTCCCTCCACCTCAGCCTGAGACTAACCTGGCATGGATGGTCTGTGGATAGGCTTTGGGGAGATGCAAAAAGACAGGGAGTCTGGCAGCCAGAGACAAGAGGCAGAGAGACAGATATAAGAGAGGGGGTGGATGCACAGAGTGAGACCCCTGTGCAACCTCACCCATCTTGCTAGCACCACCCTATTTGGCCTTGTCAGCCTTTTTCACCTGTCATCCTTGACACGGTCCACCCAGTGCTTGGGATGGGCTGGGGCCATCTGCTGAGGAGCACAGTAGGGCAGCAGTGGACTTCCAGCCTCTGCTCTCCCTAGGCCTGCAGGAAGCTAGCCTGGGTCTCTCTGTTAGCCTTAGAGAGAGCACAGGGCAGGGGGCTAAGGACTCTGTCCCCCTTCTGCTGCTCGTGGCCCTAGAGCATCTGCACGCACTACCTCCACGGCTGCCTACTCTGAATCACGCCCTCCCACGTTGGGAGGATCAAAGGCAGGTGCTAGTGTTCACTCCATGCTGAGATTCTGGGGAGTCATTGGCTTCTCCAGGCCTGTTTCTTCTCCTAGAAATAGAACTGGACTTGCTTAGGGAGTCTTTACCTGAGGGCCACGAGCCCCTCTAAAAAATGATATGCAAAACTACTACGTGGTGGGATCAGTTGTATGATCTTGAGAGAATAGATCTATCTTCCCATCAGAATTTCCTTAGGCTCCAGAACCTGGAAGAGATCCTCCAGTGCTTACTTTAGGGGATCTGCCTGCTAAGGGGGCCCTCCCTGGCCCTCCCCTGGAAGGGGTTGGAGGCCCACGGTAAAAAGAGGTAACCTCCAGGTCTGAGGTGAGCTTCAGAAGGAAGTGACTAAACCCAAGGTTTCCCAAAAGATAGGCTCCTACAACCCAGCACCCTTCTCTCCCACCCTAACTCCTTCCAAAACAACCCCAAAAGTGAGGCAGTTTCCTACCCCTGCAGCAACCTGCAAGAGAACAGCGCCATCTCCTGGTCCCTGGGGGGAACCGGCTTCATGTTGCGAGCTCAGGAAGCCTGGTGGGGAGGGTAACCTCTTTCTTCTTCCTGTCATCCCTCCACTGTCCGGATGCAGGGGGTGGGTGTGGGTGTTGGGGGCATGGTGGAGGGGTGGAAGGGGGGTGGCCTTCAATGCTCTTTCTCTCGTGGTCCAGCCAGCTTGGGAAGGTTGTCCCATTTTCCAAGCTGGGAACTTGGCCAAGGTCCTCCCCCTTCTAGGCCACAGCCTCCCCCCCATGTGGAATGGCAAAGGATGATAGCAAGAGTTAAAGGATAAAGTTCACACAGGCTGCTACAGTGGTGACAGGAAGCCCAAAAATCAGGTTCTAATGCACATGGGTGGTGGTGAAATTTCTCTGAATATTTCTTACTGAGTCTGGGCTGCCCTGCCTTGGGTTACCCACCTGACCCACCGTGTCCTCACTGGACAGAATACTAAAGGAGGAGTAGGAGGGGTCTGGTGTCCCCAAGAATATGCTAGTTCCATCTTTCCTCTGCAAGTGCAGATGAGAACATCTGTCTAGCACATTCCTTCAAGTCCCCAGCTGGCCTTCACATTGCTCCTAGGAGAGGGGTGGAGGGCAGGGAGGAAGCCAGGACAGGATGCCAGTCCTAGCTGTGCTGACGACTAAAGGAGGTGGCCCCTTCTCTGCAACTTTTTCCCCCAACCTAGACCTCTGGCACTTCTATTTGACTGGCTGACACCTCCCACCTGGACATCTGTCCTTCAAACTGCCACCCACTCAATATATCTAAAGCTCTTCTAGCCATTCTCCCTAACCCAGTTGGTTCCTCCAACCTCCTTCCATGCCTTCCTCCGAAGGCATCACCAGCCCAGTTTCCCAAAGCTTGAGGCCTGGGACAAAGCCACTTCTCCCTCAGTCCCCACAATGTCTACCTAAGTCCTCTTTACATCCTAAACATCTTGAATCCATTTCCCCATCCCCAACACAGCAGGCTGTGTGAACCCAGCACATCACAGCCTTCTTCATCTGCAAAATGGAGAGTACTCTTACTTTACAATGTTAGGAGGATTAGGGACACCTGGGTGGCTCAGTGGTTGAGCGTCCCCCTTCGGCTCAGGGTGTGATTCTGGAGTTCCACATTGGACTCCCTGCATGGAGCCTGCTTCTCTCTCTGCCTGTGTCTCTGTCTCTCTCCATGTCTCTCATGAATAAATAAATAATAAAAAGTTCTTTTAAAAAAAATTAGGATTAGGGTGGCCCTGGTGGCGCAGCGGTTTAGCGCCGCCTGCAGCCCAGGGCATGATCCTGGAGACCGTGGATCGAGTCCCACATCAGGCTCTCTGCGTGGAGCCTGCTTCTCCCTCCGCCTGTGTCTCTGTCTCTCTCTCCCTGTGTCTCTCTCATGAATAAATAAAATCTTAAAAAATAAAAAAAATAAAAATAAAAAAGTTAGGATTAGAGAATCAATGTTAGTGTCAAGGGCCTCACAGCACGTGGCTCAGAGCAGATACTTCACTGAAGCATTTATTATTTTATTTATTCAAGAGAGATGTAGAGAGGCAGAGACATAGGGAGAGGGAGAAGCAGGCTCCCTGCAGAGAGCTCAATGTGGGACTTGATCCTAGAACTCTGGGATCACAAGCAGAAGGCAGACACTCAACCACTGAGCCACCCAGGCGTCCCTTCACTGAAGCATTTATTGGTGATTATTACTACCAGCTAAGTGGCAAAATAGAACTTACTCCTGGTCAGTAAACAGGGATACAAATTCATTAAGCAACTCACAATCACTCTGACAAGTGTTTATTCCAATTTCTGCTGAGAAAAACCTTTTCCTTTGTGCCCCATGTGATGGGTATCAACCAAAAAACGGTTAAAATATTTTCAGTAATCTCTATACCCAACCTGGAGCTCAAACTCACAATCCCAAGATCAAGTTGCATGTTCTGAGCCAGCCAGCCACACTTCCCAAAAATCCTTCTTGTGGGGGGGGACACCTGGGTCAGGGTGTGATCCTGGGGTCTGCCCGTCTCCTGTGAATAAAATCTTTTTAAAAACCCCTCTTGGTAGGAAGACTTCGACTGCGGACACCAGGGGACAGTTGAGAAATACATTCTTACTATTTGTCTATTTATGACAGAGAAAAGCAGACATAGGCAGAGGGAAAAGCAGGCTTCCTGTAAGGAGCCCAATGTGGGAGTTGATTCTGGATCCCGGGATCACACCCTGAATTGAAAGCAGATGGTCAACCACTGAACCACCCAGGTGTCCCCATGCTTACGATCTTGATTTTTTTAAGATTTTATTCAGAGACACAGAAAGGCAGAAGACACAGGCAGAGGGAGAAGCAGGCTCCATACAAGGAGCCCAATGAGGGACTGGATTCCAGGAATCTGGGATCATGTCCTGAGCCAAAGGTAGACGCTCAACTGCTGAGCCACCCACGCATCCCACCATCTTGACACTTCTTAAACAATGTGACAACTTATGTTGGTTCCCAGTCAACATTTGGGACCACTTCTGACATGTCACCCACCCAGTTTTGAAGCACAGTATTTGAGGTCGGAGTAATAGCCATTTTTCCCTCCCTTTAGATTAGGCCCTAAACCCAACTTAAAAGAAAGGAAGAAATCCCATCTCTCCCATGGACGGGCACAAGGAAACCTGAGGCCAGTAGCCAAGGAAGAAATGAATAGGCACCCTGGGAAGGGCCTGCACCCCAATCCTCATGTGATCAGTTCTGACCCTCTCAATGGTGAAGATCCATCAAGCAGCCAGAAACTTTGAAAAGAGACAGGCAGATAAAGGTTTGTTTTATTGAATAACTGATCTGATTCATGCTGAGGCCACTATGTACAGACAAGAGAGAGGGAGTTTTATTTCTTGGTCTCTTCCTCCTTGGACAGAGTCTTGATGATTTCCTCCTTCTTGGCCTGGAGCCGCTCTTCACGGCGCTTGCGGGCCTCCTTGGTCTTAGATCTGCGGGCCTCAGCCTGGTCACTGGGTGATGGAAGAGGAAAGACAGGTCAGTCTGAGAATAAATGAGTTGCTGGGGAGACAGGAGCACATGCCCAGATCTCTCCCTTTGAGCCTAGTCAGCTTGAAGAATGAGTACCAGGGGCCACCAAAAGCTCTTGCTTCACAACTAAGCCACAGTCCCTGCCCCACAATGATGGCAGGTCTGGACAGAACAGGAGCACACATTTCTTACTCAATGGCTGTACTCTGGACACACTGTGTGCAAGTCAAAATTAGGCATTAGCATATTTTAAAGGTCTTAGAAGAACCCACCCCCACGACAGAGGCCAATTCCTAAAAAAACTTACGCCAGAAGCTTCTTGCGAGCCTTGTCTGCCTTCAGCTTGTGGATGTGTTCCATGAGAATCCGCTTGTTCTTGAACACGTTACCCTTCACTTTCAGGTACAGGCTATGATACCTGCAGGGTAGAAAGCAGAGGCTCTGGTCAGCCACGGAATCATCTACACAAAGTCCCTAAGTACACAGGGTTCCTTTCCTCTCTATTCCACAGGGACTGTCTCCCCCAAATCAAAACTTTTTGTGCAATTTCCAGACAGAAGAGCTTGCCTGGAAAGTTAGGTTCAATTCTAGGGCTATCTTGATGTTGTAGGGAGATGGGTACGGACACCAACACAACAGAACGGAAAACCTTTCTTAGAAAGGCCTAAGACATGTGGCTCCCTCTCCAAGGCCAACGAGACAGATTGTGGGCCTGAGCAGAGAGCAGAGAACAAGCTGTCAAAGCACTACATGGTTCTTAGTGGGCCTGAGAGGGCGTGCTTACATGTGGCGGTCAATCTTCTTAGATTCACGGTATCTTCTGAGCAGCCTGCGTAGAATTCTCATCCTCCTCATCCACGTTACCTTCTCAGGCATTCGAGCATTGGCAGTACCTTTTCTCTTACCTGCAGGGAAGGGGAGTTAAACCCACTGCAGTGCTCCTGGGTCTCAAGGCCCTTACTAGAGCCAGCTGCTTGGTCACAGCGATAGCTGCCGATTTCCAAAACACTTCACAATTCACTCAAGTCATCTGCCAAGCACTTCATCTCATTCTCACTTTACAGAAGACGACCCTATGCATTTTTCATTTATCCATGTTTAAGGAAGCACCAACAAGGCAATTACTCCCTTGAGTAATGTGTGCTCTACAGGGCATATGCAAAGGCAGTATGGTTAGCTGGAGGGGGCTTTAAAGGGGGTGTGACCTTCGTCTCCCTAAATCATCCTAACCCTAGAAAATGCTTTTAGGATTTACTGAATAACATTTTCAAGTACCCAGAAGAATCCGTGGCATAGTGTAGTTGATCAATAAATGTGACCTCTTTCTACCAACACCTTCAAATCCAACACTAGTGTCAACTTTCTGATTTGTACAGAGAAAACACAGCAGGTATCATGGAGTTAAGAAAAGGACTCGAGGGGAGACAAAATGGAAGTGAAAAAGATCCTGGATATAACCCAGTCTAGACTCAGGCAACTCTAATTTAAGTCTCAGAGAAAAGGGAAGAACACACTTACCAATGCCCATATGCCTGCCCTTCCGGCGGGCCAGAGTGTTTTTCCGGCACCGAGCTCGGGAATGGACAGTCACAGGCTTCCGGATTATCAGCCCATCTTTGATCAGTTTTCGTATCTGCTGACCTGGGAAAACAATGTAGCTAGTCAGTGAACTGGCCCCCCAAATACCAGTCACAACCCAGAGTCCAAACAGGACAGTGCAGACATCGCTTACATTCCTGGCCCAGTGGTCTCAAAATGATACAAATACTGGAACTTTCTGTTTATTTCTCTTTTGTAAAAAAAACAAAAAAACTGCACTTTTGTTCTATTTTTTTCTAAATGTTTTACAGCACACTCAAATTATATGTATTTGGGGATATGTGATCAACAGTGTACAGATACGGCCTGGTCCTTCAGATCCAGACTCCCCTATTAGCTACTGGGCTAAGACAAGATTAGGATATTCTGAACACATGTCACAATGCCATAAATTCAAACTGGTTAAGAAATTCCCTGGTACTGACCAACATTCTTTGCTTGACCAAACTTTCATCAGGGTCCTGGAACCACTTCCCAGGCCCGCCTGTGCACTTCCTTATAAATTCTGCATTTTGTAAGGTCATTGTTTAAGTCCATTTAAGCAGATAACCTTGAAACAAGATCAGGTTCTTCATCCACCAGCATTGCCCAGGTGAGGTCAGATCCCCCTGGCCTGTCTTTAGCAACAACCACTCCCTTACCATTAGAGTTTCCTCTTACTAATCTTCCACCCGCTGACACTCGTACCACTCTCCTTGGCCAAAACTTTCTACTTGGCTGTGCTATGTTCAGACTTGATTGCAACTTTCATCCCCCACTGTAAAATCCCACTGTAGCGGTCCCTACACTTGCAGCAATGGTCCTAAATAAAGCCTATCTTTAACGAAGATCACTGAACATATTTTTCTTTAACAGTACTACATGGAAGTAACAGGGCTATGTTGCTATCTGCATGACTGACACCTCTTTATCTCTGGCACCCTCATTTTTGAAGACTCCAGACTATGAGCTTTCCACAGTTTGTCAACAAAACCATGACATCTTGGGACACCTGGGTAGCTCAGTGGTTGAGCCTCTGCTTTTGGTTCTGGTTGTGATCTCAGGGTCCTAGGTCCCTCACTGGGCTCCCTGCAGGGAGCCTGCTTCTCCCTTTGCCTGTCTCTCATGAATAAATAAAATATTTTTAAAAAAATTGTGACAGCTTTCATTTCATGAAGGATGAGAGGAGCAGAGTGAAGATCCCAAGAACTCACGGGAGTTTGCATTGGCGATTTCATTGGTCTCATTGGGGTCCAACCAGACCTTCTTTTTGCCACAGCGGAGGACACTGGAGGCAAGCCTCTTCTGAAGCCTGAGCATACTGTGACAAACAGAAAACCTGATCAAGCCCCTGGAAGCCATTCCCTGGCAAAACCTGCCTTCCAATCTTTTAACGTCCTGAGGATAGGACACGGGAGGTGGATGTGTACAGGCATTCAGTATTTAAGACAACATCCCTCCCTCCACCCCCATATTAAGAAATCTTTCCCATAGCAAGATTTTTGGGCAGTGCATTCCTGCAGGGGCAACTGGCCGCCCTGGAACGAACACATAGACCAAGCTATGCCTTAACTCCTCTGCCTCGGTTTTCTCCTCTGGGAAAGGAAGTTTATGGATAAAAGTGGGATGAAGAGGGGGCTTATGCTCTTTCTGGTAATGAGCTCTGGAACAGGCGTTTAAGAACCCGAGGCTGGAGGGTCTGATTTGCTCGTCTAGCCCTTGGGTTAGTTTCCCTTGGGCCTGTTTCCCTCGTCTTATCACACTAATAAACTTACGTCCCGCTAGCCTAAGAGTTTTCTTATGAATCGCCCACGGGGTGGAAGGCATCGCCTCACTCTTAAGTAGTCTGAGGCCCGAGGCCTGGACGAGACCTGTCCTACGTCACATGGAAGCAGAGCTCGGCCCGATCCCGGGCGCCCAACGAGTAAGGGGGCCACAGCCTAGTCGCTGCGGCGGCCCTTCCACTGTCCCGGCAAGCCGCTCGCAACCCACACGGGGTGCGAGGCCCACCCTTCCCGCGGCCTAGCGTTCTCGGGAAGCACCCCCCACCCCCACCCCCCGCCGGCCGAGGCCGGGGCCTAGTGCGCTCGGGCCAGCCCCAAGCTCCGGGACCGGCTGCTTCAGGGCTGTCTCCACTTCATCTCTCCCACCCGGGGCCAGGGGAGCAAACCACGCCGCCCGCCGACACTTAGGATCAACCAAAATCAGGGCCCCGCGCGCCCTCACCTCATGGCTGCGGCCGCAGCGCCGAAAGGAAAGAACTCCCCCTGGCCGGGCTCCTCCCACTATCTGCGAGGGGGAGAGCCCATCCCCTGTTCCGCTTGAGCCCCTACTCCCCGCCGGTCCTCTCATCCTCTGACACTCTAAACTCAATCCTATCCTCTGTGAAGACCGAGACAGCAGAATCTAGTTTCGGGAGTCGGTTTTAAACTTAAAAACACAGAAAATGTATCCTTTCGGTGAGGCAAAGTGGTATAGTCCGACTTCCTAATAGGCATGCGCAGCAAGGGGGCCGGTCACGTGGGTACTGGAAGCCGGAAGTCACGGCTGGATGCCGCAGGCGGGACGTAGTTCTGCTAGAGCGGCCTATTTGCAGGCGTTCTGGGTTCTTTGGAATGATGTTTTCTTAGCGAAAAAAAAAAAAAATAGTGGAGTGAGAGAAGATAACGAGGGGAGATATCAGTCAAGAGCAACCTTTTATTCATTCTTCCAGTACATTGGGAAACCCCTGCAGCACAGGATAGATCACCAAAGATATATATATGTACATATGTGTATATATGTATATATGTGTATATATATGTATATATATATATTTTAAAGATTTTACTTGTTCATGAGAGACACACAGAGAGAGAGAGGCAGAGACACAGGCAGAGGGAGAAGCAGGCTCAGTGTGGAGAGCCCAATGTGGAACTCGATCCCAGGACCATGGGATCACGACCTGAGCCACACAGGCGCCCACCAAAGATATTTGTGTTTTTGCGCCACTCTGGTCCTTAATCTTATGGCGATTCAGTTTGTTCCTTTGTAAAGTGTACCTAATCCTCATATTTCTGTAATCCGTCGTGAAAACCACATGTATTAACTTGCAAAAGAGAGCATTAAGACAAGCTTCTAGGTGACAGGAACCAGTCTCGTTGGGCTCACATGGAGCTTTGCATATATAATAAACACTTGAGAAATAGTGCATTGGCCGAGTAAATGAATAGCTGTCAAAGTTAAACAAAACAAAAAGATGGAATGACAGGGTCATCCATAGTTCTTTTCTCCTACTCTGAAACACCCAATGCAAAAACCCAAAGAGAATATTCTAGGGTTCAAGAGACTTAGATCTGAGTTCTGGGTCTAACTCTGCTTGGCTCTAGCTGAGCACCCATCTCTATCATCTGAACTTTCTTGGGGGCTAAATGCAGCTGAGGAAAGAGAGGAAGGGAAGCAAAACTTGCCACTTTTTCAAAACTACAGTTAGTGTGATCCTCATTTTATAGCTGAGAGAGGTGGCAAAAGTTGAAATTCCAGGTCTTTCTGACTTCAATATCTATGACTTCTCTGTCGTACCAAGCTTTCTTGTGCCCAAGGGACAGATCAAAACCCTGCTCAGTATTGGATCTGTTCATAGAACAATGCTGATGTGCTTTATTCTTACTCTCCCTCAATGTGATCAGAGAAACAGCTTAAGCTGCCCATCCATTTGTAGAACCCAGGGTGAGGAAAAGGAGTCAGTGTATCCATCCCACAGTCTCTCCTCTAGCAGGAGGAGACAGGAGGCTGGCCTTTATATTAGGGTCACTGAACCTGGGCAAATCTTCATTTTACTTCTCACCTCCCGTTTGAGGAGCAGGGTAAGGGGTAGGGTAGAGAGATAACAATTCCTCCTGCCATGAGAGACCTCTGCTCAGCACCTTGCAGCATCTCCAAACACCTGAGCAGTCCATCATTTGATTTCATTCTCCCTCATCCCCCTAAGAATCCCAGGTGACAAAGACTACAGTATCGGCAACCCCATTTTATAGGAGTGTAGTGACTTGTCCAGGACCACGTGACCAGAAAGAGCCTGAACCAAATTGACACCAGAGTTCCTTTCTTTCTTTTTTTCTTTTCTTTTTTTTTTTTTTTTTAAAGTTATCTCTGTATCCAGGGTGGGGCTCAAACTCACCACCCTGAGATCAAGAGCCACATGCTCTATGGACTGAGCCAGGCAGGTGCCCCAATACCAGTTTTTGACAGAATGCCCTACTTTTCTCTCCATAGGTTGTGGTGAGTGGAGTCCAGGCTTTGGATATTTGTCCCCAAATTAAGGATGAAGGGGGGGCAGTTCTAGATCAAAAGTCACTAGATCCGATTTTAGCCACTCTTTCATCTCCCACATTTCTTCTTCTTTCTTCTCTCTTCCAAGAAACAGGGACCTTGCCTTCTGGAAGTGCCTGGGGGGGATATGAGGGACAAAGGCAGAAGGACACCTGGGTCCCTGGGATTTCTGGTTGCTGTCTGTGTTGGAACTGCCTTTGGACATTCTCATCACCCCAGCATCAGCGTGAGCTTCAGCCTCCGAAGGCAGCGTCCTGCGGGAGGGAGAGGGGCCTTTCTGTTTGGTTCAAGGCAGCCTGGGCCCACACCGGGGAGAAAGGAGTTAAAGCCGGGTCCCAGGATCAACGGGATTGGGAAGTTCCGGCGGCCCAAACTGGAGTGGAATGGGCCGACCTGTGAAGGGAGAGCGGTTTGGGACGGAACGGGGGGGGGGGGGGGGGGGGGGCAATCCGCGCTTCACCTCCATCAGCGCTCAGCATCCACTGGTAAACCGCAGCCCCCGCCCCCAGCCCCAAGGCCGGGCTTCACTCCCCCCCCACGCCCCGCCGCAGGCGCTCTCGCCCGGGGCCAGTCCGAGGCCCGGCTCACCCCCTTCCAGGGCCGGGAGGGGCGTGCCTCCCTCCGGCCGCCCTCCCATTGTCTGCGCCGAGCGGGCGGAGGGGCTGCGAGGGGCGGGGCCGCGGCGGCGGCGGGAGGGCGGGCGGAGGGCGGGGCAGGTGGGAGCGGAGGGGGCGGGGGAGATGCTGAGCCCTCAGGGGCGGAGGAGGCGGCGGCGGCAGCGGAGGGAGCCGGAGGAGGGACGGGAGGCAGCGAGAGGGCAGCCGGCCGCCGGGCCAGGTGTCTGGAGCGGGCGCCGGCTGCGCTGCGCGGCTCTCGGTCCCGACGGCCTCTCTCATGCGCTGAGGGCGCCCGGCCGGGCCGGGCCGGCGGCGGGAGGAGAGGCTCCTCTCCATGGTCCAGAAGACCAGCATGTCCCGGAGCCCTTACCCGCCCTCCCAGGAGATCCCCATGGAGGTCTTCGACCCCAGCCCGCAGGTGAGGTGTGGCGGCCGGGCCCGAGGGCAGGGGGCCGCTCCCGCGGACCCCGGGGGTCGGCTCGGGGACGCGGGCGAGAAGGAGTTATGCGCCCGGCGGCGAGGGGCGAGGGGCGCCTGCGCACCCCCGGCCCCTGCCGGTTAATGATTGATGGGCGCCTGGCCGGGAGTTGGGCTGCGGTTTCTCGGAGCGGGAGGGGGCGGTCGGGCCGCCTGTCACCACGCCTCGGCTCCCCCGCGGCAGGGTCCTCGCTGCTCGGGGTACCTGCTGCAGGGATTGAGAGTGGGGAATCCGGGGGCTGACGGAGGCTGGAGAGCGAGCTCGGGCAAAGGGGGCGACGCAGAGCACGCTCGGGGGCGCCAGGCGGGGGTGGGTGGGGCGGGGGTGGCCCTGGGAGCTGGCCGAGGCGGGGGTCAGGGCGGTGCCAGCAGGCCTTCGGAGCCGCAGACGCTGGCCTTCGAGGGTGGGGAAGGGGTCGGCCCCGGGCTAGGCCCCCATCCCGGCA
The DNA here is from genome assembly GCF_011100685.1 of Canis lupus familiaris. Classification (NCBI taxonomy): domain Eukaryota; kingdom Metazoa; phylum Chordata; class Mammalia; order Carnivora; family Canidae; genus Canis; species Canis lupus. The sequence continues at coordinate 23,131,505 of NC_049230.1, forward strand.
CCTCAGCTACATCCTGTTGGACCACCTTCCCTCTCCCAACACCCACGTTATCTTTCCCTCTCTCCCCCCCTCCCCTTCCCAGCCTTAGAAAACGCCTCCAAAGTTTGGAAAGTTGGATGGATGCCAACTCACTGTCTTGGAAGGGAGGAGGCTATGTTACCTGGGGTTTGGGGGGAGAGGGTGTCTGCCGCCCCACCCCCAGTCACACTTTTCCTGGAGTTATCCCCAGGAAGGGGCATTCTTGGGTATGGTGCATACCCACGGAGTGACAAGCAGAGTCTGGGGTGACTGGTCAGGGTCTGGGGTGGTCATGTCAAGGGATTTCTCTGGGACAAGGCCATTCTCCAATCTGGCAGCACCCCAAGGCTGGGATACCATTAACTCTTTTCTTGCTGTGACCAGCCTGGAGCAACTGTAACCACCATGATAATGTGGTTGATGAGCTTGGTGTGTGGGGGGGTCAGGTTAGACCTAAAAATACCTCCTTTCTCCACCCCAGGCCCCTTGGAGCCTGGGAGGCAGCTGACTGGGGCCTTCCTTTCAGCTGTCCCTTGTCTCTCTGGGTGCCACTCCCTTTTCCCATCCTGGGGGTGGTGGTGGTGGTGGTGGAGGATCCTTTTAAGTTTGTAGGGATCCTCAATCCTAGAGGTTGGAGATATGTCTGGTTTGAGAGAAGGGGGTGAGAGGGTGGATTTTTGAAGGGTTCCTGGGTACCTTTCTCTCCCATCTATCCATGCTCCTTGTATTCAGGTCTGAGGAACCAGAGTCCCCAGTCTGATCATGTCTTATCTAGCTTCTCTGGCAAAGAAACTCTAGGATTGAGTCTGGGGACAAGAGCGTGGAGGGCCTGAACCCTCATCTCCCACCCCATCTAGCTTCTCTGGCAGAGAAACTCTGGACTGGCCTGGGCCAAGTGTGTATGTGAGTTAGGGAGGGCGAGGAAGCAGTCCCCTTGATAGGTGGCCTGGGAACACCTGAATGTGTGGCTGCTCCAGAGGTCAGGTAGTGTTCACTCCACCCAAGCCAGGAGCCCAGTGTGACTGAGTGGGCCTACCCCAGGGACTTTGAGGGCTGTGTCCTAAGCTTCTCTTGGGGTAGGGCCAAGGGGTGTTATGACTGTTGCAGCTCGGTAGGTACCATGGGCACCAGGCATGCGCAGTGGCAGCTAAGGGTTAGAGAGTGGAAGCTTGATCCTTCTCCCCCTTTGGGGAGAGGTGTGACCACTGTGAGGATGAAGAGGGGGCTGAGAAACAGTCTTGCCAGGGTTGGGGGGCGGGGTGCTGTTAATTCCACCCCTCCCCCATGACACTAGGCTGGGTTGAGGTTAGATGTTTCCTTTCCAAATACAGTTCCATGCCCCCCCCCCCCACAATCCCCTCCCCTGAAATGTAGTTTTGGGTCTCCCAAGAACTGAGAGCTGCCACTCCCCTCCCCACTCTGCGGAAAAATGAAGGCAAGATTCAGGCTCAGGGAAAGCCAAGCTGGGCTCGGGTTGGTGATTCCCCTTCACTCTGGGGGCCACAGGCACACTCAACCCCCCTCTGCTCCAGCTGATGGGGAGAAGGAGGGGTCTTTCCCCAGCTCCCTCTGCCGTCCTCACACTGCAGGCAGCCTCTCCCTTCCCCCGAGGCCTCTGCAGCCTGCCCGGCATCTTAATTAGCTTTGCTGCCTAATGAGCTTCCAGCTTCTCAGCGCCTCCCTGTTCCCAGACTCTCTGGCTTGGTTTGGGGGTTTCATGTGTGTTTCCTAAGACTCTCTCCCACTGTCCCCCACCCCAGGGCTGTGGTCTGGGCCCTTCCTCCCCCTCAGGCTGTACCATCTCTAGAAGAAGATGGGGGGTGGGGCTCTTCGGATCAGGGAATGATATTCCCAAAGCCTGGCTGTAGCTTGGGGCCTGATGGGATGAGGGTTGGGAACGGCCCTTTCTGATTCCACTCTTGTCCCTTTCTGGCCTCTCCAGGGCAAATACAGCAAGAGGAAAGGGCGGTTCAAAAGGTCAGATGGGAGCACGTCCTCGGATACGACATCCAACAGTTTTGTCCGCCAGGTAATGGAGAGGCTGGGCTGAGATGAAGGAGGTGGCTGGTTGGTGGAGACCAGCATTGGTAGCTGAGTCTGAGGCTTTCTCCAGGTACCCTCCCCTGTGTCATTTGCCCCCTGCCTGGAACCATCCCATCACCCTTAGCCCGTGACCTCTCCGGCACATACTGTCAGCCTGCACCCACTCCCTCAGCCCCCGCCCTGCCCCTCCCCCAGCTTCAGGCACCAGCCCCTGCTGCCTGCCTGCCTGCGTCATCTCATTCAGGGACAGCCTGGCCTGCCTCCTCCTAGCTTGCTTCAGGCTGTCACCCACTCCCCCTGCCGGCTGTCTGCTTCCATGTCCTCCCCCAGAACCTGTGACAGCGTGGGGTAGAGGCAGAGCCTAAGAAATGAGGAACCAGGTCCTTTGGGTCCCTGGAGCTTTGGTGAGGTATGGGTCAGGGAAACGCCCTCCTCACGTCCAGCTAACTGTTCTTAAATATGCTGAGAGAAGGTACGCTGGTTGGAGGAGGCCAGGGCAGGAGGGGGTTTTAGAGAGTAGCACCCCCGGCTGAAGGAGGCTGAATAGCTTTCTGGGGTCTTCTTTTCCCAGTCAGGAAGATGCCATTCTTCTCTCTGTTCTTAATGTCAACCCCAGGCCATCTCAGGCTCAGGGAGAGGCAGCCAGAGAGGCATGTGGTTGCTATGACTACAGAGCATCTCAACAAAACCTGGTACCCAAAAAAGGCGAGAGAGGCTTGGGATCAGACAAGGAAAGGGCGGATGCTGAAGAGGAAATGGGTAGGGCATATGAGAGCATAGGGCAGTAGGGAGGTCAGCCCCCCTTGGGCTGGAGAATGAGGGTGGTGCCCGGCAGATCCACGGCAGATTGTGGAGTGAGGCCCTTTTTGATTCTTCTATCTCCACAACACTTGGCATATGTGAGCCCAGGCCTGACTTGAGAGGGTCAGACAAGGGCCCTTCATCCCAGCATCTTCTAAGTACATAGACAGGAAGATCTTTCTTCAGTCTTTTCCTCATCCCTCCTGTTGCAGGGCTGGGCCAGGGCCAGTGCTGGGAGGAATGACGCTGTGCTCCGTGTAACTCCTCTTGACAGGAAAGAGCCTTGGTTCCTCCATTGTTTGCCACCCCAGGGGGTCAGACCCCAGCCTCCAGTCCTTCCTCCTCTCAGTTCTGAGTTCTGACCCCCGTAGGTGGCAGGGAGTGGGGGAGCAGGCCTTGCCACATCTCTGAGCTAAATATACCCTAGCAGTTTGCACATGTAGCAACTCTGCTTGTAACCTGAGCCCCCTGGGGGAACAGGCAGTTTGGGCCACCCCCTAGGCCAGCAGGGCCAGGCACTGAGGGCGCTGTGATGGAGGCGCCCAGCCGGACCCTCGTAGTGGTGAGCTAGGGATGGGGTGGGAGTTGGGGTGGGTGGGAGTAGCCCCAAAGGGAAAGCTGATGGGGGGGCCCTTACTCCAGCCTGTTTCTTTGCCTCCTCACTCTTTCCCTGCTCCTGCCATTTCTGATATGTCCATGTCTGTGCATGTCTGTGTGTATGTGCGCACACGCCTGTGAGTGCGTGCGCCCACGGGTCCGTAAGGATCAGTAAATGCCTCTCCGCCATTCTGTCTCTGGGTCTGTTTCTCTGGCTCTCTGGGCATCTGTCTTCCTGATTTTTAGTGTTCTCGTCAGGAGGAGTGGAGAGTAGTGAATTAGCTGGTTTTCACTCTCGTCTCTTTTCCATCTTCCATTAGTGATCCCACCCCTACCCCAGGCTTGCACCTTCACAAGCCTCCCATTTTTGTGATTTGGCTGGGAAAGGAGTGAGCAACCTCGCTAGCTAATGAGCTAGCTAATGACGGGGCCCTCTGGGGGAGGTGGGACTTTGTTTTCCCTCTTTTCCTAGGTCTTCTCCATACCAAGCTAATGGGCATTCCTGGCTAAGTGACCCTTGCAGGGCCTCAGGAAAGAACCCCCACATGTCTGTAGTCGTGCTCCTTCTCCCTATCATCTCCTGCCTTTATAGCAACACCACCACATTTGTGTAGTCACATAATTTCACACCTCCTGGCTTCTGCCCTCATGTGCCGCACATTGTCAGGAACACTGACACCGAGGGTGCCCCCCGTCTGTGCCTGTGTGCACCTTTATGCATGTAGTCATGCAAACCCAACACATACCAGAGAACACACCCTCCTATACTCACTTGAAGTTGCACATCCAAGCACGTCCGTGAATAAGCATGTTCATTGACACTTTGGATCTTACACATATGCCTGCATCCCTGAAGGAGTTCTTGTGCTCCGGGATGGTCAGTGTGGTCAAAGCCAGCTTCCTGGCATAGCCAGACTCCTGGGCCTGCTTAGACCCTCGCAGCCAGCAGCCCTGGTATGGAGAGAGCCCTGCCCCATGTCCTGCTCTTAACTTGCCTCTTTTGCCTGCACTACCCTAGGAATCTTATGTTCTCTTTAGGATCTTGTGAGAGCCTGAGGGTTGGGGCTCCTCTGATTCTGGCCAAGGAAGTAGTATTCTATCTTCCCTCACCTTTGAGCAAAAGATAGCAAAACTTTTGGTGGCCGCATCATGCAGAGCAGGCTGCCCACTGCCAACAGCACAGAGAACTCAGGCCTCTGCTGGTGACTGCCATCCCCGGAAGGACTCTGGGCTTCTTCCGAATCTATCTCAGCTGGTGCTGGGGGCAGGGAGGGAAGGAGGAACAGGGAGTGGAGCCTCGTCCCCTGGCACTCCTCCCCTGCGTTGTGCCCCTATCAGGTTCCCCCCCACACACACCCCTCCCTCGGGCCCCAGGCAGCTGTCCTTGGACCTGCTTTAACCCCCTGCTTGCTGCTGTCACCCTTCCTAGGGCCACAGTTTTCCCAGGGGCCTGCCAATCTCAGTCCCTGGCTCCTCTCATCTCATACCACCTTTTCCTAGCCTGTGTGGCATCACACTAGGCTGGCTGGAGCTCGAGACATCCATGATGGGTGGTACCTCTGTGCCTTCCGAGGCCCAGGAACTGAGAGGCAGTGCAGGCCCTGAGCCAGCCTGGTTCATTTTCAGGGCTCGGCGGAGTCCTACACCAGCCGACCATCGGACTCTGACGTGTCTCTGGAGGAGGACCGGGAAGCCCTAAGGAAAGAGGCAGAGCGCCAAGCATTAGCCCAGCTCGAGAAAGCTAAGGTGAGAAATAGAGAGTCGAGGGGCTGTGCTGGCACTATTTCCCCCCATTCCCAAGCCTTAGAGATGGCCTGGACAGACCCAGGGACTAGTCTTGACCCAGGCACTCCTCAGCTGGTGTACCCCAGGGCCTCGATGCGCCTCTGTCTTATAGCTGTAAAATGCGGGCTATACTATTTGCCTTCTTATATAGTGTAATAAGTACTTAATAGTGTTGCCACACATAATAGGAACTTGAGACTACTTCTTTCTGGAATCAGATGTCCTGGGCTGACCCTCATTAGCCGTCTGATTTCAGGCGAGCCACTTAACCTTTTTGAACTTTAGTCTCGTCATTCATTAAAATGAAGATAGTAATAGTAGTTAAATTTTTTTATTTTTTAAGATTTTAGTTAAAATTTTTTTTAAGTAATTGCTACACTCAACATGGGGCTTGAACTCCCAGCCCTGGGATCAAGAGTCGCATGCTCCACCAACTGATCGCGCCAGATGCCCCTAGTAGTTAACTTCCTAAGATTTTTGTGATAAATAAATGAGGTAATGTTTGTAAAATATGTCACATGGTACTTAGCACAGTAAACCATAGCTGCTGTTATTTTTTTTTTAAGATTATATTTATTTGAGACATAGCAAGAGAGAGAGAGAGCATGAGCAGGGGGAGAGGGAGAAGCAGACTCCCCACTGAGCAGGGAACCCCAAAATGAGGCTTGAACCCAGGACCCTGGGATCATGACCTGAGTCAAAGGCAGCACTTAACTGACTGAGCCACCCAGACGCTCTGCTGTCATTATTATTATTATTATTATTACTAATATTCTTTCTGGGTGTTACTCCAGGCTAATACTTACCATCCTCAGTGGCCCCCTCCATCTTGAGAAGGCTGAATTCTATTGTTTTTTATTTTATTTTATTTTATTTTTATTTTTTTTAATTTTATTTATTTATGATAGTCACAAAGAGAGAGAGAGAGGCAGAGACACAGGCAGAGGGAGAAGCAGGCTCCATGCACCGGGAGCCTGACGTGGGACTCGATCCCGGGTCTCCAGGATCGCGCCCTGGGCCAAAGGCAGGCGCCAAACCGCTGCGCCACCCAGGGATCCCCTCTATTGTTTTTTATTGTAAAATTTAATGCACATACAGGAAAACTACTTAAATCATTCAGTATACTTGTTAATGATCAACAAAACAAACCTTCACATCATCCTTACCCCAGGATGGTACATCTTGACTTAACCCTCTGGTTGTCATTCTCCCTGTTCACCTCTAGACCAAGCCGGTGGCATTTGCTGTGCGGACAAATGTCGGCTACAACCCATCTCCAGGGGATGAAGTGCCAGTGCAGGGAGTGGCCATCACCTTTGAGCCCAAGGACTTTCTGCACATCAAAGAGGTGGAGTGAGCGCTTCATATCTGGAAGGAGGGCAGGGTAGTGGGCATCAGGAGAGGGACAGCCAGAGCTCTAGTGGAAAAAGACTTCTGAACCCAACAGAGCTTGGCTGAATCTGCTGTATGACCTTAGACAAATCTCTACCTCCCTGAGCCTCTCTGATTTGCGTTGGTAAATGCGGTGGCAATGCCTAGGTCACACGGTTGTTGAGAGGGTTTGTGATGAGATGTGTCAGTGGAGCGGCAGTGTGTGGGCATATGTGGGTGTCAGCTTCCTTTCCTCTTGCTATCTTTCCAGAGGAGGGTGGGTGCATGGTGGGACAGGGATGTGCTGGGGCTGGGGTGGTCCATGGCCCAAGAGAACTCAGGTCATGAAGTTGTTCTGAGAACTGGGGGCTGTGCCAGGGGCTGGCTCTTTGAAGGTGCCACCCCCTGGGCAGCTTGGCAGGTCCCTGGTGGTTTCTCCCAAGGGCGGCTGCTGGCTTGCCCCTCCAACCTCTCTCTTGCTCTCTTCCACCTCACCTGCTATTGCTGTTTGCAGAAATATAATAATGACTGGTGGATTGGGCGACTGGTGAAGGAGGGCTGTGAGGTTGGCTTCATCCCCAGCCCTGTCAAGCTGGACAGCCTGCGCCTCCTGCAGGAACAGAAGCTGCGTCAGAATCGCCTCAGCTCCAGGTGTCTAGCTGGGGAACGCCGACAGACCATCTAGTTGGGACTGGGCCTCAAGGATTGACCCGTTCGTTGCCCTGAGGGCCCAGCCTCCTGTGATGTCACCAGTGGGGCTGGAGAATTTCCAGGAGAGTGGGGGGCAGGCAGCAAGTGAGAGAACAGGCTTCCCCCACCTCACGCCCACCCCTCTGCTCACAGCTCCATTTGCCTCTCTGCCCACACAGCAAATCAGGTGACAACTCCAGCTCCAGCCTAGGAGACGTGGTGACTGGCACCCGCCGCCCCACACCCCCTGCCAGTGGTAAGAGCTGCTGCCACCTTAGGGAACCGTGGGGTGGGGGTGGGGGGGTGGCTCCTGGGTGGGGTCGTCTCCCCACTGCCTGTCCCCTCCTTTCCCTGCAGTAGGGGGCACCCCAGTCCTGAGTCCTTCAAACACATCCAGCGGTACCCCCTCCGTGAAGAGTAGGATACCCCACAAGCTGGGCCTGTCAGCGCCCATTCTCTCATGTCTCTCCTTCCCGTTTCTTTGGTAGCTCCATCTCTCTGCCTGACTCCCCTGCCCCACCCCCATTCATTTCTCCTGGCTCTGTTCCATTCACCTCTTCTTCTTTCTTTTTCCCCCATCCCATCCCTGCCTTCTGTACTTGTGTCTCCATGTCCATCCCACTCCTCCCCACCTCGCCTCCCTCCTCTCTCCTGACTGCGGTCCAGGTAATGAGATGACTAACTTAGCCTTTGAACTAGACCCCCTAGAGCTAGACGACGAGGAGGCAGAGCTCGGGGAGCAGAGCGGCTCTGCCAAGACTAGTGTTAGCAGTGTCACCACCCCGCCACCCCATGGCAAACGCATCCCCTTCTTCAAGAAGGTAATTCTTGCTGGGCTCTGGCAAGAGGGCAGAGGGTCAGGGCCCAGCTTTTTGGCAGGGGGAGGGGCTGGAAAGGATTCGGATGCGGTACCGGCCAGATTCCATGGGGAGTAGGGCCTCCTGCCAAGGAGCGGGGAGGGTGGAATGGTAAGAATGGGCACATCCAGCTCCGCACACAGCCGTGCTCTGGCCCACCCCCAGGAAGGGATGTTTCTTGCAATCGAAGCACCCCTTCCCTTGGAAGGTCATACCCCCTTACCCCACCACCCCTGGAAGCAGGGTCTGGTGATGATGAAGCTGAGATAATCCATGTTTGCCCTCCACTCCTGCCTATGATGGGAAGAGTGGAATGGAGACCCTTCTTTGTCCTTCTTGGACTCCATGGGGCTAGGGTGGGCATGGGGTCTACTGGCTGCACTGTAGGACAGTGTAAGGAGCCCTTCAAACCAACAGGTTGGACTGCACTAGGGGCAGGAGATGGGCACCAAATTAGGGGCTGTCACCCTACTCAGATCTTTCTCAAGACCCAGAAAGGGGAAGGGTATGTCCAAATAGTCCCAAGTTCACTGGACTGACAGTCCTTCTCCCAGGCCTGGTCTAGGGCCATCTCTGGCTCCCCCTTGGCATGGGGTCCCGTCCCTTCTCTCTGGCTCTGTCTGTCACTAACACGCATGCCCTGTTATCTCTCCTCGTCCGTCCGCTCTCCCTCCCTCTCTTGTCCTGGCTCCTTCCTTGCCCTCTGCCCCTGCCTGGGTGCCCTTCCCTCTCTCCCCTGCCTCCCCACTCTTGGCAATCTCTGGACCCAGCCAAACAGAAGCAGAAGTCGGTGAGTATCACAGCTTTCTGTGTCCCCCTCTGCACCCCCTGGGATGAGCTAGTGGGACCTTCTAACACCCATTCTTGTGCCCTCCCCACCCATCCCCCACTTCCCTCACCCTTCCTGGTTCTCCTTGGCCATCCCTCCCCACCCTGACCTCGACCCCCACATCTGGGCTCTGGGAACAAGGGAGGAAAGGGTGCATGGGGGAGCCTGGAGGCTGCAGAAGAGGAGCTAATGCCATCTCCACTCTGGGGTTTCCCCTCCCTGCTTCCCCCTCAGACAGAGCATGTGCCCCCCTATGACGTGGTACCTTCCATGAGGCCCATCATCCTGGTGGGACCGTCGCTCAAGGGCTATGAGGTAGGAGCCCCTAGAGGGGAGTGGACCCAGAGGGGCCCAGGCCTCTAGACAGATGCTACGGAAAGTTTCAGACCCCAGGGAGATCTCCTGGAAGGGCCCAGATTCACAGAGTATCTCCCTAGAGGGCTGCAGACCTTCAGAGAAGCCCCCCAGAGGAGCCTGACCCACAGGGAGACTTACTCAGAAGGGTCCAGTCCCCCTCCCCCAAGATACCCCCAGAAGGGTCCTCCCAGAGAATCTATTTTTGGAATCAGAGACCCCATTGGAGGCTCCTCAGACCCAGAAGGAACACTGTACCTCTTCTAGGGGTCCATTTATCTCAGGAATTAAAGAAAATGGAATATAAGGATGTAAATACTTGGCAACCTACTCTTCTTGAGTGGCTTTAAATATCTGACCGTTCCCCCCCACCCCCTCCCCCACCCCTCAACCTCAGGTTACAGACATGATGCAGAAAGCTTTATTTGACTTCCTGAAGCATCGATTTGATGGCAGGTGAGACCTTGGGAGCTGGCTCCCCAATCCAACCGTGATCCTCTGCTGCTAGGGATGGGCTGGGTGGCCTGAATGATGATCCTGGGCCTCCATGGACCGAGGGCTAGGAGGCAGCCCTGGAGCCTGGGGAGTGGACAGAGCATTCAAGCCCACCCTGACCCCTCAATCCCCTTGCCCCATCCCTCAGGATTTCTATCACTCGTGTGACGGCAGACATTTCTCTGGCTAAGCGCTCAGTCCTCAATAACCCCAGCAAACACATCATCATTGAGCGCTCCAACACACGCTCCAGCCTAGGTGAGCCCACCCTTCATCCCCCCCACCCCCACCCCCACTTCTGGGCCCAGAAGTGTGTGTGTGTGTGTGTGTGTGTGTGTGTGTGTGTGTGTGTCTGGGGGGGTGGGGGGACGAACTCCAGAAGTGTGTGATTGTCCACTGCCTCTTGGGGAGACTCCCCACGTTCCCCCTTCCCCATGACTCCGTGTCCCCCAGCTGAGGTGCAGAGCGAGATTGAGCGAATCTTCGAGCTGGCCCGAACCCTTCAGTTGGTTGCCCTGGATGCTGACACCATCAACCACCCAGCCCAGCTCTCCAAGACCTCCCTGGCTCCCATCATTGTTTACATCAAGATCACCTCTCCAAAGGTGGGTGCAGGAGCCTGACCCTAGTGGGGACAGGAGTGCTGGAGTTGGGTGGCCTGTATTTAAATCTTAGCAACTGCTTATTAACTGTGTGACCGAATCTCCCTGAGTCTTATTTTCCTTCTCTGTAAAACTCTATCAAATGGACATTGTGAAGATTGAACCTAATGTGAATGCTTAGCACTTAGCCAAAGGTCTGGTATCATGTGCCTCATCATGTCTTAGCTAGTATAAATATCATTATTAGGGTCATGCAGGCCAGCCCCCTGGCTCCGCTCTGCTTGACCCTTGGTCCAGAAAAGAGAAATAATTCTGTGCTTTTTTTGTCGCAGTGTCACCCAACTACTTGGCAGTTGGGAGGTCTTTTCTGTCATTTGATTTTGTCCCTTTTTGCTGCACTGTCCTCGCTTGGACCTTGACAGAGACTAATCGGTAGGAAGACTGATTTACTTCTTTTTTACACACAGCTCTATGAGTTTTCCCTCCTTGACGTTAGTGGAGGTTTGAGGAATATGGAGGGAGAGTTTAGGGGAAGGATTTAAAGTGAGAAGACAGGGATCCCTGGGTGGCTCGGCAGTTTTGCGCCTGCCTTTGGCCCAGGGCGCAATCTTGGAGTCCCGGGATCGAGTCCCAAGTCGGGCTCCCAGCATGGAGCCTGCTTCTCCCTCCTCCTGTGTCTCTGCCTCTCTCTCTCTCTATGTCTATCATAAATAAATAAATCTTAAAAAAAATAAAAATAAAAAAATAAAGTGAGAAGACAGCCCTGGGTTCCAGCGTTTGCTTTGGTTGATTTAGTCATTCATTAAATTTTGTTTGATGGTGGTTTTGTTACTGAGCTTGGGATATTTGCAGGATTTATTTAGCCTCTGAGCCTCAATGTCTTCACCTATAAAATGGGCATCCAGGGGCACCTGTGGGTGGCTCAGAGGTTGAGCGTCTGCCTTTAGCTCAGGTCATGATCCCTGCAGGGAGCCTGCTTCTCCCTCTGCCTATGTCTCTGCCTCTTTCTCTGTGTCTCTCATGAATAAACAAACAAATAAATAAAATGGGCATCCAGATCCCTCCCTTGTTATTGTTGAAAGGATTTGAGGTAATGATGTAAAGAGCCCAGAGTTCTCTCTAATTCATGATGGACAACTGAGGGTGGTAACTGTTACCATTTCGTGGACATACCCTATGAGCGGAGCACCCAGTTACCCTAACGTTTCTGAGTCCTGAGTTTCTAATGAGTGGAAAGAGGATGATAGGATGGAAGTACTTCCTGGGGTGGTTGAAAGGATCAAAGGAGATAATGGATATGAAAACACTTTGTGAGCTGGAAAGTAACAGATACTTCTGTTTCTCCCAGGGGCACTGGCTGAGGTATGGGGTGGGGACTCTGAAGCTAGAGTGTCTGCAGAGTTAATGCAGCAGTCCTGCTACTCCCCAGCTCTGTGCTCCTTTGGCAAGTCACCTAACTCTTCTGTGCCCATTTCCAAACCTGCAAAATAGAGGTCCTCACATGGTGGTTGTGAGGGTTAAATAGATGAATTAATCGTGCAAAGTGCCTAGGACCTACTAAGCAATATAGACTTTTTTTTTTTTTTAAGATTTTTGTTTTGAAATAGTTCCAAATCTAGAGAAGAGTTCCCAGAATGGTACCAAGAACTGCCATTCTTTGAATGCCCTTCACTCAGATTCACTAAAATTTATTTATTTATTTATTTTAGAAGATTTTATTTATTTATTCATGAGAAACAGGAGAGAGAGAGAGGCAGAGACACAGGCAGAAGGAGAAGCAGGCTCCATGTAGGGAGCCTGACGCAGGACTCAATCTTGGGTCTCCAGGATTACATCCTGGGCGAAGGTGGCGTTAAACCGCTGAGCCACCGGGCTGCCCAGATTCACTAATTTTTAGCAGCTTTATTGAGATAATTCACACACCATTCAATACAGCCACTTAAAGTTTATTGTTCAGTTTTCTTCATTCACTAATTTTGAATATTTTGCCACATTTATTTTATCTTCATGTATTATGTATATGTGTATATGTACTTTTTTTTTCTGAATCATTTGAGAATAGGTTGTAGATATCATGTCTTGATTGCTAAATACTTCAACGTCTTAAGAACGAGGACGTTTAGCTATATAATGACCGTAGAGTTGCCAAACTCAGTAGTCCTTCATTTTTCATCAGTTGTCCCAATGATGGCCTTTATGGCAATTTCTCCCTCAATCCAGGATCAGTGTTACATTTAATTGCTTTATCTCTTTAGCATTCTTTTTTTTTTTTTTTAATATTTATTTGAGAGAGTATGTGTGAGCACATGAGTAGGGGGAGGGGCTGAGAGAGAGGGAGAAGCAGACTCCTTGCCGAGCAGGGAGCCTGGGGGGGGGGGGGGGGGCTCGTCCCAGGACCCTGAGATCATGACCTGAGCCCAAGGCAGACGCTTAACCGAGTGAGCCTCCCAGGTACCCTTCTTTTTAGGATTTTTATTTCTTTCTTGGATTTTTCTGACACTGATGTTTTTTAAGAGTACAGACCACTGATTTTGTAGACTGTTCCTCAAGCTGGGTTTGCTTGATATTTCCTTGTGTGAGGCTGAGGCTTTTTGTTGGTGGTAGAAATATCACCAAAGCGACGGTATCTTTCTGAGGGTGTTGTATCAGGAGACATGCGGTGTCTGTTGTGTTGTTGGTGATGTTACCTTTGATCACTTAGTTAAGGTCATGGCTTTCTGTTTAGCTATTATTACCATTGTCATTATTGCTATGGAGTTGAAAATAATAATAGTGGCGACCTCATGAGGTTATTGTCAGGACTAAATGATCTGATCATGTGGAAACCACAGAATAGTGGCTGTTGGCAGCAAGTGTCCTATCAAAGATGGCTGTCGCTGTTCATATGGGGCTGCCAGTCTGGAGAGTGAAGCCTTTAAAGAAGGTGAGAGGGATCAGGAAGGCAAATCACTGCTTTTCAAATAGCCACTTCACAGGAAAGGCTGGCATGAGTCTGGGAGAGAGCCTGAGCATTGTGGAAGGATGGACGCAGGACTGGTAGGTCATTTCAGAAGATGTGGCCGGGCCTGAGAGTCATCTGGCTCCAACCAGGCCCTACTTGTCTGACTTGGAACATGGCACAGTCCCTCCAGCTCCTCCCCTCTCCCCCCAAACTAGGTACTTCAGAGGCTCATCAAATCCCGAGGGAAGTCTCAGTCCAAACACCTCAACGTCCAAATAGCGGCCTCAGAGAAGCTGGCGCAGTGTCCCCCCGTGAGTGCTCAGACCCTGGGAAAGGGAGGAATTTTGGGTTCTCCTGTTTCCTCTGACTTGCATGAGAGACAGAGTGGCCAGGAGCACCGGGGTGGGGTCAATGGGTGCCAACTGTTCTTCTGGGAAAAGAGTCCCGGAAGGCCTGCTTCCCGGTGGGGAGTCAAGGCGGCCTCCAGCCCTGGAGACTCAGACTGTCTGGGTGCCAAGACCTTTTGTAGTTCTGCCAATGTACATATCTGAGAGTCCTCCTCTTTCTGGAAGTCTAGAGGTTTCTTTTTAACTTTGTCCTTCAACCCTTTGACTCCACCCACTGCACCCAGGCCACACCCTTACCCCCTTGATCACGCCCAGCTCATCCCAGCCCTGCCCCTAACCCCGCCTCCGCAGGAAATGTTTGACATCATTCTGGACGAGAACCAATTGGAGGATGCCTGCGAGCACTTGGCCGAATACTTGGAAGCCTATTGGAAGGCCACACACCCGCCCAGCAGCACTCCGCCCAATCCGCTGCTGAATCGTACCATGGCTACTGCAGCTTTGGCCTCCAGCCCTGCCCCTGTCTCCAACCTCCAGGTACAGGTGCTCACCTCCCTCAGGAGAAATCTCAGCTTCTGGGGCGGGCTGGAGGCCTCGCAGCGGGCCAGGTCCGTGCCCCAGCAGCAGGAGCACGCCATGTAGGTGTCCTACCTGTTTCCCCTCCTGCCCAAGGCTCGGAACTGGAGCTCAGGGAACACGGGGAAGGAAGGGAAGAGCTTTATTTTGTAAAAAATGTGGTGAGTGGCAGCTTCTGGTGTCTGTGGTTTTTGATGGGATTGGGGCTGGCTGGTGGTGCCTTCCTGGGCCTGGTCTCATAGGACTACACCTGCTGCCTTAGGGGCTTCTGGCTATGAGGCCTGATTCGGGCCTTATAAGACAAATAATTAGGAAGAAAACATAAGGAAGACTGATATTTTCATGCACTGGACTCCACACCCATTAATTTATTTACTTTTTTATGTTCATTTTTTTTTAAAGTAATCTCTATACCTGATGTGGGGCTGGAACTCGTGACCCCAGGATCAAGAGTTGCATGCTCTACCAACTGAGCCAGCCACGTGCCCCCTTACCCAATATTTTAGACTCAACAGAGCAAGGGCCGTCTGACCCAGGCAATCCCACAGAGCAGGGCCATTAAACCCAGAGAGACTGTCCCTTCTCTTAGAGCCCTAATCCTGGGAGTTTCCCTCAGAGGGTACCCAGGATGAAGCATCTTCTATGAATTGATGCCCTACCTTCCATCCCTCTCCCAGTGAAACAGATTCCAGGAAAGGCCCTTCTATGGGTGCCCTGCCCTGGCAGCTGCTTCCCATCTCTGAGTTCACACCATTAAGTATTTGGTTCTAGATAACAGCCGGGAGAAAGCCATGAAGTCATTCTAAGACCGTTGCTTTTCAGGTTTGTTTTCAGTAACAGAGCTCATTTGTTCATTGAAACCTCTAAGGAAGCCCAGTATATAAAGTGTCCTTGCTCTGCTCAGAGGGAGCTGGTGGCTTGGCTTCCATTTCACCTCCATAGGGACCCCTGAAGCACTTTTGTGCCCTTTCCGCGACCTCAGGTCTCCAGGGAACAGCTTGGAAACTGCTGGTTTAATCCTCATCATACCACCACAGAGAAACTGGGCCATAGAGAGGAGAGTCATTTGCTCAGGGTCAGACAGCTTGAAGTGGCAGGGGATGGGACTTGAACTCAGGCCTTCTGGCACCCCACCCAGCCTCCCCATGATGGCAGTGACCATCAGATCAGCTTTATGTGGCATTCGGTGCTGAGAATGTTGGGCCACCTCATTGTCTCTGGGGAGAGGGTGGTGGTGATGGGGGTGGAGACCCATCAGCTTTCCCCAGCCTGCTGCTTTGATTTTTTGCTGGGGGCAGGAGAGGAATCTTATCAACCTGGGGAATGGATGGGGGAAGTATGGGGCTCTGGAAACCTATGATAGGGTCTGGTTTGGGTTGAAGGAGTGGGGGTTAGTGAGCTCTAGCTGAAATCCCCCTAGTATATTTGGAAAACTGGGGCAGTGACTAACCCAATCAACCGCTAATGAAGTGTTAATGATGATAGTGCCCAAGACAGCATTAATGACGTGCATTGAGGAAGCAATGACTAATTATTCATGGGCTCTCTGCCATGATTACTGGAAGAGTTCATGCCTCCTCATGCCTTATGAAGGATGGGTGCCTCCTGTCCCAATAGAGGAGCAAATGCCCTGAGGTCTGTCCTCTGGCTGGGCCATAGAGCCATTTGGCAGGCTGCCCATCCCCTAGAGCCAGCACCCACCTCCTTTAGCCAGACTGGGTGTCTTGGTGCCATCACTAACCTGCCTTGCTTTGTTGTGTCTTTCTCACCCCTGCCTGACCTGCATGGTGTGTGCTGTCCATCTGCTAACCAGGGACCCTACCTTGCTTCCGGGGACCAGTCGCTGGAGCGGGCCACCGGGGAGCACGCCAGCGTGCACGAGTACCCCGGGGAGCTGGGCCAGCCCCCAGGCCTTTACCCCAGCAGCCACCCACCAGGCCGGGTGGGCACCCTGCGGGCACTGTCTCGCCAAGACACGTTTGATGCCGACACCCCTGGCAACCGAAACTCTGCCTACACGGAGCTGGGAGACTCATGTGTGGACATGGAAACTGACCCCTCCGAGGGGCCAGGGCTTGGAGACCCTGCAGGGGGCAGCACCCCACCCGCCCGACAGGGATCCTGGGAGGATGAGGAAGAAGACTACGAAGAAGAGCTGACCGACAACCGGAACCGTGGCCGGAATAAGGCCCGCTACTGCGCAGAGGGCGGGGGTCCAGTTTTGGGGCGCAACAAGAATGAGCTGGAAGGCTGGGGGCGAGGTGTCTATATCCGCTGAGAAGCAGGGTCCACGCAGTGGGGGGAAGGGCTCTGAGCCCTGGGAGGGGAGGGACCAAGGGGCTCACCACCAGGGATGTATCTTTCCTCCAGGGGGCACTGTCTCCCTCTCAGATGCCTTTGCTCGATGTTGGGGGGTTTCTTTGGTGGTAGCATCCCAGCTCTTGGGATTCCCTTAAGCCTCAGCTGTAGGTTTTCACTTAACCTGCTGTGGATGGATCGGGGGATGCCCACCTTTCTGCAGTGTCCCTTTCTCACACGTCAGGGGGCGCTCTCCCCTCACTCCCAGAGAAAAGGTGCACTTCCTTAACTCTTTCTACTTGGGGCTCTAAATAAGGGTCCTAAATGGGGTAGCCCTTTCTTTTCCCCACCTGGAGTATTTGGGAAGGGTGAGGGGGCTTTTCCTGGAGAGGGAGACCACAGACTTTCCCATGAGGGCTCTCTTCCCCAAACCCCAGATCCAGGCTCCTTCACCATGCCTATCCCTCTCCCAGCTTTCTGGCAGCATTGTCTGGTGGGTGAAAGGTGTAGACTGGAAGCCCCATGGGGATTGTCTTGGGGAGCAGTCTGAATGGACAGCGGCAGGCATCAAATGGAGTGCCTGCTCTCTGGAGGTACTGCTACCCACCTCACCACTTTCATGCCTCGGCCTTCGCCTACCCCAGGAATGAGCTTTGCCTATGATGTCCCTTGCCTACTGCCATCAGAAGAGGGGGCCCCTCTGTGTCTGAGCCCCCCACCCCTTTTCACTTGGGTGTGGCACCCATGGAACACTCTCCGCCTCATTTTGAAACCAAAAAACTGCCCCTTCACTGTCACCGGGAGGCCCCGGGGGAGAGGCCCTGCGGGTTGGTGCCCAAGAGGCGATCAACACCCCGGGGGGTTGCCTTGGGACCTCGGATCTCCCCTGGGGGGCTTGGCTGCTGCTGCTGCTCTGTATTTGCCTCTTGTGATCCCATCCTTTACCCCTGTCCACTTCCCCCAGGAGAGGCCTTGGTCCCTCCTCTGCCCACCTCCCTCCTGAGTGTTCCTCTGCCTAGCATCCTTACAGCCCAGCAGCCCTGCCCCTCCCCAGCACCCAGCTGGGCCAGAGAGAGCCGACTGTGCCAACGAGGACTGGGCCCTGCCCAGCTGCCCGCCTCAGGGACGGGCACCTCATGCCCGTCTCGCCACCTCCTGTGCCAATGTTGTCCCACCCCCCGCCGGGGGTGGGGTGCAGCTTCCACTTACCGGTTAGAAGACACCACTGCCCAACCTTTCCCCCTCCCTGTCTGGTGTCCTGTGCCCCTACCTGTCTGTCTGTCCGTCTGTACCCCCCTAGAAGTATTTTGCCACATATAAAACCGCCGTCCTGTCCTTTGCAGCCGCCTCCTGAGCCTGCTTCCTTGTTCCTGCCACCTGGTTGCCAGCCTGGGCATGTGGGAGCTGCCTACGTGTGGGGGAGTGTGAAGGGGTGGGTGCACAGAGAAGCTGGGTTCCAAGTTGTTTATTCAACAGGAGAAATAGTGCTTTGTTTTGCAGCTCTCTGATGCATTACGGTCAAGCTTGATGGGAGCTGTGTGGCCAGTTTCAGCTGCAGCTTCCCATTCAGCCCCAAGTCCTCCCCGTTTCCCCAGAGGTTAAGCCAGAAAAGATAGCCAACGTGGAGAAATGGGGTGTCAGAGGCATTATTCAGTGGGTGAGATCCAGACTCACTGGCACAATGTCTTAAAGACGTGTGCTTGTTTTTTGGCTCCTGTGGCCCCGCTCGTGCCTGATACCTCCTAAGAGAGTGGCTGAGCTCCTTCTGGCTCCTTCCATTGATGCCCCTGATAGCCAGCTTTATGGAACCCAAGAGGTCTACTAGGGGGATGGTCAGAGAATGTGGGATCCCTCAGCCCCAGCCTAAGAACATCAAGAGTGAGAAAGTCAGCCGGTGACTGTCAATTCCTGTCATCACTAGCTGGCAGGATGTGGACCCCTGGCAGTTGTCACTGTTGTCACCTCTATTGTGCCTCACAGGGCACTCAAACCATTACTCTCCTGGTTATTTCTGGGGTGGTGGACCTGGATGACTAGAGCTCCTGGGTCCCTCACCTGAATGCTTCTGCCAAAAAGGGTGTGGGTGTGGTGTGGTGTGTAAAGGGCAACAGACATCTAGACCTTCCAGGTGAGGGGTTAGCGGACCCAAGAAAAGGAACTAGGTAGGCCCAAGGCCTCAGGCATTTGATGGCAAAGACTACTGGAATTGGAGTCCAGTCTCTGCCTCCCAGTCTAGCATTCTTAGCCCACTGCCTTTCAGTAGAATGAACCCTTTAATCCCGTGTTTACTAGTTGAGCATTTATTGAGCACCTACCACGTACTAGGCATAAGTCCAAAAGGCAGCCACAGACAACTTAGGACAGCACAGAGACCTCTCTTGCTGTGAGCAGCCCTGGGTCCTGCAGGAACCTGGAAGAAGGGGAATTCCCTTAACCTGAGGAGGCCAGGAGAGGCTTCTTGGAGGAGGTGAGGTTTGAGTGGAGTCTAGAAGGCTGGTTAGTAGTTAACCTGGGGGGAAGTGTTGAAGACAAAGGAAGCAGGTGACATGCATGGCATGTTCCTGGCACTTCACCAGCAAAGTGTGCTCTCCAGGTGGTGGTCCGAGAAGGGTCGGCAAGAGCAGATCACTGTCGTGTTGAGTTTGGGCTTTGTCCTGAAGCTGGTGTGCAGAGACTGAAGGATTGTAAGCAGCAATGGCAATGTTGCTTCAGTTGCGGTTGGAAGCACAGATTGGGAGGGCTTAGCCTGGACCCAGCTGAAATACTTTGGGTAAAAAATAAGGGGGGCTTCACTAGGCCACAGCTGTGGGATGGGAAAGGAGGCAGTGGCTGCCAGAAACATTGAGCAGTTAGAATCCAGAGCTTTTGGAGAGCAATTGGAGGCGGTCAGTCAGTGAGAGACAGGGAGGTGTCTGGGGGTGGCTGTGGGTGATGGTCTTCCTGGACACAGAGGAAGCAGGTGGAAAAACCAGGTTAGAGGCAGAAACAATGTCTAGCTTTTGGACACGGCGTGTTTATGGTGCCTGTGGGAGGACACCCAAGAGAAGAGCAGAAGACAGCTGGGTGCTTGGTCTGGAGAATCAGGGAACTGCAGAGAGCTCCACTGGGGGTGGAGTCTGATATTTGGAATCAAAGGCAGGGATTATTAACTTCAGATAAAGCTCAGTGAGGCTAAGCAACTTGTCCATAGTTACATGGCTATGGAGCAAGGACCTGAACTCCAGTCTTTGGGGTTCAGGTTCTGTGGTGCCTGTGAGCCTCGGGTCTCGTGCTAATGGCCCTGCTGCAGCATCTGCAAGGGGAGGAGGCTTGGGGAGGAAGAAGCAGGTGTCTGAATATATGTTTGTCTCCTCTTCGTGTGCCTTCTGCCTGAAATTGCATTTGCCCGGAACTCGCAGGCGGGGGCATTTCTAGGTGGTTTGGAGATCTTGAGAGATGAAGCAAGAAGATTCTTGTCTTTTGGTAACCACAAGCCCTCAACTGATGTGCATTTAGCACGTTGGTGGTTGTCAGCATGTGAGGATTTTTTTTTTTTTTTTAGATTTTATTTATTCATGAGAGACACTGAGAGAGGCAGAGGAAGAAGCAGGCTCCCCACGGGGTGCCCAATGTGGGACTTGCTCCTGGGACCCTGGGATCATGCCCTGAGCTGAGGGCAGATGCTCAACCACTGAGCCACCCAAGTGTCCCAGCATGTGAGGATTTCAACAACCTTGAAGTTGACTGGGATTAGGTCTGGAGAGGCCTGGTACTACCATCAAAGCCACCTCAGGGAGTTGGGAACTGAGGCACCGGGGACCCCTCTTATCTGGGACCCCTCATCTCCTTCCTTGCCTAGTAGCTTCCGCCCAGCTTCTGAGCTGAGGTCTGAGAGGCCTCAGTCCTGGGTGTGACCTCTATAGCCCAGGAGGAATGGGTGTTCCAGCTGGTACCCTACAGAAAAATCTTGTCTTAGCTCCAATAATCACATCCTCAGAAAAATGTGCCTTGACTCCCTTCTAAATCAGGCCTTCCTACCTACTGTCTCTCAGGGGTTTGTTTTGGTTTTATTTTTTGACGTGTATATTTCTCTCTCCCACTAGACCGTAGGCTCCAAAAGACCCAGACTGGGTCTGTTTTGTCTCCTTGGCCTATTTCCTAACTCCTGACTCATATTTGTTAAATAAATGAATGAGTGCCCCCTAAGACCCAGGCACCAGGCCTGGCAGCAGAGGCAGCTCTTGTCTATTTACTGAATATGTTCCAGAAAGCAGAATGTCACTTTCAATTCTGCAATTGGTGGTGATAGTTCGGGGGAGGGGGGGGCAGGATGCACTAGGGGGTTCCTCCCCCCACCCCGGAAACAGATGGTAAAAGTGCTTAAAATATTGCTGCTTCCCCAGCACCCTTCTGTGCCCCCACACTATCGCACCCGGCACTCCTTCCCTGGGCTGAAATGGGCTCTGGTAGACAATTCTTCTTCCCTCTAACTCCAAGCACCAAGGCGGTTGGGATGAGAATTCCTTATTTAGCCAACTGTTTTCCCTCTTCTCTCCATTCACTTCCCAGCCTTCCTCATTCCTCTTCAACTTGCGCTCACACTTCTTTTTTAATGTTCCAAACACCACTTCTCAGGCTATGCATAACTCCTTGTACTTCTCCCCAATAGCAACATGTTCCTACTGTGTGCCAGGCACTGGACCAGGCCAGGAGTGTGCAGGGGAGAACACAAGTGAACAAGACATGAACCCCACCCTCCAGGCCTCACAGCTGATTGGCCAAAGCAGGCCAGTCTACAATCTCAGGGTAGAGCGAAGCCCCACCTGTCTGGAGAACCAGGCCAGGGCTTGGGGAAGTGGGTGGCTTTTATGGCAGGCAGTTAAAGGCTTTTAGGAATCCTTTCTGAAAAGGTGAAAGACATTCAGGTGGAGGAAACACGGAAGCAAAAGCACCATTGGAAGGAGCTGGACGTCTGTGGGTAAGGATCAGTAGCTGCAGAATGTGGAAGATCACGTGTAAAGGCAGGTGGGGCTGTTCACCAACTCTTGAATGTCAAGGGTGTGTGTGTGGCTGATCTGAATCCAGTGGGCAATAGGGAACCATTGAAGGTTTGTGAGCTGTGGAGTGACAGACTGTGTTTTACAAAGGTGAATAGGGCTGTGCTGAGTCAGGGAGGCAGAAGCACGGAGATGAGTAGGTGTTGTTCCCTTGGTGGAGAGGAGCGCAGTAGGTGGGCCATGGCAGTGGGGCAGAAGGAGTTGATTGTTCCATGTGATAACTGGCTTCTCCTAAACTGCCCCTTCAGCCTGAGGTTGGTTTGCCTTTTCACTTCTCTTTTCGTTTTCTGTTTTTTTCCTAGTTTAAGCAAAGAAGGAAATTCACAAGAGTCCCCTCCTCCAGCCTGGCTCTCTCTTGGCTCATGTTCTCTTCTGCTGGCTCATGGCATCCGGTACCCCCTCTGTAGGGTCTCTAGTTGAGATCTCTCTTTTGGCTGGATCCCTACCTTCAGTTGCCCGTCCCCGGGGTCTGGGAGCTGTGCCTGAGCAGTCGGTTTGCCAATGAGTCATAGAAGCAGTACTGATTTATTCCTAGGAGTTGCCTGTCACCAAGGGACCTACCAGACGAAGGGAGACCCTGCCCTTCCCTAAGGGAACTCACCTTGAGTGAAGTGGCCTACAAGATCCATACTAGTGAAACCACTAGAGACCTGTTGAGGGTAGGAGCATTCTCTCAGTTCAGAGAGGATCAGTGAGCCGTCTACTCCGCACAGCTGGCAAGTGCAGAAGGTAGAGTTTTGCTTCAGTCTAGTGCCTCAGACATGACACTAGGAGAAGGGAGAGCTGGGCCCTGGGAGTGGGTCGTTGTGCTAGGCCTCCTTGATGGGGGGTAATGGGGTGGGAGCAGTTCACCCAGAGAACCTCTGGAGTTTTCTCCAAGCAAAGAGATGTGGAGTCTGGACCCCATTTTCCATGCACCTCCAGGCCTCTAGACAAATAGCCAGTTCGTTGTCATTGTGACATTCATAGCACTCGCGAGGGGCCAGGGTCCCAGGGGATTCCCAGGTTCCGCAGGTGACTCGCTGAGCTCCTGTGAACTTGCTCGGCCCTCCCCGGGGGCGGGGTTCCAAGCACCCTGGCTCGAGCGGGGTCCCCCCAGGGTCGCTGAGTCTTTCCCTTCTCTGGCCTGAGACGCACCATGGGACAACTGATCGCCAAGTTGATGGGCATCTTCGGGAACCAGGGTAAAGGGCGCACAGTGCGTTCAAGCGACCGCTTTCATCCGGCTGCCACCTGGGGCTCCCCGGATCTGGGGTTGGGGCGGATGCGCTGGGGGACCTCGGGCTCCGAGGGTCCTGCGTGGACATTCCTTGCAGACTCCGCGGTCTCCTCTGCCCCTCGCCTGCCCCCCTCCCCGTCCACTCCTCGCCGGCTCCTCGCGGTGGCGCGCTTCGGGGCACCCCGGGGCGCAGGGCTGGGCGAGCCTCCGTCCTCCTGGCTGCAAGCTGCCGCCGGTTTCCTGCGATTGCGACCTCGTGCTCGGCTCTTCCTCCAGGGCCCCTTCTCTTGGCAAGCCCAGGGCGCCCCGGATCTTTCGGACAGCCGCTTTTCTGGAAATGTGGAGCGAGGGAGACGGGGCGCAGCTCTCATTTCCACTGTCCGGGAGTAGCGCGGGCGTCCGGGGCCCCCGGGGAAGGAAACCTGTCCTGGTGGAGTTTTGTCGGGGAGGGGTGCAGGGCAGCAGATGTGGTCCAGTGGGCAGAGGTCTCCTAGCTCTCTGGAAACACCCATCTCCTTCCTGGGAAGCCCGGTGGGGCACTCAGTCCCTTGGTCACTGAGTTTGGCCCTGACCCTGCCCTTCCGCCCTGGATGCCTCCAGAACACAAGGTTATCATCGTGGGACTGGACAATGCAGGAAAGACCACCATTCTCTACCAGTTGTAAGTGACTCTGATGGAAGGGGTGGGGTGGGGGGCGTCGGTTGGATGTTCCCACCAGACTGACAGACATTTGGACCAATCACTGGAGCCCTTCCCTGGGTTCCCTGGTTTTCCAGTAGCCAGGAGTAGTGATGGGGGTGGAAAGCTGGTGTGATCTTCCTGGCATAGAGGTCCTTCAGTTCTGTGGCCCCTCGCCTGGCATTCGAATCCTGTTCGGTATGGGCAACCCCAATACTCCCTGTCATCCACCCTACACCACCCCGGACCCTTTCCGACCCGGTTGCAGGCCAAGCTTTCAGAAACGGACTTCTCTTCCTGCCTCCCTGCTCTTGGCTCCCTCTAGCGGCAGGTCCCTCCCTTCTGACTCCTGCACCCCACCTTTGCCTCTTAACTTTCTCCCTTTCTTCAAACCCAAAGGGGAGGGCCAGTTTTGAGTCTGGCTGAGCTCTGTAGCTCCCAATAGCAGAATCTGGCTGAGTAATTATCCATCGGAGTTTTTCTCAATATCCACTCTCTGGATGGCATCTCTCCCCCCTTGGAGCTTCCAGAAAGTGATGACTTAGGAAAATCTTCTCCTGAAAAAGAAATATATGTAAATGTTTATTTTAAACCAGAAAAGCAGAGAACATTGGACATTACAGGCACATACAGTGAAAAGTTTCCCGCCCACCCCCTGACGCCCAGGTCTCCCAGAGGCACTCCCTACATATAAATATGTGAGTGCTTTCCCTTTTAAAGAAAGCACCTCTCCAATAACCTTCGCTTGTATCCGCCTTCTTTTCCCAATCTTTTGCTACTCAAGCATGGTCCACAGACCAACAGCACTTGGCATCATCCAGAAGCTTGTAGGAAAGGCAGGACACTGGGCCCCAGCCTAGACTCACTAGATCCAAATCTGCATTTTAACAAGACTCCCAGGGGATTCAACTGCATTTGAAAGTTTGAGGACACTTGCTCTAATGTGACTCCCCTCTGGGGGGTGGGTTTCCACACCAGGCTAGGACTTGGTCTCACTCCTGCCTGCATTTCCCTGTGCCCAGAGCCTTGGCCAACCTTGGCCGAGTTGTTCTGAGTTAGAGGCAGCCTGAATCTCATGAGCATAGGGGTGAGGGGCCAGAGCTGGGAGCTGGGTGGGCTGAGCGTTTGGTGTCTTCTCCCCCATCCCAGCCTGATGAATGAAGTGATCCATACATCTCCCACCATCGGTAGCAACGTGGAGGAGATTGTTCTGCAAAAGACACACTTCCTCATGTGGGACATAGGGGGACAGGAGGCTCTGCGCTCTACCTGGAACTCATACTACTCCAACACGGAGGTGAGTGCAGCACTGGGGCCAGAGGGGCCTCAAGGGTAGCTGTGTGGCATGAGCCAATCACTTAACCTCTCTGAGCCTTGGTTCTCCCACTATGTGAGGTAGAGACTCTAAGAGTGACTTCCCTGAACTGTTGTGAATATTAAATAATAAAACAATAGCTAATGCATATGTTTCAAGTACTTAACGCAGCACAATGTTTTGTTAAAATTTTTGAATACCTCTTGGCAGCGTTGTCTGCTTGCTGGCAGCTTTCTGTGTGATGTGCTGCATGGAGTAGGTCCTGGGTCTCCAGGGCAGCAGTAGATTGCAGTGGTTTTCTTCCTAGAGTGAGATGGAGATTGAGTGTGAATTCCAGCACTGCCACTCACCACCTGTGTGTCCTAGAGCGAGATCTATCATCTTGCTGAATCCATCTCCTTATAGGTGTTTTATTTTTATTTTTTTTAAGATTTTATTTATTTGAGAGAGAGATCACTAGCAGGAGGAAGGTTGGAAGGAGAACAGACTTCCCACTAAGCAGGGAGCCTGACACACGGGACTTGATCCCAGGACCCTGGTCTTATGGTGATGCCAGGACCCTGGTCTCATAACCTGAGCTGAAGGCAGACACTTAACTGAGGGAGCCACACAGCCCCGCACCCCTGTCTCCTTATTTATAAATGGGGTTAACACTGGTCCCAGTTGCACAAGGTTGTGGTGGGACCTGAATGCAGTCATGAACACCCAGGGCTTAGCGTACATGATCTGAGTTGTTCTATGTTCCCCCACTGTCTGGATGGAAGAAGTAATTAACATGAGAGGTCAGGGATCACAGTGAGCTGGAGACCCTTTCATCTGAGAGAAAGCCCACCACTCACTCACAGTTCCCTTCTGCTGGCTAGTTCATCATCCTTGTGATTGACAGCACGGACCGGGACCGGCTGCTGACCACTCGAGAGGAGCTGCATAAGATGCTGGCCCATGAGGTAAGGCCCCTGAGGTTGGGAGAGAGCCTGGTGACTAGCCGTGTGACCTCAGCCTACTCACTTGGCCTCTCTGAGGTTCCTTCCTGATCCCCCAGTGTCTGTGAGCTGCTACCCCAGCTAGTTTATCCTAGATGAAGGGCCATAATGCCCTCAGCACAGTTGATTGCAGAAGCCAGAACTGCTGGTTCAGGTGTGATCCCACTTCTCACCCACCCTGGGGCCCCCAGACAAGTCCCTTCACTTCTCTCAGTTTCCCCAAGTATAACATGGGGAGGATCACCAAATTCCTGCCTCATAGGACTGTTGTAAGGATCACATGAGCTGGTGGGGAGGCATTCCATGAGGTGTTGATGTTGGTGGATGTGGTTGCCCCATCCCGCTCCCACCTGGACATGGGCCTCTCTTGCAGAGACAGCAGAGGAGCTAGGGAGGACTCATGGGGGGAGGCGGAGGGAGGTTAGGCCTGGCAGGCTGACCAGGGCTGGGCTCCTCTGTCCACAGGCTCTGCGAGACGCTTCCGTCCTGATCTTTGCCAACAAGCAGGATATGAAGAACTCCATGACCACCGTGGAGATCTCTCAATTCCTCACTCTTAGCGCCATCAAAGACCACCCATGGCACATACAGGGCTGCTGTGCCCTCACCGGGGAAGGGTTAGTGGCTGCCCCACCTGGACCTCCAGGGTCTGGCCCAACCAATGAACAGCTGACCATCAGAACCTTCTCCTGTTTCTCTCCTGTCAGAATCTGGCTCACTGTTAGCTCCTGGGCCAAGTCAGTTGAGCACTCACTTAACAGCTGAGGTGCTGTGGGTAAGCGGTGAGCGAGATAGCGTGGCTGCTCTCAGGAGGCTTATTCTAGTAGGGGGAGAGTCACCTCTCTCTAAGCACAAACATTTTAGGTACTGAGAGGTGCCATGAAGGAAGTGAGATTGGATTAAAAGTGATAGATGGGGCAGGATTGGGTCTGATTTAGCCCTGGTGGTCAAGGACAACCTCTATTAGGAGGTGACCTTTGGGCCAAGACCAGAATGGAGAGGAGCGGTCATGGGAAGACCTGAAGGACAAGTCTTCCAGACAGAAGTCACTGATTCTTTCCAACCTTGAGTTTTCTCATCTGTAAGGAGGAAGATGATTATCCTACTCCCTCTTCGAGTTTCTGTAGAGAGCAAATGGTATCATTTATTCAACATGTATCAAGCACCAAATTTGTGCTAAGAACTTTTCTAGGCACTGGAGAAACAGCAGCAAACAAAACACAAACCTCCCTGCCCTCATGGAGCTTACTCGCCAGTGGGAGGGAGCAGACAATAAACAATTAAGAAGAATTGATAGCAAGTTAAAAAGTGGTGAGGCTTGGAAAAGATCCAGTAGGAAAGGGAGATTGAAAGTATGTGGACAAATGTTGCAATTTTAGATAAGGTACCAGGAAGGGGCCACCAAGAAAGTAGCTGCTGAAGGACGTGATGGAATGAGGTCACGAGGTCACGATCACGTAGAAAGAGCTTCGAATCAGGCCTGGAAAAAAAAAAAAATCTCTTTCCTCTTCTCTCTCAAGTGGGATCACAGCAGGCTGGGGACCTAGGTGTCTGGAGACTTTAGGCAGGTCTGCCCAAGGACCCACACATTTCTTGTAGTGTCCTTGCCATTCCCTGCCCCAACCCATATCCATCTCCTCTGCTAGACTGTAAGCCCCAGAGGGTATGTCTGTGTTTTCACCAGTAACCCCAGCTCCTAGCATAGGACCTGATGCATAGTGGGTACTCAGTCGGTTTATATTTGTTGATTGGGAGATTGGGTGAAACTTTGGTGGTCCCCTCAATCAGCTCTGAGTTGGGGCTGGGGCCTTGGAGGCTGTCATCCTCACAGGATATATTGATCCTTGCCGTGTTCCCTCCTCTCTGCAGGCTGCCTGCGGGGCTCCAGTGGATGCACTCTCAGGCCACCGCCAACTGATGTCCTGACCTGAGGCTAACCAAAAACTTTGGGGGTTTTGCTTGGCCTTCATGGGTGGAAAACCCAAGTGACTATTATTTTTCTACGATTCTCTGATGGCCACTGGGACAGCAATGGATAGTGAGATTGCCACAGTCCAACCAACCCTGCCACTGAGTGGCTAGGCTGCCCACCCTGAATTGCTGCAGATGGGACAGCAGAAGAGCTGCCCTTCACTCAGTGGAAGCAGGTGTCCTTGGAGGCACAGGCAAGCTGTTGGGCACATCAAGGGATCGGGAAGTGGAGCCCCATCCCCTCAGCCCACAACCCCAAGGAAAAAAATGGGTGACAGAGTTAAGAGACCCCTGGAATTGGTCTTTATTTCCTAGGACCACCCCCTGCCATCCCTTGATTCCTGCCCCAGCTTTCTGGCCCCTTAGCCATCTTTGAGCAAAGGAGATTCCAGAAAGGTGAAAGGACAGGCTCAGGGGAAGGAGGGGAGAGCCAAACACTGGTGGGAAGGGAGAAGGAGAAGAATGGGACATCCCAGGCGGAATAGTCCCTTGCACTGTGGGGAGTTCCACTCTTCCTTGCCTTTCTGTTCCCTCTGAGGTGCTGGCTCTGACCACAGCTTTTGAGTGGTGAGCCGTCCCATCCTAGGCCCTCCAGTCCTTCCAGTGTGAATCTCACGCCTCCCAAATGTCTTCAATTTCCACAGTGTGCCTGTCTCGATGGTCTTTTGTAATGATTTTTTCATTGTTTTAGAGTTTTTTTAATACAAGTGTAATAAATGCCATTGAAAACTGTTCACTTCTTATTTCTGCCTGCTTCTTCTATCTGTGCTTCAAACTGGCTTTTGGTTTTTGTACAGGGCTCTCAGGTAAGGGGAAATCCTCCTTGGAAATGGAGGGGGTAGGGCCTCAAGAGTCCATCTGGCCAGGGGATTGGCTGGCTCTTCGGTCCTGGGCTTTACCACCCTCTGCCAGGTAATTGACTCCTGGTTTGCCAGGGCTGGGATCTTTTGGCTCCACCTGGGTCCAAGGGTGCGAGTGGTTTGATGAGGACTCCTGGAGGAGGGGAGGAGGAGCCCTTAGGGATTAGAGACCCAGGAGTCCAATCTAGGTAGAGCTGGAGACAGGATGGAAACCCAGGCTGTCCATCTGTACACACGGAGCAGTGCTGTTACCCCATTAGACCTGAGATGGTCCTGGAGTCCGTGGGTTTCTCTCTTTCCCAAGTCAGGCAGTAGATATCTTGGGGACAGTCTGGACACGGTTGTAGAAGGCCCAGGATTTCTCAATCCTGTGGTTTTCCTGAAGCATCAGGGTGGAGAAAAAACTCTGCGATTCTAGCCATTTCTATTCAGATTCTTGGTTCTTTTCATTAGGTCGCTTTGATACTGACCTCAGATAAAAATGCAATTTAATATTCCCTTACACTACAGAAATTCATTGTAATAAGGAGCAGCTGGCGTGCTGGGGGTATAGCTCAGTGGTAGAGCATTTGACTGCAGATCAAGAGGTCCCCGGTTCAAATCCGGGTGCCCCCTCTCGTCGTCAGCCTTTTCCTGTTTTTCTTTGTCCTTCGGTCCATCTCTCAAAGTGCCCTGGCAGGGACGAGGGGGTGTCACCTAGGGCCCTGCTACCCCCTTTTGCAGACAGGCGAGGATGGAGTCTTGGCCCCGCAGAACCACGCGCTCAGCCCGCGTGTGGGTTTACAGGTGGGAAGCAGCGCGAGAGCGAGGAGCTCCGGGTTAAGCCCAGGTGGACTCCGGCAGCGCTGGGGCCGAGGGCCGGGGAAGGAAGGCGCAGAGAAGCCTGCCTGAGAGTGCAGGACGGAGAGAGGGGCGCCAAGAAGCAATACAGGGGCTCCGACGGGGCAGGGGAGGGGGACCTCGGCACAGGGAATGTCCCCGAGACCAGGGATCGCGAAGGATCTCGAGGGATTTCCCCTCCCACATTTCCAAACTGCATTTTGCTCACACCGTCAGTAGAGATCTGTAGTCCAGAGCTTCGGGAAACAAGTTCTGTGTCCCGGCGAGTAATGTTTTGAGATTCATGTAATTTCCAGCTTTTGTAAACATCGGACCCTACTTTTGAGAAGCTCGGCACGGCGCCTGCGCGCTATAGCACTAAGAAGCTACTACAGCCCAACGTCAGCGGAGGGGGTATAGCTCAGTGGTAGAGCATTTGACTGCAGATCAAGAGGTCCCCGGTTCAAATCCGGGTGCCCCCTTGGCAAGAATTTTTCGGTTTTCCCTGGGCTACACGTTCTTTGTCTCCGTGTTATTTCCCTCCCTCCAATACTTTATGTAGACGCTGCCATCGCCACCTCTCTTTTGGGCAGACGACAACTGGTGCACGAAAGACGAGAGTGCAAGAAGCAGGAATTCTCAAGCAATGGCTCTTGAAAAGTGATCCCAGGACGAGCACCACCACCTGGGAACGTGTTAGAAATGCAGATTCTCGGCTTCTTCCTAGAAGTACTGAATCAGAGACTCGGGGGGCGACGCCTAGAAATGTGTATAAGCCATCCAGGTGATTCTGATGTACACTCAAGTTCTAGAGGCTCACATAAAAAAAAAAATTTACACGTCACTCTTCGAATTATTTCCAAGCTGCTGTTTTCGATCTGAGCCCTTAAAGAGACCTTGCACACCAGCCCGCGGCTCGCCACGTGGCCGCTAGAGGGCAGCAAGAAGCCGCAGCTGGAGGCGGAGGCCTCTTCCCAGTAGAGAGTCGGCAAAATCGGGATTTGAATTAGACACCAGGAAGAACTTACAGACCGGCCTTGCCTTGTCCCGTTGTAAAGGACTTAGCGTTTAGGGCTGGAGGATGTCGTTTCTGGGACCCTGGATCTAGAGGAAGGAGGAACTGGGATTCTGAGAGATTGAGGAGTCTTCTCAGGTCCTGTCTTTGTCCCCAGTGTCAGGGAACTCCCCCCACCCCCACCCCACCCCACCCAGCCCACACTGTTCCTTCTTCTGTACCCGCCCGGGTCCTTCTTCCTGGGGAATTCCCTCAAGGGCTCTCAGCGTTCATCCACTACCTGCCTGCAACTGTCCAGTCCTTAGGCCCCAGCCCCTGAGAAACCAAGTGCCCCTCACCCCTCACACTCCCACCCTCCAGGGCTCCCAGCTCCTTGTCATCGCACGAAGTAGGTCGGGGGCGGGAGGGGGGGGGTGGTGGGGAGCGGCGGGGAACAGGCACCTCTGTGTCCTGACCTGATTCCCTGCCGTCTATTAAATCTAAATTGCGGGTATTTTTATTCTGTCCTGGAAGAAAAGGGGAAAAAAAAAAAAAAAAAAGGTGATCTCTCCCCAGAGTCTGTCATAAGGTGGTGGCAGGTGGGGGTGAGACGGCTTCTTGTTCTGCAGCTGGTTTTGAGGATTGATTGGGACCCTGAGCAGGCCTGGGGTCCCCAGAGAGAAGGGTGGTCTCCGTTACCTTCTGGGGGTGAGGGGAGGTCCGGGCTGTTTTAAAGTAGGGGTAAGCCCCCCCCCGCCCCCCCCGTTAGGCTGGTGGGCAAGATGGTGCTGGAAACGGGGGGTGGGGGGCTGGGGGGGCGTGACGGGGAAAAAGGGAGAAGAGTCCTGGGGAGGAGAGTGGAATTCGGGCCTCTGTCGGCGAGAGAAGCTGGGCGGTGGTGGGGTGTCTCTGCTGCTAGGGGACGTTCCTGGGGTGAGGATGGGCATCACAAGCCCCCGGAACTCTGAGGAACAGCCCAGGAAGGCGGGAAGCCCGGGAGACCCGGGGGGCAGGGGGGCAGGGGGCAGGGGGCGGGAGTCCAGCGCCCGGGCAAGGGCGCCTGCCTGGACCGGGGGAGGCTCTCCCCTCCCACCCGCGTCTCGAGTCCGCGGTCTCCCAGGGGGTGGGGGAGGGGAAGGGAGGCAGGAGCTGAGGTGCGGGGTGGGGGGTGGGGGCCATCCGCCCGCTGCCCTACTCCGCCCCCAGCCCCCCCGCACCACTCCCGCCGCGGGGAGCGCTCCGGGAGGGCTGGGAGGGCCGGGGAAGACTCGGGGAGCGCTCGGGAGGCGCCGCGCCCCCCGCCCCGCCCCCTCCCGGTCCCCGTCCCCGTCCCCGTCCCCGTCCCCGTCCCCGTCCGCGCTCCGGGAGGCCGCCGCTCCGCTCGCTCGCCGCCTCCTCGCCGCCCAGCCCTCGGCGCGCCAGCCCCGGGGACCGCGCCGCCCGAGCCGGGCGCCTGCCTGGCGGGGGCCGGGGCCGGGGCCGGGGCCGGGCCGGGGCCGCAGCGGCCGGGGCGTCCTGGCGCCCACCATGCGGGCAGAGCTGTGGCTCGCGGTGCTGGTGCTCAGGGAGGCGGCCCGGGCGCTGAGCCCCCCGCCCGGAGCAGGTAGGACCGGCCGGGTGGGTCGGGGCGGGCGGGGGCGGGCGTGGGCACGGGGCGAGTCCCCGCGGGCTGGCGATGTCCGGCCGGGTGGGTGGCCGCGGGGACTCCGCCGAGGGCCAGGAGCTCCGTGGGCTGTGGCAGGTGGACAGGGACCCACTTTCTTAAACACATGGGGTGTGCGAGTGAGGCTGGAGGCATGGGTCCCTGACGCCCCCCACTCCTCCTTTCCTCCTGGAAGGACACTGGAGGGACCCCAGTAGAGGGGGCTACATATGGCAGTGGGCTCTGGCTCCCAACAGGACGGTGGGGGAGTCATAGGGACCCTTGGCCGCACTGAGGGAGGCTGAATTCTGATGAGATGGGGAATCTGGGGTGCCCCCTGCCCCAGCTTTGCCTCCTCTTCCCTTCCATCCGGCTCTCCACCCCTGCCCCAAGCTGACCCAGGTTGGATCTGAGTCCCTTTCTGATCTGAGGGTTGGTGGAGATCCAGCATCCAGCATCTCTCCCAGAGCAGCCGTCCTACTGCCTTCCTCTCCCTGTTTGGAGCCTGGAGAATAGTCCTGGGCTCAGGAAGAAGCAACTTGCCGCTCCCCCATTCCCCAGTCTCCAGGATCCTCCTGTCACTCCTGCTCTGCTCTCCTGGTGGACTTTGGCCGTTAGCTGCTCTGGTTCTGGAAAGCGGAGGGCTCCTATTTGCACACTCCTCTCCCCTATACCTGTTCACAGTCATCTCTCCTGCCTGGAAGTCCTTTCTTAGGTCTACCTTGAGTCTCTCATAAAAGAACCATTTTTCAGCATGCAATTTTGCATTCCCTTCCTTTCTCCTCAAACACCCAGACCTTCTCGGGTTGGAGAGGTGGGTAATTTGCAGTCTAGCCTCTTGACAGAATTGGGAAGATAGAGCATTATGCCTCACTGACATAAGTGTCCTTTAAATGGGATAGAGCAGGGGCACGGGGTTGTTCAGGGAGATGCTGTAGTTGGGCTGCTGTGTCTCTGGGGTGTGCTAGCATCAGACACAGCATCAGTGACAGCGTTCTTGACTTTAATGGTCCATGGATGCAGCTGAGACAGGCCTGAGTCCCTGTCGAGGAGAGGGTAGGGAAGAGTGCGGAGGGTGGAAATGTGGACAGAGAGCAATGGAAGTTGGTGTGGCAAGAGGCTGCTGGTACAGAAGCACCAGTTTTCAGGTAGACCACACAGAGAAGGGTCGGAGACTTAGCTTCCTGTCCCGGCATCTCACTTGCTGTGTGACCTTGAGCAAGTTACTTTCCTTCTCTGGGCCTATTTCTCTACTTAGAAAGTGAGGCTGTGAGCAAAATCTTTGACTCTTGGTGGTGAGATTATGAGAGATTTTTTTGTTGTCTTTCCTTTTCAGATTTGTGTTAATATATGTGGGTAACTGGTCATTCAAAAAAAAATATATATATAAAGGAAGAGGTGGGACAGGTCAGTTTTTGAGGTCCTTTGCAGCCCCAAACCTGGTGAGATCTTTTGAACTCACAATGTGACTGGGATGATGAGGGAGGGCTCTGGGCCCCAGACTGAATTGGAAGAACCACGGAGAGGTTTGGGGAAGGGGAATTGGGAGGTCAGGAGCCTGTGTCCATGGGGGTGGGTGGGTGGCCAGCCTGGGGCCTGGCTTAGGACTGCCTCTTCAGAATTAGGTTGGGGTAGTAGACACCTGGTGAGGCCAGAAAGTGAAGGGGCAGGCAGAGACTTGAATCAAATCTCTAAGTAGAGGACACCGTGTCTTCTCAGCTTTGCCAGAGACTCAGCCAGGAAAAAAAGGACTTTCTCTGCAGCAGGAGAGATGGGTTGGACTTAGGGAAGCTCTAGGAAGCCGGGGGTGGGGGGTGGAGGGGGCAGCTGCTAACTCTCAGTCCAGTGGTGTTTTTCACCAGGCCTGGCTGGTTTGGAGGAAGAGTGTGTGTGGAGGGGGGAGGTGGGGGGGGGACGGAGGCAGGGGTGGGGTGGGGGGGGGCAAGGGGGTGTCTTCTGGGAAGAGATGGGGGAGTAGGACATTCTGGGGGAGGCCATTAAGGAGGGACAGCCTGGCTCAGATCAGTGGTGGAGCCCTTGAGCCTGGTGGTGAAAGCGCAGCGGGGAGCAGGATGTGACGGGGTGCCATCCAACCCCAAGGCTCCAAGCTCTCTGGGCTGCAGGGCCTCAGGATCCGAACTGAGGCCTCCCCTCCCCCTTGATGGGTTGGTTGGTTTGGTGGAGCCTTGTAACTTCATCCATCTTTAGAATGGAAGCAGGAGAAAGATGAATGACCCAAAGATACCATCGAGAGGTGAGGACAGGCCACTGAGAGGCTGACAAGTAGACACACAGGAAGTTGGCCTTAGGATGCACAGGGTATGGCAGGGGCAGCAGGGTCTGGCCCGAGAGGAACCAGGGCTGCCTGGAACAGACAGAAAGAGGCAGCTGGAGGCCATGTCTTTGGTCTGGGAGGCAGGAGATCAGGCCCACCACTAATCCCTGGTGACCCTGGCAGCTTCTTCCTTTCTCGGTATCTTGGTTTCCTCCTCTATAAAATGGAGTTTGGACCAGCTCGTGTCCAGGGCCCCTCTAGTCACGATTCTGCTTTCAGCCTCCTTCTTGCCCACCAGGCACTTCCAAGCAAACGGAGACAAAAATCTGAACTCTTTACAGTGGCCATCAGATGTCTCCCGCCATCCCTGCACCTGCTCTCACTCTCCTCAGGCCCAGCCCTCAACACTCCCAGGCTTCAAGTCCTGGCTTCTCTTCCTCCAGGTCTCGGTTAGCTCAAGGGCCACCTCCTCTGAGAGGCCCACCCTGATGGCTCTGCCCAGCGTAGCCACAAAGCCCAACCCTTTGGTTTGCCTTAGAGCACTCATCACTGTGTCACCTTGTCTTATTTGCCACATTCTTCATTCATTCAATCGCTTCTCGGACTTTTGGCTAAGATCAAGTGCATTCATTCACTCATTCATTCACATGTCTTTTCCAATTAGAATCTTCATGGGCACAGGGGTTGTGTCTGCCTGTTCACTGTTGTTACCTCAGCACCCAGCACAATGCCTGGCACACAGTAGGGTCTCAGTGAATGTGTTGAATAAATGAGTGAATCCAAGGTGGTCACGAACCTCTCCCTTGAAGGGAAACTCAGAGAGAGCCAAGCTCTTCTCTCCTCTCCTCTTCTCCTCTGACTGCTTGGTGTCCCTTCCTGCCATTTCCCTGTGACTCCCTCGCTCTCCCCAGGGAAGTGTCCTTGGTGGGAACCTCTGTGGGTTTCCCCAGCAAGAGGATGCCACTGGGGGCTTTGTAACTGGGATGCAGGGTTTCAGCTGAGGCTCTGGAGACTCTCAAGCCCCTAGGGAAGTCAGTCCTCACGTAAATCCTGGGGAAGGAAGGGGGGCTTTGCTGGGTGCTTTGCATATGTTATTTTATTAAAGACCCCCCATTTTACAGGTAAGGAAACTGAGGCTTAGAGAGATTACATAATTTGTCCAATGTCACAGTCAGTAAGTAGTAGATTCAGGGTTCATCCTCGAGCTTGTATGATTCCAAACCTCTGTTCTTTAATTGCTGTGGTATTGCAGTGCAGTTTCTAGCGGGCCTGTGCTCCAGGGGAAGGGTTTTCTCAGCCTGTGGATCTCAAGTACTCTGAGCTTTTGAAGATTCCCCCCTCCCTCCCTACATCCCTCTCTGTCTTTCTTTCCTCCTTTCCTCCCTCCCTCTCTCCCTCCCTCCCTCTCTCCCTCCCTCCCTCCCTCCCTCCCTTCCTCCCTCCCTTCCTTCTTTCTCTCTGTCCTCCATATGTGCTGACTGAGCATTTGTGCTGTGTCAGGTACCTGGAGCCTACAGATTTGCAGGCAGCAACTACATGTTGGGATCAGGGCTGGGATGGTGCACGTAGCATTTGGGGTGACAGGGGAGGGATGTCAGGGGATGCTTTGGGAAGAGGTACCATCTCATGGGACTTGAAGGATGAGCAAAAACTCATCAGAAGGGTTCATTTTGGAGCAGAGTGGTCCTGGCTGGAAAAGCCCTATGTGTGAGGCCCTGTGGCCAGAGGGAGCAGGACTAGGTCCCGGGGAGGACTTTAGGGAGACAGGAGGCTGGAGGAGAGGGCAGGAATCCAGTCTCGAGGGCTGTGGTGAGCTGGAAGCACTGGAGAGATGGAATCAAGTTCGTCCTCTAAAAGGATGCCCTGGCAGGTATGTGGGAGACTAGCTCAAGGGCTAGTCTCAAGGTCGTTAAGAGTGGAGGCCACAGTAGCTACTGGACTGAGTGGTGGCTGTGGGGCAGGAATGACAAGCTTGGGTGGTGGGTAGGATGAGGCTGGTTTGGCCAGGCACGACATGACCTCCTGAAGGCAACCTGTGGCTTCTTGCACTAGAGCAGGGCAGTGGCACAAGGAGGGGTCTGGGCTGTACTGCTGGGATGCCCCTCCACGTGCCTAGTCTCCTAGTACAGCTCCCAAGATTGGCCCAGTGGTCCCATCTTATATTCCAGTCCCTCCCTGGGCTTTCCCTGCTCCTTAGGAAACAACCTAGGACCGCCAGTCACCTCGTGTTGCATTTGCCGTGGCCTGAGCAGACTCTGAAGTCAGCGTGCCCTGTGCACATCTTGCCATGGCCTAGTTCCATGACCTTGGGAGATTCCTTAACACCTTCACGCCTCAGTTCCCAATTTGTACAATAGATCTAAACCCAACCCCGATCCCATGGGGTTCCTGTGGGGAGTAAATGAGTTAATGGATTTCAAGCATTTGGAAGAGTGCTAGCACCAAGCAAGCATTCTTGAAAAGTTAGCTGTAATTTTTTATTCTCCCTATTGCTATTGTGATGGCCCACTAGACGGCAGGCGACGTGGGGCCATGAGTGAATGAACAAGCAGACACATGAGCAAGAGAGCGCTTTGGGCACTTCTGGCCATCACTCACAGGCAGGTGTACTCACCTGCGGGGACGGGAAATGGGTGCTGAGCAAGTGAAGCTCTCTAACCCAGGACAGAAGGTAGAGCAGAGAGTGGCCGCGGGTTGGATGGCTTTGCGACACACGTGTGAGCGCTTGCGCACATGGAGAGGAGGGCCTGGGACCTTTTAGGCAAGTCCGTGTGCACAGGCACGTGGGCTGCTACACACACATGTGAGCAAGCAGCTGTGTTGGCTCCTGCCACAGGCTGAGGGGGTGATGTCCTGTAGCCAAATGGGAGGGGGAAGGGTGGCAGGGAGACAGATGTGGTGGGGCTTGAGAGGGTCAGACTCAGGGCTAGGGCAGGGCAGGGCAGATTCCCGGGCAGCCTCCCATCCTCTCCATCCCCTTCCCTGCCTGCCTTCATGGACCTAGGCCCTGAGCTCTCTGATTATAAAGCCTTCTCATTTTGAGTTTTGTACTGCATGGTCATGGCAGCCTGTGCGATAGGCATGACTGGCATCCCCATTTTAGTGATGAGGAAATGGAGGCTCAGAGAGGTAAATGGATGGGTCCAAGGTCACACAGCCTGTGGGTGTAGGTGGACCTTCCCTGACCCCACATCTGGTTGCCCCCCCACCCCCTTCCCAGCCCTCTTCTCAGACCTAGGACTCCCACTTTGCAAGTAGCCTGCTGTCTCAGCTGCAGGATCATGATGCCTGCCAATCCCCAGCATCCCTTTGCAGACCAGTTAAGCTCCTCCACTTGCTCTGCACACGTTCCTTTCCTGTTCTGGCTCTGGCCCAGGCCCGAGGGCTGCTTGCGGCCCAGCACAAACAGTTCAATCTCCAGAGGTAGCTGTGGGCCCCACCCGAGAGGGGCAGGACAGCCCTGGCTTGGGGTCTGAGCCGTGGGCAGACTGCCTTCCCAGTTCTGGGATCAGGCCCATCTCAGCCAGTGGGCAACTAGGGATAGGGGCCCCAGGACCGCCCCTCTCCCCACCTTCTCCAGAGCATCTGGTTGCGATTAGGGGCAGAGAAGGGAGAGGGGGCCGGCAAGGGTCCAGTAGGCACCAGCAGCCAAGAATGACTTAATTGGATAAAATGTCTAATGACAAACCAGGGCCCCACAGCAGAGTCCTGGCCCCAGCCCCAGGCCTGGTGCTGGCCAAGCCTTGTCTCAACCTCTGTCCTTGCTGGCTCCCAAGAGTTACCTCCAGTATTATGTCCTCAACTGTACAGTGATTGAGCATCTACTGTTTGCTAGACACTGAGGATACACCTTTGCAGAAGGTGGGGAGGGTCCTGGGGGAACTGGTCTACCAGGGAGACAGGCATGTAGTTACACCATTGGGGGATCTAGGAGAGAGGGTTACATCCAGGAGCTCTGGGGAGGGGTTGGGGCAGGCAGAAGTGGAGAAGGACATGTGACCCAGGGTGGGCCTGAAGCTGATGAATATCACAGGAAATCTCAGATCCATATCTCTGGTGATCTATGTCCCATAAACATGTCCATCATAGTGGTGACAATTGCAGTGACGATATAAGACACATCTTTTGAGACACAAATCTTTCTCAAAAGGAAAAGCCTGGTTCTCTGACATTTAGAATATATTTAATGACCTAGAGGAGACAGAAGAGAACAGTGAATCTAGGAATGGCTGCTAAATGGCCTGTGTGCGGCCGTTTTCCAATCCCCTGCCCTGGCAGACATTGTTAATTGATCATGACAATCCTTCCTGCTGCACACAGATGGAGCTTCCGAGTTTGTCTCTATTAGAGTGCTCCTAGCTGTCACTAATCGATTGGAGATGACTTTTGAGATGAAACCTATTTGCCATCCTTGATGGTGGCTAAGTTCCATGTTTTATGGAGAAAGGGACTCACCCAAGGGGCTTGCAGGTAGTCACAGGGCTAAACAGTGGTCCCCATCAATGGAGACATCTTCGACTGTCACAATCTGGGAAGAGATGCTACTAACATCTAGTGGGCAGAGGCCAGGGTGCTGCTGGACATGGCTGTGATGCTCAGAATAGCCCCCACAACAAAGAACTCTCCAGTCCAGAATGTTGATAGTGCTAATGTTGGGAAGCCCTGAACTAAAAAGAACTGTACTTTCTGGCTTCTAGTCCCCGGAGTCCCCTGGAAGGTGAGATTATGTGCCATTTCTGGTTAAGAAATAAGGAACTGGGGATCTCTGGGTGGCGCAGCGGTTTGGCGCCTGCCTTTGGCCCAGGGCGCGATCCTGGAGACCCGGGATCGAATCCCACGTCGGGCTCTGGGTGCATGGAGCCTGCTTCTCCCTCTGCCTATGTCTCTGCCTCTCTCTCTCTCTCTCTCTGTGTGACTATCATAAATAAATAAAAATTAAAAAAAAAAAAAAAAAAGAAATAAGGAACTGGTTAGGAATGTTCCAGAGCAAGTGGTTCTCACCCTTGTCTACAGAGTTTGGTTCAGGGCTTCTCAAAAGCTCCCCTGGGGATCATTTAAGCCTCCTAATGCCCAGGCCACACCACAGAACAATTATATCAGAACCTTTGGGGTGGGACCCAGACAAGGAATTTTTACAGTTCCGCCAGTGATTCTAGTGTGCAGCAGAGGTTGAGAAGAATCACCCCTTTGGAGGTTCAGAAGTTATCTCCATCCTTAACGTGTGTGAGGTTCTGTAACCTCTGTGAGCCCCTGATTCCCGTCTGCAAAATGGAAGTATCATATCTGCTGCGAAGGGTGGGGTGAGGGACGAGAGGTGTGCTGTGTGCAGAGTGTGTGGCATGGAGCTAGCTGTGGCTCTCAATGCAGGCGGGGTATCTCCTGCCCGTGCAGGTATTCAGTGATGGCACAGTGTTGGGGCCTCTGCTGAGTAAGTGGGCCGGTCCTCTCCTTGGACCTCTGGTCTGACTGCTGGCACTCAGTTTTCTGTCTCCTTTTCCCAGGTCAGGATGCAGGCCGAGGCTCTGGATGGGCTGCCAAGGGGTCCACACAGGGCTGGAGTCGGAGAGCCCGGGAGAGCCCTGGGCAGGTGTCGGAGTTGGACAGGACCCAGCTGAGCCAAGACCCGGGTGGGGGCACCCTGGCCATTGACACACTGCCAGATAACAGGACCAGAGTGGTGGTGAGTGCTGGGGGAACATGGAAGGGGAGGGAAGTGGTGGTGGGGGACCCCCAAGGTGCCCTATGTGTACTTGCCAGAGGCACAAGTCACATATCCTTTGGGACAGTCCTTGGATGTCAGCATGGAGAGGTGGAT
Organism: Canis lupus familiaris; assembly: GCF_011100685.1. Taxonomy (NCBI): domain Eukaryota; kingdom Metazoa; phylum Chordata; class Mammalia; order Carnivora; family Canidae; genus Canis; species Canis lupus. Next base: position 23,171,717 of record NC_049230.1, read on the forward strand.
CCCAGGGGAGGGGATGAGAGCAGGGCCCAGCCTTGGAGCATAAAATCTTTGCATCTCTGAGCTTCATAGATCGCCTACCCTTTTGTGAACCCAGAGAGGTAAAGTGACTTGCCCGAGGATGCACAGCATGTGCACAGGGTTCCTGACACTGCCTGAGGCCTCTGCTAAAATGAAGGTGGCCTATGAGTCACATCCAGCTGCCAGCTCAGACCCTTCTCCCCTTCCCATTTCTTTTTCGTTTTTAAAGATTTTATTAAAAAAAAAAAGATTTTATTTATTTATTCATGACACACACACACACACACACACAGAGGCAGAGACACGGGCAGAGGGAGAAGCAGGCTCCATGCAACATGGGACCCGATCCTGGGTCTCCAGGATCACACCCTGCGCCGAAGGCAGCGCTAAACCGCTGGGCCACCAGGGCTTCCCCCCCTTCCCATTTCTGCATCATTTACAAACTGCATAGCCCCAAAGGGTTAACAGCTGCAGAGGCTCAGGCTGCTTAGCCTCCAGGCAGGGCACAGAATAGAGAAGGCAATTAGGGAGAGTCTCCTCTGCCTGGGGCAGTAGTGAGGTGGTGGTGAAGGGAGGCCAGCAGGGTCAAGGCTCAGAGGAGCGTCGTCTACCCCCACTCTCTCCAGGAGGCTTTCTTTAGAGGAGGCTGATGGGGGCCTCTGTGTCTGTAGGTGCATCTGTCACCATGTGTGCGTGTGTTTGCACGTGTGTCTGAGAATTTTTGTGCATTATGTACGCTTGCCTGTGTGTCACCGTGGGCTGTCTCTGAGTATGTGTGATGAATGCACGTGACCGTACAAGTGTGAGCGTGCCCCTGGCCACACGTGTAGGCATCTATAGCTGAGATTGAATTCCCAGGATGCAGAAAAATTATGACATAAGAAGCAACAACAGGGTGTGCTTCTTGGCATACATTTCTTTATTTTATGTTCAAGAACGATCTTTTTACATCAAGGAAGTGCATGCAGATAGTCAAAAAGGTCAAATCGTGCTGAGGACGGAGAACAAAGCGCAGCAGAAAGCCCGGCCCCTCGCCCCGCCCGCCGCTCTGCACCTGCCCGCCCCTTGCTCTGGAGGCGCCCCTGGGGGCTGCCTCTCCTGGTGGTTACCACCATATTTCTAAGTAATTTACTTATGCTGTTGCCTTTTGATTAACTCATTTAGACATTATCTGTTGACTACCTGTTGTGTAGATGAAGATTTGTCTTTTATATACTCCCTCGAGTGTCATCCTACTCTCAATATTTTTGTTAAATCCATATGCTCTGCTTTATATCATGATAATCATGTAAATATTGTTCGCCACTCATCCAAGCAGGAAAATATCATTGTTTACTTTCTTGTATAATTTTTGGTTTTCCAAAAGTTGGATCTTTGCCCCAACCCCCGTTTGCTTAATTTTCTGTACTTACCTTGGCTATATATTTTCATATATCCACTGGCCTCAAATAGAATTTTTAGCGTGGTCCAACCTGTCTGCTTCCCTCCCCCACCCTTGGAAACCTCTCTCCTGTGGCCCTGCCCAGACCTGGGCTGGCTGCTGGCTCACTCGCCCACCTGTCCACCATGGGACCCCTCTCTCTTCTGAGGTTGGAACCCCCTTATCTGTCTCCTGTTGGGTGCCCTATTTTCTCTCCGGTTGGAACTCTGTGCCTTCTCTTTCCTGCTTCTCCCCCTTGTTTGTTTAGCTTCTTGAAAAAGGTTACATGGAAAATTCTTTAGAGAGCTCGCATGTCTGAAGATGCCTTTATTCTGTTCACACTGATTGATGGTCTGGCTGAATAGAGAATTCTAGATTAAAAATAATTTTCCTTCAGAAGTTTGCAGGCATTATCTTCTGGCTTCCAGTGTCACTGTTGAGAGATTTGATGTCATTCCTACTCTTGTTCTTTGTTTATAACTGCTTTCCCCCCATTCTGGAAGCTTTTGAGGGTAGAACCCCAGCATTCTGAAGATGCAGTGATTTGTCCTGCCTCTAGCTCTTTTTTTCTCCTGCTGTGCTGGACGTATGATGCAGTATTGCAACCTAGGACTTGCATTTACCAGTTCTGGAAAGTCCTCTTGTTTTATTTCTTTGAAATTCTTCTCTCTGACTATCCTTCTTTTTCTATAATTCCCTTTGATTAAATGTCCATCTGAGGGATTGACCCTTCAACTTCCTTCTGTCTTCTATTGTCTTTCCCTTTGCCTTTGTGGTGGTGGTCCATTTTCTGGGAGATTTTCTCAACCTTTTTTTTTTTTTAAGATTTTATTTATTTATTTATTTATTTATTTATTTATTTATTTGAGACACAGAGAGAGGCAGAGACATAGGCAGAGGGAGAAGCAGGCTCCCTATGGGGAGTCCAATGTGGGACTCCATCCCAGGACCCCAGGATCATGACCTGAGCCAAAGGCAGACGCTCAACCACTGAGCCACTCAGGTGTCCCCCTCAACCTTATTTTCTTAATGTTACTGATCTTTTTTCCTACTTTCATATTTTTAATCTCCAAGAGCTCTTTATTATTTTCTGATTTCTTCTCATTTTAAGGGAAAAAAAGCATTGTGTTCTTGTATCACGGATGTGATATCTTTTCTGTCCTAAGATATTTTTTTCAAAGAGTTTATTTATTTAGCTGACAGAAATCTAGAGTTAGAGAACCACAAGCAGGAGTGGGGGAGGAGGAGGAATAGCAGAGGGAGAGGGAGAAGCAGCCTTTCCACTGAGCAAGGAGTCAGACACCCGGCTGGATCCCAGGACCCTGGGATCATGCCCTGAGCCAAGGCAGATGCTGAAATGACTGAGTCGCCCAGGTGCCCCTGTCTTAGGATATTTTATTTATTTAGTTAGTTATTTTAAAAAGATTTTATTTATTTTTATTTATTCATGAGACACACACACACACACAGAGGCAGAGACATAGGCATAGGGAGGGAGCAGGGTCATAAATGCTTTGAACTCTCCCTCTGTCTGCTTCATTTCCATGACTTCTTTTTCCTTTTACCTCAGGCTCTGACATGGCTTGGCACTATTACTGATCCTGTCTTTATTTAGAATTTTGATATTTGGTTCATTATGGATTTTCTTGCATTCATTTCTATTATATTTTAAAATATTGCATTTAGGACACCAGGGTGGCTCAGTGGTTGACACTCTGCCTGTATCTCTGTTTCTGTGTGTCTCTCATGAATAAATAAATAAATAAAACCTTTAAAAAAAGAATGTGGGCAGCCTGGTGGCTCAGCGGTTTAGTGCCGCCTTCAGCCCAGGGCATGATCCTGGAGACCTGGGATCGAGTCCCACGTTGGTCTCCTTGCATGGAGCCTGCTTCTCCCTCTGCCTGTGTCTCTGCCTCTCTCTCTCTCTCTGTCTCTAATGAATGAATAAATAAAGTCTTAAAAAAAAAAAGAATGCATTTAAATATTCTCTGGCTTGATGGCTGAGTTTGTTGGTGCCAGTTTAAATGTTGTACCTGAGGTCAGAGCCCCCCTGCCTCACCTAATCTCTCTCTGAGATGGAACCTGGTAGCACCTCAGAGAATGAAACCCCAACTCTCTTCCCATTCTGCCCTGTTTTCTCCATCCTGGAGAACCAGGGAGCCATAGAAGGCCTGGGCAGGAGAGGAATCCTGGGTAAGGGAGCCGCCAGACACGCTTCCCTCCCCTCAGCTTTATTGGGCCATCAGTTAAAGAATTGATACTTGCTCTGGGCCAGATGCCATGGTCAAAGGGCCATGTCCCAGTCAGTCCATGCAAAGAGGATCTTGCAGAAGAGAGCCACAGAAATGTGGACTTCTGGAAGCAATTGTCTGTGGACATCCAGAAAGGGACAATGGGGATCATTAAGAGCCAGTATAGACTTAATAATTCTCCCAGAACTTAAAAAACAATACAGGGGCGCCTGAGTGGTTTGGTTGGTTAAGTGTCTGCCTTTGCTCAGGTCATGATCCTGGGGTCCTAGGATGGAGCCCCGCACTGGGCTCCTTGCTTTTTCTCCCTCTCCCTCTGCCCCTCCCCATCCTTGTGCTCCCTCTCTAATAAATGAAATAAAATAAAATAAAGGAACACATAAATTCTTGGGCTCCACCCTGGGATGACTAGTTCAGAAATGTTGGAGATGGAGCATGGGAGTTAATTTCTTTAAAAATTCCCATGTGAGCTCCTAGCTGGCTTAGTGGTTGAGCGTCTGCCTTTGGCTCAGGTCGTGATCCTGGGGTCCTGGGATCAAGTCCCACATTGAGCTCCCTGCAGGGAGCCTGCCTCTCCCTCTGCCTGAGTCTCTGTCTCTCTCATGAATAAACAAAATCTTTAAAAATAAATAAAAAAATAAAAGTTCCTGTGTGATTCTGATGGTCATCTAAGTGTGGGAACTTCTGATCTGTATTATTTCAAACCAATTTTAAAATCAGTTACTAGAATGATCAGCAGAACATGAAGTTTTCTCAGGTGCCATGTGGCTGTACTTGACTACATGACTTCTGCCATCCCTGGAGCATCGTGGCCCCCTCCACAGCCACACATCTAGAGTCCACGTGAGGGAGCAAGCCCCCACCTGGCAGGACACACCTCTGTGCCCAGCTCTGCCTGTGAGACAGGAGGATCAGATGTCTACCTTAGCTGAAAGAGAGTTCAGATGTCAGATTGGGATCCAGAAGACTGCCTTGGCAGGCTGAGTGATAGTCGGCTTCGTGCCAGATGAAACTACCAGGATAAATATAAATCCTGGCACTTAAGTTTAAAATAAGGTGGGAGAGATGTGGCTTAGCGACAGTTCATGAGGAAAAGATGTGGGGCTCCTCACCGCTCGTAGGCTGGAGATGAGTCAGGAGTGTGAAGTGGCTGCCAAGGACGGAGGTGGGAAAGCTGACTGCGTTAATGGAAACTGATGGAAACCCACAGAAACCTGGGAACCAGTGCTAGGGCGCTAGAGACCATATGGGGTATTTCTTGGCCTGACCATAAGCTGAAGCTCTTTTAGATGGTTTTAGATGGTTATCTAGATGGTTATCTGAAAATCAGAGGAGTCCAGAATGGTTGAAGGAGCTTGCGGGCATTTAGCCTGATATAGAGAAGGCTCTAGATACAGCTGTTTTCTCGTAGCTGCAGGGCTGTGACTGCTGCAGAGGGAATAGACTTTTTCTCCATAGAACTTATCACTTCCTGCACCAAATTATCTATTTCTGTGTTTATATTGCCTGTCCTCCTCCCTGGAATGGAAGCCCCGTGAGACCCAAGATTTTTATGACTGCCCCCAGGGCCTGGTACACAGTAGGAGCACCTCCTTTGAAGGAGCATAGGAAGCAGGGATTTCCTCATCCCCAGAAGCCTCAGAAGACGGGGTTGTTGAAGAGAAGACGTAGTGCTGGGGTTTATCCTTCGACTCAGTGCCTCCAAGGACTCCAACTCAACTGACTCTTGGGTTCCCACACACATAAGAGAACGGCAGGGATCCCTGGGTGGCTCAGCAGTTTAGTGCTGCCTTCAGCCCAGGGCGTGATCCTGGAGTCCCAGGATCGAATTCCACATCGGGCTCCCTGCAAGGAGCCTCCTTCTCCCTCTGCCTGTGTCTCTGCCTCTCTCTGTGTCTCTCATGAATACATAAATAAGATCGTAAAAAAAAAAAAAAAGAGAGAGAGAGAGAGAGAGAACAGCAGTGCTTACACATGCCACATGTGTGTGCTTGTCTGTGACCCAAGTGGTCTCATGTCCAGGGCCTCAGGGAGGCCTGTGCTCCATTCCTTCCTGGAACCCCCTAGACCTTGCACTGAGCAGTGTTCAGTGGGGGACACTGATGATCACCTCACAGCTGGGCCTCAAGCCCCACCCCCTGCCCAATTGACATCCAGGCTGTGTGCCCACTCTGCCCAGGACAGTAGGTAGCCTCAGCCACTCAGGAGCCCAGTAAAGGGCCCTGGAGACACCTGCTTCTCCTGGGTCTGCTCAGTGTCTCTGAGAGCTGGGGTCTATTTGAGCAGAGGAAAGGATGATCTAGACCAAGACTTGGTGGCATTGGACTAGGCAGGAGGGGAGTGATGGGAAGAGGATATTTCAGCGTATTTGGTTTGGTCTGTTTCAGAAGGTTTTTTTGAGCCTCACCAGGAAAACGTTTCTGCTACTTACCTATCACAGCCTGATTCACGCCTCTGCTCTAGGGCCGTACTGAGGGGCTGAGGGCCTGGCAGCTGGGGTTCCATTCCTTTTGCTGCCCCACACACCTACCCAGAGTCCTCTCATCTTCCTTTTTGTCCTTCAGTACACCCTCCTGGCTGTGGGCTTCCCTTCTGTCTCGGGCCCTCTGCCCAGCCCCGATCCTAGACCTTCCCTGCCCAGTCCCTCTGACCATCTTCCTGTCTTGCCCCCTCTGGCCCAACCCTTTCTTCACGGTCTCTTCTTCCCAGATCCCTGCCCAGACTCCCTACCCAGCCCTCCCACCTGGCCCCTCTGCCCAGCCGCCCTGACCAGCATCCTCTGCTCAGCCCCTTCTGCCCAGCACCCTAGGCTGGCCACCTTGCCACGATGCTCTGTCCAACTCAGATCTTGTTTTGAGACCTTGAGGCATCCAGCCCACACTCCCAGGGTGAGCTGACAGCTCCGAGGCCCTGGCCAGAGCTTTCTCTTTAGATTTTAATCTCATGCCCTGCTCTACCACCATGCCCCAGTGGAAATAAGACTCTTGTCTGGACCAGGCTTTCTAGAGATTTTTCCACCAAGACCAGTTCTGAGGCCCTGGAACACTGGGAACTTTTTTGAGGGGGTGGGTTAGGGCTTGGGGGGAACTACAGTGCTAGGTCAGAGACCCTGGGTTGTGGCTCAGTTTATTCCGAGAAGATGGAAAGGGGAAGGAAGCCTTGGAGAAAGTTCTTCCATCCTTCCATCCTGGATTGCCAATCATAGTCCAAGGTTTTCTTGGTTCTGTGTTTCAGATCTAGGCCAGAGTTTGGGAGGAACCAAGCTTGAGAATGTTCACATTTGGAGGTTCCCCTTTAGTAGAATATTTTCTCCATGGTAAGAAAGACTCCCTCCTCCCACCTCCAGTCTTCCCTAGGGTCCCGCTTCCCTAAGTTCCTCTCCTCTCTGGCCAAGCAAAACTTACCCACTCTTTCCCCCCATGGTGGGCCGAGGAATCCTGAGGGACCATGGTCCCATGGGGTCTAAGATGACGGACAGCGAGAGGGACAAATGAGTGCAATACCTGCCTGGTTTCTACAACCTCCCAAAGGATGCAGTTCCTAAAAAGGAGACTTCTAGAAGGTCTCCTCCCCAGATGGAGGGGCCTGGGCAAGATGGCACAGACAGACTAATAGCACAGATAGCCAAAGAGCAAGCAGTGCTCATGGAAGGACCATGCCAGTGGGCTCAGGGGAAGGGATGAGGTGGGGAGGCCGCACCTGGAGAATCCTGTGTGTGGTGTGTGAGGTGGATGGAGGGAGGGGAAGGCCAGGAAGAGAGAAGAGAGAAGAGAGAAGATAAGAGATTTTGTAAGAAGAAGAGGTGTTTGGGGGACACCTGGGTGGCTCAGCAGTTGAGCATCTGTCTTTGGCTTAGGTCGTGATCCTGGGGTTCAGGATCGAGTCCCACATTGGGCTCCCTGTGAGGAGCTTGCTTCTCCCTCTGCCTGTGTCTTTGCCTCTGCCTCTCTCTCGGTATATCTCATGAATAAATAAATAAAATCTTTTAAAAAAAGAAGAAGAAGGGGTGTTTGGGGAGGTGGGAGGTGGAGTGCAGGTATCCAGTCTCCAGCACTGTGGAAACAGCCCAGCAGCCCTGGTCTTGGCCCTGGTATGACCCTGAGCTGGATGCTTAGCCCCTCAATTAATGAACCCAGCATTGGGAATCCCTGCAAGCCCCTGGTAGCTTCGAATTTCCCAAATGGAGTGGGAAATACTGATCTCACGGGGTAGATATTCAAAAGCAAAATGCGAGGCATGTGATGAGTTCTCTGATCCTATCTTTTCCCCATTTGCCCCCTCCGGGCTCAGTAAGGGTGCCAAAGACCCCCCCCACCCTGGCTGCTCAGCCCTAGGACGTCCACCTCCTACGACAGTTCTTGTTGATCCTTTTCCTTTCCCTTGGGCAGGTTCATTGGTTGGTTGGTTGGCTTCTTTCTTTCTTTCTTTCTTTCTTTCTTTCTTTCTTTCTTTCTTTCTTTCTTTCTTTTTTTTTGTGTTGAAGTGAGATTTACATAACATAAAGTTAACCATTTTATTTTTTAAAGATTTATTTATTTGAGAGAGAGAGAGACAGAGAGAGAGAGAGAGAGAACGCACAATGGGGGTAGGGCCAGAGGGAGACGGAAAGAGAGAACCCCAAGCAGACTCCCTGCTGAGTATGGGGCCCTGAAGCAGGCTCAATCCCACAACCCATGGAGTCATGACCTGAGCCAAAATCATAAGTTGGATACTTAACTGACGGTGCCACCGTAGTGCCCACATAAAGTTAACCATTTTAAAGTGAAGTATATTTAATACATTCACAATGTTGTGCAACCATCACCTCTATCTAGTTCTAGAACGTTTTTTAAAAGATTTTATTTTTATTTATTTGAGTGATCAAGAGAGAGCACAAGTGAAGGGAGGGGCAGAGGGAGAAGCAGACTCCTCACTGAGCAGGAGCCCGATGTGGGGCTCCATCCCAGGACCCTGGGATCATGACCTGAGCTGAAGGCAGATGCTTAACTGGCTGAGCCATGGAGGTGCCCCTAGTTCCAGAACATTTTCATCACCCCAGAAGGAAATGCTGTACCTTTAAACAGTTGTTCCCTACCTACCCCTCTTCATCTCCTAGCACCCACCAATCTGTGTTCTATTTCGTTACCTATTCTGGATGTCTCACATATAAATGAAATCACATGATATATGATCTTTTGTGGCTGGTTTCTTCCACCTAACATGATGTTTTCAAGTCTCATCAGCTATTTATGGCTGAATACTATTCCATCGTACAGATATACCACAATTTGCTGATTCATTCATTTGTTGATGGGGTATTTCTGCCTTTTGGCTATTGTGAATAGTGCTGCGGTGAATGTATGTCCATGTATTTGTTTGAGGACCTGTTTTCAACTATTTGGGCCATATACCTAGGAGTGGAATTGCTGTGTCATATGGCTACTCTATGTTTAACATTTTGAGGAATTTCCAAACTGTTTTCCATGATAGCCAAACCACCTTACACTCTTATCAGCAACATATTGAAGATTTAGAATTCTCCACATCCTTGCCAACACTTGTTATTGTCTTTCTTTTTATAAATCATAACATCCCAGTAGATCTAATATGGTATTCATTGTGGTTTTGCTTTGCATTTCCTGAAAGACTAATGATGTTAAGCATCTTTTCATGGGCTTGTTGGCCATTTGTATATCTTCAGAGAAATGTCTACTTAAGTCCTTTGCTGCTTTGCCCATTTTTTAATTGGGTCATTTGTCTTTTTTGTGTTGGGCAAATTTTTTAACCTCTCTTCATTGTCAAATGGGGATGCTATTGTCTAAATGTAATTGGAAAGATGTCCTATAGGAGTCTATAACAAAGGCCTGGCACAGGGTCAGGAATGATAAACATTAGCTGACTCTGAATTAGGCTCTGGTCTAATTAGGTGGCCAGTCATCTTGGTTTTCCCAGAATGGTCTTGGGTTTCACAGTGAACATCCAGCATCCTGGGAAATTGCAGTAGCAGGCAAACTAGGACAGCTGGTCACCCTACTGTGGTCCCAGGTACAGTAGATACTAGGTGTCCTTGCCACATCTTTGCTCCAAACCTCATATTCCTCATCTGAGGTAAGATGGAACTGAGAATGGCTCGTGGAGTTGTTCTAAAAATCAGGTGAGGGACGCCTGGGTGGCTCAGGGGTTGTGTGTCTGCCTTCAACTCAGGGCATGATCTCGGGTCTGGGGATCAATTCCTGCATGGGGCTCCCTGCGGGGAGCCTGCTTCTCCCTCTGCCTATGTCTCTGCTTCTCTGTGTCTCTCATGAATAAATAAGTAAAATCTTAAAAAGAAATCAGATGAATTAATTGGTTGAAAGTTAACCAGAAAGGCAGGCAGGGGAAGGTAGTACTTTTCCCCTAGATCTTACCTGGAAGTGTAAAAAGAGTATGCTAGCAGCCACAGATGTCTTCCTGGCCTTGGCACTTCAGGTGCTGTGCTTCATAGCCTCACTACTCGAAGTTTGGTGGGGGAACAGCAGGCTTGGCAACAGCTGGGAATCTATTAGAAATGCAGAACCTCGGGGTGCCTGGGTGGCTAAGCATCTGCCTTCAGTTCAGGTCATGATCCCAGAATCCTGGGATTGAGCCCCGTGTTGGTCTCCCTGCTGAGCAGGGAGCCTGCTTCTCCCTCTCCTCTTGTGCTCTCTCTCTTTAATAAATAAATACAATCTTAAATAAATAAATAAATAAATAAATAAATAAATAGAAATGCAGATGCTCAGGGGCACCTCACTGGCTCAGTCCACAGAACGTGCGGCTCTTGATCTCAAGGTTGTGAGTTCCAGCCCTACAATGGATGTAGAGATAACTTAAAAAAATAAAAAAATAAAAAATAAAGAAATGCAGAAACCCAGGCTTTGCTGAATCAGAATCTGATTCTCAGGTGATTTGGATGCTCAGTAAGGTTTGAGAAGCATTATAACTAAAGTTTTAAAGCAGTGGAAACCATCCTGGAGGTGGAAAGTACATCAATAAATTCATTACAGGAATATTTATGAGAGCATAAAAATTAGAAGCTATCTGAATGCCCAAAAATAGGGAATTAGTTAAGAAAATTGTGGGATTCCTTCTGAGTGGATGGCCAGGAAGCCATTAGAAATGATGGGTTTTTTAAAAATTGTATTTATTTATGTATTCATGAGAGACACAGATAGGCAGAGGCAGAGGGAGAAGCAGGCTCCACGCAGGGAGCCCAATGTGGGACTCGACCCCAAGGACTCCAGGATCATGCCCTGAGCCGAAGGCAGATGCTCAACCACTGAGCCACCCAGGCATCCTAGAAGTGATGGTTAAAAGACCATGTTTAGATATCATGAAACCTGACAGAAGTAGTCCACACAACTGGATGATCAGCAGTATTATAACCATGTGAAGTTCTACACATATGGAAAAGGCTAGAAGGAAATATGCCATCATGGGACTGGATGAGGGATGGGGGAGGTCCGTTTTTGTTTTTGGTTTGCCTGGTCCTGATTCTGTGTGGTGATATGATATATATATTTATGCTGTTAAAAATCCCTGTTGGCTGATATTCCTCCTCATGTTGAATCAGTGTCAGGATAAGATGATTCTTCCGTTTCCTGTTGAGGACATTGAGAAATGCTTTGTCTAGAAAGCTGCTCTTCACTCTCTTCCTGAGCCTGGTCCAACCCCCCACTTCCAGGGCTTTCGTAGGTCAGTCCCATCCATCCTGACACCTCTCTATGCTAGGCCCTCAGCACTGATGCCAATACCCCTTTCTCTGGCCTGGGTCCCTCCCTTTCCACGATAGACCTGCTTTCTGTACTTCGTGATGACAGGTATTCTGTGTGGGTTTATTTTAACCTGAGGCTTGAATACTCCCAGAGGGCAGATGGAGGTTATTATGTGGATATATGAGGTAAGGGAAAATAATAATAAAAGGCAGTGTTACAGGAGCCCTTCCTGAGTGCAGACCTCATCCTATGGCCTTACATTTAATTCACCCACCTACCTGAGGGGGTAAATATTTCTAACACTGTCTTGGAACAGAGAGGTGAAGTACTTGCCTCAAGTTGCACAGCTAGTGAATGGCAGAGGCAGGACAAGAGCCCAGGTCTTTTCTGCCTTTGGAAGTCCAAGGGTTGGAGCACTGTCTCATCGTGGATGAGAATGCCTGGCACATTGGTCCAGACAGGGGGTGTTTCTAGACCAGTGCTTTCCAAAGCTTATTGTGCAAAAGAATCCCTTGGGGAGCCTGTTCAAATTTGGATTTTGATCCAGCAGGTTTGGGATTGGGCTCGGGATTCTGCATGTCCAGTGAGCTCCCAGGTAATGCAGATGCTGCTGGTCCCTGGGACACATTTTGGGGAACAGGGATCTGAGAACATTCCTATGGGTCTTGTAAGGCTTCATGGCTTGGTGGAGTCAGGGAATGGGATGCCCCCTCCCCCAGCAATCCCATCAGCACCTCCTGGGTCGGGCCCAGCTGCCTGGAACACTGTCCCGAAAAGCCTGGCTGGCCAGATCTCTCCAGCAGGCCCTGCAGAGTGCCCTTGGTTGCCTGCCCCAGCATTTTCACCTGCCAGTTGGCTGGCAGTTGATGGGTCGATGGTGACAGCTTAGCCTGAGTTCCTGTCCAGAAACGTCTTGAGCTCAGCCAAGGTAAATGCTGCCCCGCTGTCAGAAATGAAGTGCCTGGCGGGCTCCAGGCATGAATAATTGAGGCAGAAGAGACATTGTAACAGCAGACGTTTAGGACGGAGCTGGGGTTGGTTTGGAGGAGACAGCCTCCACAATCAAAACCTTTTTTGGAAAGGTCCAACAAAATCATTGTAATAGCTCCTACTTAGCGAACACCTACTGTGGACCAGGCACTGGGCTAAGAGCTTTACATTGCTCTGTTTTGTCTAATCCTTTCAAGAACTCTGTGCAGGAGGTTACTGACGAGGGACTGAAGCTGAGAGGAGAGTAATGTTTGGCACTAACTACTATGTAGCGGAGCCAGTGTTTGAACTTGGGTCTGACTCCACAGCCCTTGCCCTTGATCCTAGAGCAGTGGTTTTCAAAGTGCACCCCATGGAACCCTAAGGGTTCACAGAGGCGCTTCTTACACAAGCTGCTGTGGGTTGGAGGGTGGTGGAGAAGGAAGTAACAGCAGGCTGGGCTCCAGGCCCTTCTTTCCTTCCCCCGGAATGGCCATACTTGGATATGATTTATGTCCTGAGCTTCCACAGAAGATTAATTGGAAGAAAGGATTCCATGAGCAAAAATGTTTGAAATCCACATCGTGCTGCCTCCCAGAACGAATATGGATTATTGACCAGGGCTTCTTGCACGCATTTCAAGGAAACACAGTTCCCTTTGGTGGACTTGCCAAATAGTCTGGCTCAGGATATGCCCCCTGACCCTCTGTAATGTTAGGCTACCCCTGTCGTAGCTTCTGGCCTCCAGGTCCGCAGGGTCTGGAGGGCCACCCTCAGGGGTAACAGGACTGCCCCAAAGACAGCAGGTGTGATGCAGTGATGGTGAATTCCTGGGATGAGTTCACAGCCCAGGCACGGCCCCTAAATCCCTTTAGGAGTCGCATGTATATGGATTACAGTGAAGAAGCCCTCAGATTGACAGGCCTAAGGAGGTCTCCTCTTGGGACTTTGCTTGTATTAGTTAGGATACAGATTCAGTTCTTGTAACAAATGTTAAATTGATGAGGGACAGGGGTGTGAGAGTTTATTCTCCTACATGTAATAGTGTGAGTATAAGTAAGCAGGGATCGATGTAGTGTCTCCATGGTGTTGGGAACTCAGCTTCCCTCTATCTTGCTACCTGCTGCTCTGCAACATGTGCCTTCTCAGTTGTGGTCCACGATGGCAGCCCATTCCTACTGAGGACAACTGTTTTGCTGGTCTTCCATTGGCTGGCCATAGTCTCGTAGCCCCACTTAGCTGTAGGAGGGCTGGGACACGTAGTCTTAGCTGGGTGGCCATGTGCCTAATGGAAACTAAAGGAAGAAAGAAAGAGTGGTTAGGGGGAAGCATTTATCCATCTCTGTCACGGGTGGACTTCGTATATCAAAATTGATGATGTTGGCAGCAGCGGGAGCAGGACCTGTAGTAACAAATGGGAAGTGCCCCCACAGTCAGTCAAGAAGCTGGCGGTGGGGGCATCTGGGTGGCTCAGTGGGTTAAGTTTCTGCCTTTGGCTCAGGTCATGATCCTGAGGTCCTGGGATCGAGCCCAACATCCAACTCCCCATGTAGTAGGGAGCCTGCTTCTCCTTCTCCCCCTCCTGTTTGTGCTCACTCACTCTCTGTCTACTAAACAAATAAAATCTTAAAAAAAAAAAAAGAAAAAGAAGAAGCTGGCAGTGATTGACTTTATAGAAGAAAACCATGGCAGCCTGGGTGTTGTCAGGGAAAATTCTCCCAGAAATTGGTTTTCCCACTTCTCTCTTCCCATTCAGATTCTCACCGTCTATGCTGGTAAAGAACTGCCTAGGGTCTCCCTGGAAGGCGCTCAGATCACCCCATGAACAAGACTCCTCTAGTTAGTGTCCTTTTGGTTCTGAGGAGCTGTTTGAATTGTGTCACGAGAAAGGTTTATAATGAGGAGTTAGAGACCTACCATGGGATGGAGATGACAGGTGGCCTGCCCTCAGGGACCTGGCAGTCAGAAACCAGGGCTGCTTTCCTTCTCTCCACGCCCACTTCCATTCTTGTCTCCTTTTCACCCATCCAGTGTATATTTATTGAAGCCAGATGCATGTAAGGCCTTCCTTCTCCTCTCTGTGGACAAGCAGTCACATTTAGGACTCTGGTGACCCAGAGTCACCCATGTCCTACACTTGCTGCCAGGGGGAGCCAGGGTTTCTCTTCCTTGCTTGGAAAGAGTCTCCCTAGCTAGCTTCAATTCCTCAGGGAAGAGCTTGAGGAGTCAGGGGACTTCCTCCTGTGTGCAGGACGTGACAGCTTTGGAATGCTTTCCGTAGGCTTGGATTCCCAGAGGAGGCAGCTGGTCCCTTCCTAAGTGGCTTATGTATCACCTTCTGTCAGTACTGAGGGAAGATGTCCTGGTCACCACCCCACATGTTCTCAGCACAGCCTCGGGCCCCCTCAGCCGCAGGATCCTTGTGACTGAACTAATTCAGCAGGCAGATCCTAACACTTACCATATGCCAGGTGCCAAGCCTTACACTAGGTAGGTTCTGCAGGTGAGAAGATGAACATGACACAGTCCCCTTAGCCCTGTGCCCCAAAAAAGACCCACGCTGGTTCTTCTGATGCAAGAGATTTTAACCAATGACTAAAGAGTGGCCCACGTCACCTTCCAGTGGGGGCAGCTACTTAAAAACCCAAGAAACAACAGAGGGAGGAGAGGCCATTGCCTTTGAGTGAGACTGGCCTGGTTTCAGCTGGGGCCAGTGAGATGCGTCCCCAGTCACCCCCACCCTTTGCCATCTTAGCTGAGGCAGCAGACACATGTTAGCATCTGTTTGGGCTTCCCAACTGCAGAGCGTGGCTTCTGCCCAGGGCCCTCATTTCTCATGCCTAGAGGTTTGGCGAAAGCTCTCACCAGGTGAGTCCCAGGAACCAGGTGATAGAAACCAGACCCTTCTCCAAGCTTCCAAGCAGCTGTTTTAAACACAGGTCTGCTCAGGTTCCTAGGAGGGAGCTGCATTTGGTTGACTCCCAACATACCTGCCAGGGTCTGTTCTTGGCTGCTGTCCTGCTTTGTTTGGTAACACGATCCCATTCTGGTCACCAGGATGTGTGGTGGTAGCAGTAAAACAGAGAGAGGATAAGCAGGCATTTGATGGACTAGGCTTTGTGACCATTCATTCATAGCAGATCCTCCAAATGAGCATATATTCTGTGCTTAACCATCATAGGTAAAGGCAAATCTCGCCTGTGGAGAATGTATGGTCTCACAAGAAAGGCAGGGGTGGAGGTAATAAGTCTAAACAACTAAACCATCACAAGTATGCAACATATTGAGAGGGAGAAACCCAGGGTGTGATGAGGGGAGGTTCTCCTGAGCTAGTGAGTGCTGAACTGAAAGGATGAGAAGGAGTCAGCTCCTGAATGGAGTGGGAAAGAGGTTTTGAGGTGCAGAAGGTACAAGGCCCTGAGGCAGACCAGTCTTGGTAATTTCAGAAGCTGAAGAAGCCCAGCAGGGCTGGAGCACAGAGAGCAGGGGCACAAGAGGTGGTAGGTGGAAGCCAGACTACCACGTGTCAGGAGGATTTGTGTTTTTGTGTAATAGACAGCTGAATCCAAGGACTTACTGAGCATCTCTCCAACATATCCTCAGGAACCCAGGTTCTGTCTTGTTCTTGTGGCTCTTGTTCTTATCCTCACAAGATGGCTGTTGAAGTTCCAGCCATCGTATCTGCATTCCAGGCAGGAATAAGGAGAAGAGCAAAGGTAAGAGGGACAAAGAGTCAAACGTGACCTGCAGGAGAGTCTTCATTTTATCTTGTTAGCCAGCCTATATCACATGGTAACCCTTAAGACATCCAGGGAATGAGGATTTTTAGCTGGTTACTTTGCTGCTTGCTATAGGTCCAATGTTCTGTTAACAAAGAAGTCGGGGTGGTGGTGGTGGATATAGGATAGGTATGTCAAGAGTCTGCCGCACAGAGCTTTGTAGGTCATGGTAAGGAGTGTGGTCTTCGTTCTGAGGCAGCTGGGGAACCATAGAATGTTCTATGCAGGGTGATGATATGGAAGGGGGAGACAATTCAGGGGTGCCCTCCTTAAGCCACAGCAACACGTAGATTTGGGCCTATATGTTAGTTTCCTAGAGATCCTATAATACATCACCACAAACTTGGTGTTTTAAAACAATAGAAATTTATTCTCACAGTTTTGGGTGCTGGGAGTCTGAAATCAAAGTGTCAGCAAAGCCATACTCCCTCGGAAGGCTCAAGGGGAGAATCCTGCCTTGCCTATTCTGGTGGCTCCTGGCTTTCCTTGGTGTTCCTTGGCTTGTAAGCTACATCACTCCAATCTCTGCCTCTGTCATCACATGGCCTTCTTCCCCGTGACCCCTTTGTGTCTGTATCCAAATCTCTCTCTTATAAGGTGGCATAGTTGGTTAAGCATCCAACTCTTGGTTTCAGCTCAGGTCCTGATCTTAGGGTCATGAGATTGAGCCACACGTGGGGCTCTGCAGTCAGCAGGGAGTCTGCTTAGGACTCTTTCTCCCTTTCCCTCTGCCCCTCTCCGCCTCTCTCTCTCAAATAAATAAAATCTTAAACAAACAAACAAACAAACAAACAAACAAACAAAAACAATGTGAGCACCCACCATTGGATTTAGGGCCCACCCTAATCCAATTTGACCTCACCTTGACTATACTTGCAAAGATTCTACTTCCAAATAATGTCTTATTCATAGACATTAGGACTTGAGCATATCTTTTTTTTTTTTGTAGATTTTATTTATTTGAGAGAGAGAGAGAGAGAGAGAGAATGCGTACAAGCGGGGAGAAGGGGCAGAGAGAGGGGGAGAAGCAGGCTCCTTGTTGAGCAGATGTGGGGCTGGATCCCAGGACCCTGGGATCATGACCTGAGCAGAAGGCAGACCCTTAACTGACTGAACCACCCAGGTGCCCTTTGAACATACTTTTTTGTGGACACAAACCTGCAGGGCATGCATAAGGACTAAAGAACCGGCTAGAGACCCTGCTCTGCTCTGTGGGGCCATTCATTTACCCCTCACCCATAGAGACAGCCCAGGAATTTGGGACGGCCATACTCACAATCTCAGGATTGTGAATTCAAGTCCTGCATCAGGCCCCACCTGGACTTGGAGCCTACATTTAAAAAGAGAGAGAGAGAGAGGTTGAGAACTCCCATCTCCCACAGATGGTGGGGGCTATTTGCAAAGGATAGACGTCCTCCCAGGGCAAGTAGTGGGAGAAGATCAATAAGAAGGTGATGTTTAGGGCAGCCCCAGTGGCTCAGCGGTTTGGCGCTGCCTTCAGTCCAGGGCATGATCCTGGAGACCTGGGATCGAGTCCCGTGTCGGGCTCTCTGCATGGAGTCTGCTTCTCCCTCTGCCTGTGTCTTTGCCTCTGTGTGTGTGTGTGTGTCTCATGAATAAATAAATAAAATCTTAAAAAAAAAAAAAGAAGGTGATGTTTAAGTGGAGCATCGACAAAGTGGGGATATGCCTGGGGAGGAAGGCAAGGAGGTCATTCCAGGCAGGAGGATCAGCATGTGTGACCACTGGTGGCCTGAGGGGAGTCTGGGCTGATGAGTGGGTGCACAAGGATGTACAGGGTAATGAGAGAAGGCAAGAGCAGTGAAGCTGGAGAAATTGGAGCTGACTCCTGATGAGACTACGGTTTGGGTTTTGTCTGGAGGACAGTGGGAGCCCCAGATGGCTTGTGAGCACAGTGATGTGGCCTTGCACGTGCTTTAGATTTGTTTGACAGCTGCACCGAGGGTAGGTGGAGGGGTGGGCCGTCTGGAGGCTGGAGGGGAGGAACCAGGCAGTGGCGGTGGGGAGATCCCCCTCCCCCGCCACACCATCCTTCTTCTGCTCATCTTCTCCCTACCCTGCCCCGACCCCAGGTCCCCAGAGCGTGTCACTTGTCAGAAGAGCAGAGTCTGCCTCTTGGCGGGTGCAGGGAACAGGCATCCCTCGTCCCTGCTCATGCTGGGCCCAGGGCAAGGGCCGGCTGGGCAGCTGGCAGGTTGGCAGGAAGAACATGGTCCGCTCTGCTGTGTCTGCAGCCACTGTCACTGGACAGCCTGATTAATGACCCACTGCGCCCGGGCCTCCTCACGGGTCAGCAGCCCCATCTCTGCAGCCGCGGCCAAGTGAACCGGCCTTCTCTGCCTCCTGCCCCCTTATGGCTGGTGCTCCCAGATGGGCAAAATGCTATGACATCGCCTCCTCCCTGGCTCTGCCACCCTTTCTGCTAACTAGTTCCTGTCCTCTTTTAAGTCCTGGCCCTAAATGCCTCCTGTGCAGGAGAGACTTTACAGAATTAACTCCCAGCCTGCTGTGTTCAGCTTGTTCTTTATTTTATCCATGTCGAGCTCATGGTAGAGGTTAAAAATGTCTTGAAGGAACCATGCTGCTTCTCTTCCTTTTCTCAGCCCTCTGGTGACTGTCGCGTGGGCCCCGAATTCTCCCTCTGCTTAAGGGCCTGTGTCTGTGTGTTCTACTTGCATAAGGCCTGCTTCCTCCATCAGACTAACAAGATGACCCCAAGATCAAGGATCTGCCTCCATCTTTATTTTTCATTTATCTATTTGGTTATTTTTAGGGAGGGTAGGTAGGGACAAAGGGAGGGAGGTTGGGAGAGAAAGAGAGAGAGAGAGAGAATCTTTTTTTTAATTTTTTTATTTTTATTTATGATAGTCACAGAGAGAGAGAGAGAGAAGAGAGAGAGAGGCAGAGACATAGGCAGAGGGAGAAGCAGGCTCCATGCACCCGGAGCCCGACGTGGGATTGGATCCCGGGTCTCCAGGATCGTGCCCTGGGCCAAAGGCAGGCGCCAAACCGCTGCGCCACCCAGGGATCTCGAGAGAGAGAATCTTAAGCAGGCTCCGTGCTCAGCACAGAGCCCGACTTGGGGCTCAATCTTGCAACCCTGAGATCCTGACCTGAGCTGAAACCAAGTATTGGATGCTTAACCGACTGACTGTCCCAGACACCCCTCTGCCTCCATCTTTATACTGGTGGCTTCTAAGATCCAGGTTTTGTTTTTTGTTTTTTTCCCTTAAGCAGGGTAACCTCAGGGCAGTGACTGTGTCTCCCCTTCAGTCTGGGAGCTCCCTGAAGATGAGAGCTCTGTTTGGGGTTGCCCTGTCTGTTTCTTGCTGGTGCTCCAAGCTCAACTCTGCCTTGGGCATGCTCTGTGCATACTCAGGGGCTGCAGGAAAAGCCCCCTGGCGTATCTGGGAATGGCAGGGCTGAGCATGGGTATAGCAGGTGTGAATTTGGCTGGAGCCAGAGCTGTTGGGGCCTGACTATGGGCCTGGTACTGAGCTATGGTCTGGGGCCAAGGGGAGCCCAGGACATCCAGGCCTAAAGGAGTCCTGGAGGCCCCAGATCCAGGGAGGGCTGGGACTTCAAATCAGAAGTCCATGCAGGGGAGGGGCAGAGGATGGCTCCTGGCTAGCCTGAGTCTTCATAGCTGCTGTGGTCTCTGTCTTGGGTGGTGGCAGGAGGACAACCATAACTACTATGTGTCCCGTCTATATGGCCCCAGCGAGCCCCGAAGCCGGGAGCTGTGGGTGGACGTGGCCAAGGCCAACCAGAGCCAAGTGAAGGTCCACAGAATCCTCTCCAACACCCACCGGCAGGCTTCGGTGAGTATGCCAGTCCCTGGCAGTGCTGCCTTGGGCCGGGAGGCTGGGGGCCAGGGCCCTGTGCCCAATAGTGGGCGTGACTGTGGCCTAAGGTCCATGATCTGGGAAGTGCCTTTCAGGGGCCCCTGGGGGGCCTGGCCAGAGTTAAGGTGCCAACCTGTGGTCCTGGGGGCCTGTCTGGGACCTGCCTGTCCCTGGTCCTGTGCAGACAAGCGTGCAGCAGTGTGGGTGTCCAACTTCCTGGCCTACAGCTTGCCCATGCTGATTCTCTCTTATGCCTGCAGAGAGTGGTCTTGTCTTTTGATTTTCCTTTCTATGGGCATCCTCTGCGACAGATCACCATAGCAACTGGAGGTAAGGCTGTGTCTGTCGGTGGGACTGGGGGAGGTTTGGAGATCTCAGCCAGAACCCCAGGGGCCTACCTGGGAAGATTCATTGGAGGCAGGGGTACACAGACAGTAGAGGGTCCCACATCCCACACTGAGCTCTGTTGGGGCCCCTATCTCAGGAGGGAGATCAGTGTGTGTGTTGGGCCACCTCCCTGATGTTGGCTGACTTGCTTGTGTGTGTGCGTGTGTGTCCCAGGGCTAACTCAGGCCAGCGTGGGCAATCCCTGTGGTCTCTATGCTTCTGAGCCTATGAATGAGAGAGAGGAGGAGACTTCCCTGAGAGCCTGATTCTTGGGACCAGGCTCTTTGCTGCTATGAGGAGCCCATCTTTGATTCCCGTGTACTTTCCCAGGGACTGGGAGAGGTGGGAGTCTGTGGCCCCCTAGAGGGGCAGGGAGAGCCTTCTCTGCTTGGGAGCCCCTTTGCTGCATACACACCAGACCCAGAGCCTAGCAGGTGGAAATGGGGAACAGAGGAGACTCGCTTCCAGTTCCCTCTGTGCTCTCCCTCCTTGCACAAGAATGCAAGTTGCTCTCTAGGCCTTCTCTAGTGACCTCTCCGCATTTATCCCCACCCCAGGCTTCATCTTCATGGGCGACACAATCCATCGGATGCTCACAGCTACTCAGTATGTGGCGCCTCTGATGGCCAATTTCAACCCTGGCTACTCCGATAATTCGACAGTCGCTTACTTTGACAATGGTGAGACCAGATCTCAGAGTTTAAGTCACCTGGCTCCAGGGCTCGCTTGTCCCCCTGCCTTTAGAGGAGCCCAAAGTCTAGAGAGGACAAGGTATTTGCCCACAGTCACACAGCCGGGCAGGCACCCCACCTCCCTGCATTCGGTTCTTCTGTATGTTGGGAACAAGAGGCCTGCGACCTAGCAGGGTCTGATGAGATAACAAAAGAAAAGTGCTTGGCTCTTAGCAGAGGTGACAAACATGATAGGCTTGTATTGTCTCACTCTCACCAGATTGTCCCTTGAGCACCCAACCCTCACCCATACCTATCCGGATTCTGCAGGCCCTCCTCCCTGCACTGCCTCCCTGTCCAGCCAGGTCTCTGCCTTCTCCCCAGGGACAGTCTTTATTGTTCAGTGGGACCACGTGTACCTCCAAGGCCGGGAAGACAAGGGTGGCTTCACTTTCCAAGCAGCTCTGCACCATGACGGCCGCATTGTATTTGGCTACAAAGAGGTGAGTGAGCGTAGCCGCAGAGATGGCTGGGTCTTGGGGTCTTCATTCAGCAACTATCTGTGGAGAACCTGCAATGTGCCAGCCACTGGCCTCAGTGTGGGGAATACTGCAGTTAATGAGAGGGCCATAGGCCTGACCCTTGTGGAGATATAGGCCTGGTTGGGGAGATAGATAGTAATTGCATGGACAAATGTAGAATCACCTCTAAGACAAGTGTTCCTAAGTAGAGCCAGGAGAGCCTTTCATGAAGCTTTTTTTTTTTTTTTTCATGAGGCCTTTTATCTCAGCAGAGATCAAGGAGGCTTCCCTAAGGAAAAGAGTTGAGACCTGCAGGATTCATGGGAGTTAAGGAAGCAAAGAGGAGAGAGGGGAAAATCATGTTCAAAGGTCCTGTAGCAGAACAGAGGATGGCTGGTACAAAGCATTGAAAAAAGATAGCAAGGCTGGAGGGGAGAGAGTAGGGGGCAAGATAGGGCCCTTTGCCTATGGGAAAGGTCACTCTGGCTTCAGAGTGGAGAACAGATTGTTGGGGGCCCGGAGGGAAGGCTGGGAGATATTTTGGAGAGAGAGATGTTGCCAGCTTGGAGTAGGATGGGGTGAGACGGAGACAACTAGATAGATTTAAGAGCCAGGGAGCAAGTGAATTAATAGGCTTTGGAGATGTGTTAGGAGGAGGGGGGCATGGATGGAAGAAAGGGAGTGACTCCCAGGTTTCTGGCCTGCATGGAGATGCCATCCACTAAAAGCAAAGAAGAAAAGGAAATCTACTGGAGACGGTATGGGGGAGACTTGCAATTTGGATGGGGGCCCATTGGATTTGGGATGTCTCTGAGTCCTCTGAGAGGTGCCGTGAGCAGGCGGATGCATCTGGAGCTCAGAGGGGAGGTATAGGCTGGCTCAGGGATGTTTGGCAGGGATAGATAGAGCCTCTTCCACCCCGCCTCCCCCCCTACAGATTCCTATGTCCGTCTTGGAAATCAGCTCCTCCCAGCACCCCGTCAAAGCAGGACTATCAGACGCCTTCATGATTCTCAACCCATCCCCGGATGTACCAGGTGAGTCCCCAGGGATCCAGCAGAGCTCTCAAAGGGCTTGGACTGAGCTCCAACTGACCCAGGCTGTGGGTGGGTGGGGATTGGCAATGGAGGGGGTGGATGGAGGGCAGAGAGCTGAGCAGGAACCAAGGGAAGATGGAGCATAATGAGTTCTAATAGTTTTTCATTAAAGCCGAGGAACCATTTTCCCCCCAATGAAATCACCAGTGGAAAGTGCTGCTCTGTTGGATGGGGAGGGGAGCCACTCAGCACCCAGTCCATTTAGAAAGTCTCCAAAGACACCAAATTAGGATTTTTTTAAATTAAATTTTTATTTATTTATGATAGTCACACACACACAGAGAGAGAGAGAGAGAGAGGCAGAGACACAGGCAGAGGGAGAAGCAGGCTCCATGCACCGGGAGCCCGACGTGGGATTCGATCCCGGGTCTCCAGGATCGTGCCCTGGGCCAAAGGCAGGCGCTAAACTGCTGTGCCACCCAGGGATCCCCCAAATTAGGATTTTTGAGGGCTCCCAGAACACAACCATAATTGCATCCCCATCCCAGGTGATAGGAGCATCACAGGGGGCTTCAGGGAGAGGAAGCCAGTCTGAGCCACATAGTTAACTGTCCTTCAGCAGATCAAATCTCTCTAGCCTCAGTTGCTTCTTCTGTAAAGTGGAGGTATAGCTGGAATGGTGCTTTTTCCTTCCTGATCCTTCTCCAGTTCTGATATTTTGGAGGGTCACAGCTCTTTCTCTCCTGCTTCCAACCTGCTGCTCACCCCCACCAGAGTCTTGGCTTCACATTTCTGGGGAAGGCCCTGCAGGCATGCCATCCACTGTTTTTAGAGCCCTGGCTCAGATACTTTTGAACCTGACCTCTTCTGCTGTGCTGTGTATGCAGTAGTCCTCTGTCTACTGGGGGATGGGACTGGGGGATATTCTGAACTCCACTCTGGCCATGCCAGGCTGGATGAGAGGATGTGTGCGGAGTCACCAAGTACTTTCCTATAGAGAGGCAAGGCCCCACCATTCTGGGAACTCTAGGGCTTCCAGGCAAAGGAACTTTCTTACATCTGTTGGTTGAATTCAATCAGCACATGTGTTCTGAGTTCCTACTTTGTACTATGCTTTCTTTTCTTTTTTAAGATTTTATTTATTTGAGAGAGAGAGCAAGTGCACGTGCGTGAGTGGGGTGAGCGACAGAGGGAGAAGCAGACTCCCTGCTGAGCAGGGAGCCAGATGCCGGGCTTGATCGTGGGACTGCGGGATCATGACCTAAGCTGAAGGCGATGCGTAATGGACTGAGCCACTCAGGAGCCCCTATACACTATATTCTGGGTGCTACTGAGATACAATGAAGAAGTCATGGAGGGATTTATCATCTGAGCGGAGCCTCTGTCCTTAACAGAACTCTGAGAGAAAGGACCAGGGCTCACGTTATAAGCCTTTATCCAGCACACTTCGATCAGTACAGTGTTAGGGGCTTGGCTCTGGAATCGGAAGCGTGGAGTGGAGTCCAAACTCTCCATAAGCATCTTCTGGCAAGTCACTTATCCTCTTTAAGTTCATTTCTTCATTTGTAGTTGGAGATATAAGTGGTCCTTGCCTTCTACAGTTACTGTGAAGATGAACTCAATGATGTGCATGAAGTGTTTGGTCCAATGTCTGGCACATCGAGTCTGAGTCCTGTACTAGAATCTTACTATGTTAGTCTTCAGCACACGACGATGCAGTGTTTTATAATCCAGCAAGACATCTGGTACAGTAGCAAACAGTGTAGAAATAGGGCACATGATATCCTGATACTGGAGTGTCATAGGTCAGATGCCAGGACCACAAACTTTCATGTGATTTTTGTAGCTAGTGAGGAAGAAATCACATGCTGTAGTAGCAGTTTCCCAAACTTCACCCATGTGCACATCATCTTTGAGATTTTTGCCATTAACATGAATTACTCTCCTGCTACATATGAATGCTCTTCTTTATCCTAATCTATAAAATGATATTTTTACACAAATAAATGTATCTGGCCTAAAACTCAAAAGATACAAAAGTTTGTATTGAAATAGTTAGGTTTGGGGGGGCAATGGGTAAAAAAAAGAAAAGAAAAGAAAAATTAGGCTTCTCTCCCATACCTGACCCCTGTCCTCAGTTTCCCTTCTTGGAGGCAACCTGGCTACCAGGTTATTTCTAGAGCTATAAGCATATGTTTGGATATTTAACACAAATGCTAGCATAGGATGCCACTATTCTGCACTTGAACGAAGTATATCCTGCCCATCTTTCCATATCAGCCCATACTTGATTCTTTTTAATGGCTACTAGATAGTCTGTTGCACAGATGTACCTTAATTTTTTTTTTTTTTTTTTTTTAGATTTTGTTTATTTGTTCATAGAGACAGACCGAGAGAGGCAGAGACACAGGCAGAGAGAGAAGCAGGCTCCATACAGGGAGCCCAATGCGGGACTCGATCCCGGGTCTCCAGGATCATGCCCTGAACTGAAGGCGGCACCAAACCTCTAAGCCACCAGGGCTGCCCCAGATGTACCTTAATTTAACCAAACCCCTGAACATAGGCTTTACAGCTGTTTTCCATTTTACTGCAACAAATAATGCTGCAGTGACTCTTCTTGCAAGGAGCTATTTTTATGCACGGTTGTATTTCCGCAAGATAAATTCCCACCACTCCACCTGCCCCTCCCTGACCTTCATGAACACTTTGTGCTCTGGCAAGACCCTGATCCATTGCTCTACAGACAGCATCTGCTCTTAACTGGCTGGTTAAGGTCTGTACTGAGCCGGCTGCTACATAGTCTCAATCTCTCTGATTGTATTAGTTAGCTATTGCTACATAACAAAGTATCCTGAAATTTAGCAGCTTAAAACAGCAAACATAGGGGCACCTGGGTGGCTCAGTCAGTTAAACAACTGCCTGCAGCTCAGGTCATGATTTCAGGGTCCTGGGATCGCACCGGCATCGGGCTCCCTGCTCAGTGGGGAGTCTGCTTCTCCCTCTGCCCCTCCCCTCACTCATGCTTGCACGTGCACAAGCGCTCTCTTTTTCTGAAATAAATAAATAAAACCTTTAAAAAAACAAAACAGCAAACATATTATCAGCCCAGAGTTTCGCCCAGAGTTTCTGTGGATCAGGAAGCAAAGCATAGGTCCCCTGGTTCAGGATCTTGCCCAGGCTGCTCTCAAGGTGCTTGCCAGGTTATGGTCATCTCAACCACTGATTGGGGTGGGGATGTGCTCCCAAGAGCTCTCACGTGGGTGTTGGCAGGAGTCACTTCCTTGCGGAGGCCCCACCTCGGTTCCTTCCCTGTGGACCTCCTCATAAGGACAGCTCATAACACTGCCCCTGGCTCCCACCAGAGCAGGCAAGCAGGACAGCAGTAGAGGGTGGGCAAGACAGAGGTCAGTCGTTTTGTAACCTAATTTTAGAAGTGCCATCCCATCGTGTTTGTCATATTCTACTGGTTAGAGCGAATCACTAGGTCCAGCCCACACTCAAGACTGGATTCCACAGGGTGTCAATACCTTGGAGGTGGGTTCACTGGGGACCATTTTAGAGGCTTGATTACCACACTGATTATGATCCCATCCCCAGGCTCTGAGCTTTACAGTATCTTCCTTGGTCATCCTCCCAACACTGCAAGTGAAGTCTTTACTTTCTAAATGAGGACACAGAGGCTCAGAGGCTTGTGAAGTGTGACTTACTTGTGGTCACACAGCTCCAAGACAGAACTGAAACCCAGATCTTCTGGTTTTTTTAAACCTGGGGTTAACCATTGAGATTTTCTAAATCTAACCTGCCCCATTCCAGTTGGAGGGGTGAATCCTTTCCCCTTCAGCTCCCCAAACACCCACAGCCCTGTGTGACACATCCCAGGCTGTTCTGAGTGGCCAAGTCACCCCACCCAGGTGGATTATTGAGCCCTGTGGCGGTCTCATTGGTGCCTCTCTCACAGGGTTTTGCAGCCTGGCGGAGTTTCAGGAAATGTGTGTTGGATCCAGCTGCGGTACAAGGGTGAATTAGAGGAAGCCAGATCCCCCAGGGGCTGTCTGCATATGAGGTTTCTCTATGATTCTGGAATAAAAGGCTGTTTTAGAGCCAGCCAGGGAGATGTGGGGAGGCAGGAAGAAGGGCAGGGGAGGAAGCAAAGCCCACCTGCAATAACAGGAGGGCAGTCCCTCCTGCTCCGTAAAGCAGGGCTCTGTTGTGGGAGCTGCTGGATTCAGGACTCCAGGTGCTGTTTGCTGAGGTGTTGGCTCTGCCTGCCAGGGAACTGATGCCAGCATCTGACCCCCAGACACAGCCCCGCAGCTCCCAGTCTCTCACTCCTTCCTTCTACCCCCATGTCTTCTTGTCACTGTAAGATCTGATCATGTCATTCTCTGGCTCCTTGTTGCCTGCAGCATGAAGTCAAAATCCTTTGTGTGGCTTTCAAGGTCCTGTGCAGCTGGCACAGCATATCCACTCTCTGTCCACCACTCTCTATCCGGGCATCGCTGGTCTGCATGCCCAGTTCCCCAGACCATGCCAAGGGCTGTCCACATCTCTATGACATGGTTCTTGTATAAAATGGCACCCATTTCAGCCCTTTTGACACTTGGCAAAATTTTAATCCATTAGTCTAGCTCAGATGTTGTCTCCTCTATGCAGCAGAACTCATGGTTTCCTTGGGCACTCCCTCCCCAGCTGGTCGTGAGAGCTCCTTGGGGGCTCACCATGGCCCCAGCGCTGAGCTCAGTGCCTGAAAAAGAGCAGGTGGTCAAAAAATGAGGAATAGTGCAAGAGTGGGTGCCACTGGACCTTGACTTCTGCTCTCTGGTGATCACCAAGTGAGAATAGGGGCCTGATGCTGCTTGAGGTGGAGGGAATACTTTGGTAATTAATTGCATCTCTCTTTGTCAGAGGTTTTTAAGCCTGGCTCCTGGCATAGACTTTAAGAAGAGTATTGGAGTGTGGGTGGAGCATATTCATATGCATGCATTTTTCTGGGACAGCATCCATGGCCTTCATTGGGTTTTTAAATGGGCCACCACCTCTGCTTTGGGTAGTGATGGATTTTATGTGGCTGGGAGGTCAGATTCCTCTGGGTCTGCTATTCAACCCACAAGTAGGGTATTGGTTTGGATTAGATTGAGCTGCAAATAACAGGAAATCCCAAATAACTATGGCTTAAATGAGACACAAATTCAGAGGCAGCTCTTTGGTCTGCAGCTCCTATTATTACCAAGATATTCCCATTGTCCAAGCCTCTCTGGGACACTGCCACCAGAATGGATGGTATCATTGTCTCTGTACCCAAGCTCCTCTCTGCCTGGAATGCTAGGAGAAGTGCAGGTTGGTTTCCCACTATTCCAGAATCCCTGAGCTACTGAACCTAGTCTGGTCTGCAGGACTGTGTCCTTCCCCAGGCTCCAAACATTTTCTTCCCACCCTTATCGAAAGGTAGGGGGAATTCATCGCAGTCTCTCTCTTGGGATTGAGAGAAGGAGATGCTGCAAACAGCCAGAGTTTTCCTTGCTATTATTTCCTTACATAAACTGTTACACCAGCTTTGCAGCAGAGCGTCTGCAGAGCATGCCTGATGCAGAGAAAAGATCTATGTGCAATTAGCAGCAGCTTTTTGCAGAGGCAGGCAAAACACACAAGGGTAGCTTATACACTCTTTATTTGTCCATAGGGCCCCCAAAAGTCAATATAATTTCCTTTATTCATTTGTTTAAGAAACCCTTTCTTGGGGACACCTGGGTGGCTCAGCAGTTGAGCATCTGCCTTCAGCTCAGGGTGTGATCCTGGGATCCCAGAATTGAGTCCCACATCAGGCTCCTCACAGGGAACCTGCTTCTCCCTCTATATCTCTGCCTCTCTTTCTGTATCTCTCATGAATAAATAAAATCTTAAAACAAAAACAAAAACAAAAATGAAGTCTTTCTTGGGATACCTGGATGGCTCAGTTGATTAAGCATTTGCCTTTGGCTCAAGTCATGATCCTGGGCTCCTGGAAAGGAGCCCCATGTTGCTCCCTACTTAGTAGGGAGCCTGCTTCTCCTTCTCTTCTGCTTGTGCTCTCTCTTGCTATCTCTCTCTCTCTCTCTCTCTCTCTCTCTAATAAATAAATCAAATCTCATCTTTTAAAAACCTCCTTCTTTCATGGACAGTATACAAGCAATTTTAGTGTGGCCAATGTCAAAACTGACAGAGGTTCTGAATCAGTGAAACCAGTTAATGAGTATTTAATTTCTCAGGGCTTCAGACTGTGGCCTGCCCCTTGGGGTACAGGACCCTCATTGTGTCCACCTCTGAGGTCCCCTGCTGGGGCTCAACTTATGATTATTGAATGAATAGTCAAATGAGCAAAGAAAGACATGAACGAGAAAATTGAAAACTTATCCTGAAACTACTATCTTATATATTTTTTATACCGTAACCACCCATTTTGGAGGGCAGTTCGTGGTAGAGCTTGTCAGTTTGATTTCTTCTGACCAATCCAACTCTTCCCCACTGATGTCTGGTTTTGAAACAAAATGGGACATGCAAACCTCTCTTTTGAGCTGTTAACATTTCTTGTTTGGGCATCAGGGCTTTCTGTGTCTGGACCTTAGTATTTTTGAATCTTTGACAAATGGAGGCAGAGAGCAAAACAGAATGTCTCAAGATGCCAGAAATGTGGCTTTGGGGCGGCCTCTGTCTTGGTTCCGGAGGGATCTGTTGGTCATGCAGATGGACGTCATCATCCTTGGGTGAGCCCCAGATGTTGGCGAGATAATCCAAAAGCAAATAACTCCGGCAGGGATATGAAGAGTTCTGTTTACAGAGAAATAAAAATATTGCCAAAGCTGTACACTTAAACAAGTACAAGTTGGCAGTTGAAGTGAGCAAATATTTTAAATCAGAGGTCTATTTCCGTACACCCACCCTCATCCCCCTTCCAACTATAGTCTTCTCCTCTGCCCTGAGGTAGGGAGATGATGGTCTTTGGAGTGCATCTGGCCCTGTCAGGCTGCATTCTCACTTGAATTACACCCCCAACTCCAGTTCCCCAGCCCAGGTGGTGGGGAGGCCCATCACTAGATTCTGGTGTGAGGTTTGCTGGGAGTCTCGCCTTCTCTGGCTGCTCCTCATGTTTCTCCATCCCTGAAATCAGCCTCCTTGACAAATTCATGTCTCCATTCATGCCCAACCCTGACTCCACTTGTCCCTCGCATTTCACCTTCCTTCCGATCCCAGGAGTAAGCTCTTCTCTACCTCCTTGCAGGTGGAGAAATCTGGAAAGCCGGTTCTCCCCTACTTTGAGCTCTAAGGTAGAAAAGGGCATGTCTGGCTGCAGAGCCCATTGGGGGCTGACCTTTTGAGAAAGACCATAGTCTGGTGGGCTGAGGCAGAAGGGTGTTCTAGCTTTAGGCTGTAGGCTAAAGCTGTAATAAGTTGCTGAGGTTTTGTGACTATCTACAAAACACTCCTTCATTCAGTCATTCCTTGAGGTCCTGTTATATGCAGGGCCAGGTGCTAGGGGCTGGGAGATGGACACAGATAACTTGCAGGCTCCACCCTGGAGGAGCTCACAGCCTGGTAGGGTAGGTGGCCAGCAAAGTCAATATTGATGGAGTGGTGTAACAGGTGACGCTAGACATCCTGCAGGAGGCTGTGAAGCTCAGAGGAAAGGCCACTAACTGAGCCCAAGGAGGGTGGAGAAGCCTTTAACGAGGGTGTGTCCCTTGAGCAGGGTCTTGAAGGAGGAAGCAGAGAAAGGAAGAAAGGTTTACATAGACTCTAGACCCCATGGTCTTAGGCCCCTTGGAAGACCTGGAATTTCACTTTGTTTTCTTATTCTTACATTCTTACTCATACATTACTCTTACATTGTAGTGCTAAAATGTAGTGTAATTTTTCAGAAAGAGGGATGGCCCTTGAGGGTGGTGGGTGGGACAGAGCTGTTGAAGGCTGCCCAGGTATCCTCTATCTACATGTCCCACATTCCCTAGGCTCACTCAAAGCCCAGGCCACCTTCCCATAGCAGTTGGTGTCACATAGGGAGGGGCCTGCAGTGCATATGGGCCTTTGTTTGGATTAGAAATGGAGCAGATGAATTGCAGAAGGGTGACCTTCCTCACCCCAATCTCTTCCAGACCCCACTCCTGCTTGGCCACAGGCCTTTCTTACACCAAAAAAAAAAAAAAAAAAAAAAGGTGTGTGTGTGTGTGTGTGTGTGTACAGGGCTCTGTGAACCTCATTCCTTCAGCTTTTGTTAGAGGAGTCTCTCCTCCCTAGGACCTTGGTAATCCTGTAGACATTGGGCAGTGACTGTCTGATATTTATGAGGCTTGCCTCTCAGCCCCTTCCTTTTCAGACTTAGGATTGCTTAGGAAAAAAATAAGCACACAATTACTCGGCATTTGGCTTAATTATTTGTTTTTACAGAAACATTGTAAATATTTCTCTTCTACCCTTTTAGAACACAAATACAGTAGTCCCCCGCCCCCACTCTGATCCGTGGGGACACGTTCCATGACCCCCAATGGATGCCTGAAACCATGGGTAGTACTGAAGCTTATATATACTATGTTTCTTCCCATACAGACATACCTATGATAAAATTTAATTTATAAAGTAGGCACAGTAAGAGATTAACAATAACTAGCAATAAAACAAAGCAATAATAAAATCATAACAACATAATATAATAAAAGTTAAGTGACTGCAGTCTCTCTCTCTCAAAATATCTTATTGTACCATACTCACCCTTCTTTTGTGCTGATGTGAGATGATAAAATGCCTACATGAGGAGATGGAGGGAGGTGAGTGGCGTGGTTGACCATGGGTCACAAACCAGGAAAGTGAAGTCGCGGATATGGAGTACTACTGTAAGGAAACCAGGAAGAAATACGGTGTGCCAGGGACCCTTGTGCAGTCACAAGAGTAGAGTGACCACGTCTCTTCCCAATGCTGTGTTCAGTGACTCCAAATTGGTAGCTTGAGATCAGCGCAGGAAGTATTTACAGCATGGAAATCAGCAAATTCCACAGTCAGGACTCATTCACTGCATAGAATGTTTCCAGGACATTCTGTGTTTGAGAATGTTTCAGGGGCTGACACTTCCATCATGCAGCACAGGAACTTTTTAACACCAGACCAACTGGGGTTCAATCTTGGGTTAATAGGAGGCATTGATTCCAAGACTGGGGATAAATAAATGATAGAAATGTAGATGAGATGTTCTTTTAAGCAGATTCTTCATTCAGGAGGAGGGCTGGGGGATGGGGCACCCAGCTATTGCACACGATGCCTTCCCTTTCACAACTGGGCCTGAAGAGTTCTGCTGGCACCCTGGGGAAGCTTCTTCCAAACCATCTTCAGCTGAGAGAGAGTTATGTCCTTACTACTCTGGGCTTCCTGTAACAAAAACCCAACTAAAACTAGCTTAAGTGGAAAAAGTGATACGAAGTAGCCCAAAGAATCAAAGGAAGAACTGATAGCTAGGGAGACAGGGACCAGGGCAGGTCCTGGGACACCAGAGCCTGCAAAGCCACCAGTATGTCCTACTTCATGAGGCTCGCGTGTGAGCTTGGACCTATGGCCATAATTTTTTCTCAGCTTCATTACTAGGAAGCAAAGGACTTTTTGGTTACAGCTGAAAAGTCCCAGGGAAGGTCTCTGATTGGTCCAGCTTACATCAATGCACGGCCCTGGACCAATCACTGGGTAGCCAGGGAGGCAAGGTCATGGAGGAAGATGGTAGCTCCAGTGCAGATCACTTGTAGGAGTGGGCTAGGGGCGGTTCGCCCAAAGGGAATGCTGTTTCCAAAAGGAAGATGGGGTACTGGGCAGGCCAAGCACTACATGACCCCTTCTCCTTGTAGGGAAATTCATTCACAAAGCTCAACGGCTGGCTGCCAGCCTTCCAGAGCCTAAAGAAACCAACCCTAAGTCCTGGTTCTTGGGTGGGTGTGGGGGTGCAGTGGGAAATATCAAAGCATCTCAGACTGTCATTTTAGAAGTCTTCTCATCGATAATACACTTTTTTCCTCCCAAGTGTGTTGGAACAGGGGTTTCTGTCTTTCCACATCACAGAAGAGAAACTGGGGCCCTAAGATTGGGAGCAGAACTCAAATCAGAACTCAGATCTCTTGAAACTGATGTCCTGTAGGGAGTTCCTGCAGGGACTGAGGAAGAACAGAAGCCCAGCCCCAGGCTCTGAACCTTGTTCTGGCTTCCACCTAGGAAGGAAAAGGTTCTCCAAGTTCAGCCTGTGCATCTGCAGACATTTGCAGAGCATTTGCTGTGGGTCAGGTTCAAGACCAGATGCTCACAGCCTAATGGCCCCACCACCCAGATAGACCCTCACGACCACACATATGGGGAGTGCAGTGGGAGCAGGGTTCCCGGCCTAAGTAAAGAAGAGGAAGGAGCTGACTAAGGAAGGCTGCTCAGAGGAAGTGGCCCTGAGCTGGATCAGGAAGCATAAGCTAGACAAGGAGAGAAGGGGTAGAAGAACATTATGGGCCAAGGGAACAGCATCTGCAAAGGCAGAAAGCCACGCAGAAGCATGAGAGCTCCTACGCCCTGACCCAGGAGTAACCAGGCCTCTGTGTTGAGTAGTTTAACCTGTTTACAATACAGAGCTCTCTCTCAGGGTCAACTCGTGTCCTCTTGACTCCCTTCAGCTTCAAGATCATTGTCCCAGGTTGATGAGTTTACTTCCCACCCTCAGTACTGCATATTGACTCCCCCATCCATTCGTTGCAATCTCTTGCCCACCTGTCAGGCTCCAGGTACAAGCCTCAGAGGCCTCTGGCTGTGAGATGCTCCTGATGACAGGCTCTGCCTCTGTTTCAGAATCTCGGCGAAGGACCATCTTCGAATACCACCGTGTGGAGCTGGACCCCAGCAAGGTCACCAGCACATCAGCCGTGGAGTTCACCCCACTGCCAAGTGAGTAGAGTGTGCTCCCACCGAGGGAGGGCATTCCACTGTCCTGGAACGAGCTTCATAGTCAAACAATCTGGATTCCATTCCCTGGCCCACAACTAATCCCCGTGTGGGTATGGCCACCTAATTTCTCTGGGCTGCCATTTCTTATTTGTCACATGAGCCTTACACCACTTCCCTCCCAGAGCTGTGGTAAGAGTCAGAACCACAGTAGGTAGAGTTGAGGACATTAATGGCAACTCTGCCACTAACTGGCATGTCCAGAGGTGTGGTTTATACTTGACATGTGACAGCTATTGTTATTAACACACAATTAAAACCCAAGATAAATGTACCTCTGAAAATTTTTAGACTGAGCCCCCAGGAAAGATAATCCAGGAACTGAATGAACTGGTCCTTACATTTTTTTGGTTACATTTTCCTTAGATGAGGAGTAATGCCAAAGTCCAGAGGCAGGAGGGAATAAGGCAATTTAGCCAGCAGTCCTCCAAGAACCATGACTCTGGCCCTCTGCCCCACGTCTCCCCCCCGACTCACCTATAGTTTAGGGCACACCATGGCCGAGGCCCCAGCTGCTGCCCTGGACCCCACAGGATCCGATTTGGATGCTATTCAAGATGTGGTCAGGGTAGCTGGGGAGAGCGAGGGAAAGGAGAACAACACTCCTGTTCTTGCATTTTTATTTTCTTATTATTTTTTAAAGTTTATTTATTTATTTAAGTAATCTCTACGCCCAACTTGGGACTCAGACTCATGACCCTGAGATCAAGAGCCACATGCTGTCCAGACTGAGCCAGCCAGGTGTCCCCTGTTCTTGCATTTTTATTTTTTTAAAAGATTTTATGCATTTATTCATGAGAAACAGAGAGAGGCAGAGACATAGGCAGAGGGAGAGGCAGGCTCCCTTCAGGTATTTTCCCAGGGCACTCCATGCGGCACTCCATTCCAGGGACCCCTTCTCCTTGCCTTCTGGGGCATTTCTTGCCTTGCCTTCCCTTCTTCTTCCCTGGAGGTTCTGGAAGCAGGGTGGGTGGAGAAAGAAGAAGGGGAGGAGGAAAGTTCTTGAACACTAGGTCTGTCTCAGCAGAACTCAGCAGGTGTCTTCCCCTGGGAAAGAGGAAGGACACACACACCATGGGGGTCACACAACTAGGACCCCCTGCTGGTCACAGCCCCATCCCTACCCCAGCTGTCCTCTTTCTATGCAGAGGAGACCCGGGCCTGAGAAGCAGGGGTTCCTCAAGGACTGCTAAGGGCAAACCTCAAGTTCTAGAACTTGAATAAACTGCACTTAGGAGCAAGGACATCCAAGGGCAGGGTAGCTGCCTGGGCGGAAGTGAAGCGTCTTGGGAATCATTTCTGGGACACTGTCTGTACATTTCAGCCACTTCCCACCCCTCCAGTGAATTTTGTGAGCATTTAATAGCACTCAGGACATCTGAAATTCAGATGAGAAATAAAGGTCAGTGGGTTGTACTCATACCCCACCGAGGCTCCCAGGCTTTTTTCTCAGGGCCAGTTTGCCTAGAGCCTTTTAAGGAGCCTCCAGAGCCACTGGGAATGAGCAGGCTGTGGGCTCCCATGTGGTTGCCTATGTGGGTACAGTAGATGGGGCAGGGTCAGCGCTATGGGACCTATGCAGCTATGATTTGAACCCCTGGAAGGCCGGTTAACTTGGGCCTGAGAAAACTCTGCATCTCCCCCACCCCCATGCAGGATTTCTCCCTTACCTTTGGGTAGGGCAGGACTTAGCCAGATTCTTCCAGAGATATGGATGGTCTTTCTCCAAGCCATTGCACTCTGTGGCTGATTCCTCCTGGTCACTCTTCTGGAAGACACATGAAAAGGTGGCACAGGCTCAGGGTGGGCGCTGGGGCAGGGAAGCCCCCACTGGGACCTCAAGGCTAAGAGCTCAGGGTTTTGGCTCCCGCAGACCTCAGTTCAAACCCAGACCTGCCGCCCCTAGCTCCCTGACTCTCTAAGTCTTCTCAGTTCCGTCTCCTGTAAAACAGGGCTATCAAAACTGCCAATCCATCAATTCTATAAACATTTGTAAACTGCCTACCACACGCCAGGTGCTGTTCTAGGTGCCCTGGATACAGCAGCACACAGAACAGCTGGAGAGCTCTTCTACTGAAAGGACACAGTGCCACCTACAGCCAGTCCCTCCCACAGTGACTGAAGGTGACTCTGTGCCCACAGCAGCTTTTCTCCCACTCACCCAGGGCTGGTTCCCAGCTGCCATCTTGTTGGGGGTCCATGGAATGCAAACTGGCTCCCTAATCAATGGATTGCAGTCATAGCCCAGAAAGACTCACACAGTGAAGAAATGGGTGTGACAAGTATTGAAAGTGGCTATTTTTTCTGAGTTAGTTGTCACTTCTTGCTGTTGTCATTGTGTTCTATTCTGTTCAGCTGCTCATCACATGAGCCCTTGTGCTGCACACAGTTCCTCCGGGTGAGGGCCTGGCTCTCCTTGTAATAAAACACACAGGCTCTGTGGCAGCTGCTGCCACCCAGAGATCACGCTGGGTGATCATCAGTGGGTGGCGCTCAATTGCAAGTGAACAAGGTTTAAAATCCAGCCCCCCTACCTCCTGCCCCCTTGGCCCTCTCTGCTCCTGTGCTTGGCTGGTGCCAGAGGAGTCCGTGCACCCTCTAGCAGCCCGCTCCCACTAACTCCTCTGCTCTCCAGCCCTGCTCCAGGCCAGGCCCCAGCTGTGGCTCCTCCTCATGCCTATGCTCCACAGCTTGTCCACTCTGCCCAGGCCATTAGCATTATGGCTGCTGTTGGGAACATGGCTAGAACATGCTCCTCCTGAACCTCTACATTCAACGTCTTTTCTGCTTGGAATTCTCCTCTTCCAGGCTTGCTTCTTCCCTTTTCTCAATCTCTGCCCAAATGACTTCTCCTCAGTCGCCTTCGCCAACCTCCCCAAATAGAACATACCTCCATGGCCATCCTGCCTCCCCATCCTGTGCCACTTTTTTCACAGCCCACTGCCAGAAACCCTAGTCTAGATTCTGTTGTCTGTGTGTTGTTGGCCATCTCCTGTGCTAGACTGCAGAATCCATGCAGACAGCTGGTCTGTCTGTCTTTCCCTGTTCATCCGTGCATCTCCAGCAGCTGGGACAGTGTCTGCCTGTGGCAGGCACTCAATAAATATTTCTTGAAAGAATGAATCGGCGGATGCCTGGGTGGCTCAACTGGATAAGGGTCCCACTCTTCATTTCAGCTCAGGTCATGATCTCGGGGGTCTAGGGATTGAGCCCCTGTCGGGCTCTGCACTCAGCAGGGAGTCTGCTTGAGGATTCTTTCTCTCCTTCTCCCTCTGCCCCTCCCTAAGCTCGCACTCTCTTTCTCTCTCTCTCTCTCTGATATAAATAAATCTTTTTTAAAAAAGAGGAAGAATGAATGAATGCATGCATGAATGAATGAGTGGATGAATACCTGGTAGGTACACTGCAGAGAACGAGTAAGATCACACAGTCACTAGCAGCACTTACTGGGCTCAGCATATGGCCCGCACTGTCACAGACCCTCTCCAGTGTTACCTCATTTCATCCTCACTGCACGTGTACCAAGCAGAGAGCATCAGGATCCCTGTTTTATAAATGAGGAACTGAGGCACAGTGAGGTTCGGGAACTCCCCAAGTAGGACATGTGAACCCAAGTGAGCAGAGAGATCCACATGGTCCCCCACCCCCCATCCCAGGGTAGGTCAATTCCAAGAGGAGAGGGAGAAGAAAGGAATGGAATTATGAATGCCTGGTTTACCCTCACAAACAGCAGTGCTCAGGCTTCCCTGGGAGCAGGTGAGTGAGGAGGAGAGTGAGGAGGAAGAGACAGGCCCGGGGAGGATTTCTGGTGCCAATCCCCCCAACATGGGCGGAATGTGAGGGAATGGGGGTGCTCCCAGCTAGCACTGGTTGGGGCGGGGGCAAACCAGAACATCTTAAACATCCTTTTCTGTGATTATAGCCAACAAAAGCATATTATAAACATTAAACTTGCTAGAAGACTAGCTCTTACTTGTTCCTACCACAAGAGGAAATAATACTCATGTGAGGTAGCAGCCTGGTAGCTAACCCTACAATGGCAATCATGTTGCAATATAAAGGTATCAAATCAGTGTGTCATACATCCTTAATGCACACGATGTTTATGTCACACGTATCTCAAGAGAAAGAATCCTTTCACTCCTGTAATTGCGGGCAACAGCCCAGCAGAATAACTTCCCAAAGTAGGTGAGATCCCTTGGTCCATGCTTCGAGGCCCCTGTAAGTTTTCTTCACAAGCCTCATCACAATGATAATTATGTAGTTCTGTCTGTTTGATGATCTGTTTGGTGTCTGTCTGCCCCTAGGACTGTAAGGCCCAAGAAGGCAGGTACCGGGACTCACTGTGCAATCCTCAGCACCAGCTCGGGGCCCGACCCCCCGGTTATGGAAGGAGGAAGGAGGACAGGGGAGGAGGGAGAAAAAGATGGAAGAATCAGGGCTGGACTCAAGTGAGGGTGGCATTAATGACCACGAGGGTCCCTGCTACACAAAGACTTCGTAGCTCTGTAAGGGCCCAGCATTTGGGAGAGTTGTGCCTTTCAGAGGTCCATGGAGGTCCATGGGGGAGGGTATGCTG
This sequence comes from Canis lupus familiaris, assembly GCF_011100685.1. Classification (NCBI taxonomy): domain Eukaryota; kingdom Metazoa; phylum Chordata; class Mammalia; order Carnivora; family Canidae; genus Canis; species Canis lupus. Next base: position 23,209,911 of record NC_049230.1, read on the forward strand.
TTGAGGGACAACCGCCTTCTCTCTTGCAGCCTGCCTGCAGCATCGGAGCTGTGACACCTGTGTGTCCTCGGACCTGACCTTCAACTGCAGCTGGTGCCATGTCCTGCAGAGGTGTGTGCCCAGGCTGAGCCTTTGGTTCCCACGAGTGGGCTGTGGGGGAGGGACAGAGGGAGGCCCCGCCCCCTCCCTGTGCCTCAGGACCTGGCTGCCAACATGAGAGTCTCTCTAGCTAGTCTGCTGTGCCCCCGAGGACTAGAATGTCACAGGAGTGAATTTTTCCCTGAGGCCTGTGACCAATCAAGGGGACTATGCTACAGGGTCCCAGTTTCTAAGTTTCTGGAAGACCATTCAGAGATCCCATCTACTGCAGCTTGTCCTCACATACTGGAAGGGTTGGTTCATCCCTCGGCACCACTTCTAGAAGAATGGTCCATAGCTGGGAGGATCCCAGGATCAGCTGGGTCTCGTGTTAAATATGCAGATTCCTGGGGCCCACCCCAGACCCCCGTATCAGGATCTCTGGGAGGCGAGCCCAGGAGCCTGCATTTCAACATGGCGCCTCATCTGCAAACAAATGTGAGGCCTGCCAGCTCCAGAGTCCCATTGCCATTGGAGGAGAGCCCCGTGACCCTCATACATCACCTTAAGATCTTTGTCAGGCTGTAATGGGATTTCCTGAAAACTGGGGGTATGGAAATTGTGGGCATCTGTGGAAGGTTAGGGCAGGCCACAAAGCTGTGTTAGCTTGGTTCTGGAAACAGGGAAAATTCTGGATGAGATTTGGGTTCAAGGATAAAGTTCTTAAATCCAACTCATCTTTCACTCCTTGTTCTGAAATCATTTCCTTACAGATTAGACTCACAATTTGAGCCCTGTTCATCCATCCAAGATAAATAGCAGGAGGGGGAAAAAAAGCATTTCTGTGGGGACTCGAGCTCTCATGAGAGTGGGAAGCCCTATGAACTCCGAGAGCCTACCAGGGCAATCTTGCAAATTGCAAATTATAGAGTCTCCGCATTCCTTGCAGCTGTGGTGCATCTGTCAGCGTTTCCTTCGCTGCTTTCAAATATCCCGGTGCAGAAATAGAAGCTTCTGCCTTCACAGGCGGCCTGCCCAGCACAGGACACAGCCCAGGCCAGGAGGAGAGGGGTTCCTGAGTGTTCTTCCCACCAGCTGTGCTCTTATTCACTCTCCTGGGGCCTTAGTTTATTTTCCCTGTAAAATGGGCTGTGGGTATGTGACCTGGGGAAAGATGGGTGAGGAATATGCCATCATTTTAATTTCTCAACCTACCAAAGAGTATTTTTGCAAAGTGTCCAAGGCCCTGTGCACAAAAGGCATGGAGCCTCAGAGAGAATACCTAGGGTAGAACCCACGTTGTTTCTTCCTGGAGCGCAGCTTTGCAGCGTGGTCCTTCTAATACACTCTCAAGTTTCTGAGCCACTGTCTCAGCATGGAGAGATAGCCCAGATGACCTCAGATGAGCCCTGGGATCCTGGGGCTGGCTGCCACCACATGACTCAGCGTCCAACCAGAGCTGAGCCATGA